>NC_045544.1:66736952-67062901 GCF_009769535.1 Thamnophis elegans | reverse complement strand
GACCCACTCCAATACTAGTTTATATCTTTCTCCCCACTTGTGGATTCCCCTTATTCTTCATCAAGGACATTCCAAGACAAAATTTAGACGATCCCATGATTTGTTACTACAGCCTAGGACAGTGATGGCGAACGTATGACACGCATGCCTAGGTGGCACGCAGCGCCCTCTCTGTGCGCACGTGAGCTGTCACTCCAGTTCAGCTCCACTGCGCATGTGCACACGCCTTCTGCTGGCCAACTGGTCTTTGGGTCTCTGTCGTGCATGCGTGTGTGCTTGGGAAGGGCGCATGTGGGGGGCTGCACACGCATGTGGAGTGGCTGGGGCACATGGGGGCATTCATGCATGCGCGGGGGCAGGGCATGTGCAGAGGCACGTATCAGGGTGCCTGTGCATTGCATTTTGGGGGTTCAGGCGCGTGCATGTGTTGGGCACTTGATCCAGAAAAGGTTAGCCATCACTAGCCTAGGATCTTTTCCCCATCTTCCCTCCTGGGGAATGCTATTTTCAGGTCACATTTTTAGATGAAACATAGCAAGCAAAAGATGAATGAAGAACTCTGGTGCCATGGTCAGTAGAAATCCTGTATCCCAATCAGATTAAAAAGGGAAATCTTATTCATTATGAATACATGAAATCTCACATAGTACTATTAAAGAACTCCCCTCTATAAAACTATTAGAATCAGAAGGATACTGATGTTTTAGAAGGCAAGACTCCAAGAAAAGGCAATCGTTGAAAAGGAGATTCATGCGTGCATTTGTCAATGTAGAGGGCATAGGAAGTGATCTTGAATAAAAACAAGTGGAACCAGTACGAAAGCAAGGATCAGATAAGAGGGGTTTGAGCCCACACTAAGAAATTAACTTGAGAAAACATCTCGGGACCACCATCCCCGTTCATTTAAAGATAAAGTGAGGAGGGGTGGAAGCACATTTAGTCTCCCAAAATTCTATTACTGCAGCTGTTGCAATGAAAGTAATCCTGACTTGTATATGGAATTGGTTTCTTCATCTGGTTTATCTTGCAGGGCTGACAGTTATTTGAATCAATTCCTTAGATCCAAGTATCTAGAATTGTTATTGAACTTGCTAGACAGACTTTACTTCCCTATAAATTATAGCTGCACTGGTTCCCCCCTCCAACCTCTGGTATTTTTAACATTACATTTTCTAAATGTTTCAGGGCTTTATATTTACGTATATCAATATATTTTTATTGATCTGCAGTCAAAGACCAAAAATATAAACCAATAACACTGATCACAGGCTGTCCTTCAAAGTAGCCAAATGGCTATCCTTGCTATTTGTCATTAGGACAGTCTATTGATAATATAACTGGAGTCTTGCTTTCCTGCTTCTTAGGCATTTTTTTTCTCAGGCTGTTTTCAGCTTCTGCTTTCATCTACCAATTCTTTTTCCCTCCCTGAATGTATTTTTAGTCTCATATTGCTACTAAATCTATTTTTGCAACTGCTTTGATGGCAGGCTTCTTAAATTATTAATGAAATTGTTTGTCACTTCATCGCTTCATGATTTATTTGCCCATGTTTTTCAAATAATATATAATGCTAAATGACTGTGGCTGGACTGTTGTGTAAAAAAGGTATTGATAGGCGTATTTCTGCAGTTGAGCAAATGATAAAAGTAGCATTTCCCTTGAGGCTGCATATCACTAGGAGTCTAGTTAAAATGCACCATCACATCAGATTCAGCCGGTTCTCTCAGATTTGGGTGAACCAGTAGCAGCAGCTGCGGGAGGCTCCACCCACCCACCCTGATGTAATGTGCAGGCGCAGAAGGCGATGCGCAGGTGCAGCACATGCAAGTGAAGTGATCACATTTACGAACAGGTAGGGAAGGTAGTGAATCCCACCGCTGCATCACATATGGATTTACAGATATGTAAATCTGTAGCCTGTAGCTTCTTCCTTGGCTAGAGATCTATAGCCAAGGAAGAGATAAATCAGCTTTGTCCTGAAAAAGGGGTGGGGTGTGAATCTTCTCTCTACCCTGTTGCCCACACTGGGCACAGAATGCTCCTATCAGGGCTGCAGACCAGCTGGCAGAGCCAGCTTTTAAGGCTCTTCCCGAAGGAGGCCAGGAGTGTGGGAGCTGACCTCACCTCCAGTGAGAAAATATTTTAGAGGGCAGGGCCACAGCAGAAACCACTCTTTTCCTGCACCCTGCTACAGAGGTGGTATTCAGGTCCTGGAGAATCGGTAGCAAAAATTTTGAGTAGTTTGGAGAACCGGCAAATAGGCTGGCTCCGCCCCCCTCTGCCTCCCAGCCGATCTTCTTTTGTTGCCCTGAACATGAGAATGGAGCTGGAAAACAGGTTAGTGGGGTGGGGAGGGAATGGGAATTTTGCAGTAACCTTCCCCCAGGAGTGGGGAGGGAATGGGGATTTTGTAGTAACCTTCTCCTGCCATGCCCCCCAAGCCACGCCCCCCAAGCCATGTTATGCCCACAGAACCGGTAGTAAAAAATTTGAATCCCACCACTGCCCTGCTAGTTGAAATTTTTCAGCAGGTGGGATTTGACAGGGGGTCAACCATTCTCCAAAGCGCCAGAAGGCAAGACAAGAAGCAATAGATGGAAACTAATCAAGGAGAGAAGCAACCTAGAACTAAGCAAAAATTTCATGACAGTTAGAGAATTTAATCAGTGGAACTCCTTGCCACCCAAAGCTTTGAGTGCATCAACACTGGAGTGTATGTATGTATGTATGTATGTAAGTATGTATGTATGTATGTATGTATGTATGTATGTATGTGGCACCCATCTTACCACAGTTACATCTAACCTAAAACATAACAAGTTAAAATCAAACATTAAAACTAAAGACACATGGGAAGGGTGGGGGCGGAATGGCGGGGGAGATGAGATCTGTTATTACTCAATCAACCATTTCTATTTCGCTGGATCACCGTCGACTGGCAAAGCCACATCTTTAGGCCCTTGTCACTAGACATCTTGCATATTTAGTCATTATGTGAGGCAAATTTTACCCTATGCTGCCACATTAGAAACTTCCATGGGTTAATAAAACATTTCTTATGCTGCTCCCATGGAAATGGAGATTGAATAAAATTTGGCCAACCGGATGATTGTACTCAAGTGAAAAGCATATGGTCCTCTAAATGTTTTGGGACTGCAATTCTAATTGACCTTAGTCATCATAAATAAAATAAGGAATAATGGGATATGTAATTTAGTAAGATCCGAAGCGTCACAGTTTTCTTATCCCTCACTGCTACAGCAACATTTCTCTCAGCATGGCATATTTGTATCCATTAAGCCGCAACATTCCTCTGCAGGCACACAGTCAAATTGTGCTATACGTCAGTGCCACGCTGAAACTGCCTTTGTTTTCCTGACTGTGAACCTCTTCTTTTTATTTGACATATTCTTCGACTTGTTCTTTATTTTTGAAAAGAGAAATGCTGTAGCCTAAAGTCATAAGACTTTAAAAACAAATTAACATTTGTTCCCTTTTGGCAGCTAGTTTAATAAAAGAGGTTCAGCCATCAGCTCTCTGTTTTATTGCTATTGTTCTTCTCTTGTTGCCGCTTGTAAAACCGCACCATAATTTTCACTCGATTTCTTTTCCTGTTATGTGATTTATTGTAAAAGGCAGCCTTAGAGAGGTACCATATTCCACAATATATACTATATACTATATATAGGTCTCTAGTTATTCAGGTTTTCTCCCACATAGAATTGGAGATGTCTTGGCGACGTTTCGACGAAGTCTCATTCGTCATCTTCAGGCTACTTCAGGCTTGGTGCTTCCAGGAGCAATGTGAGATCTCGGCTGTTTCTTCCTTTTAACTGCCAGTGGGGGTTTGAACTGATTGGGTGGGAGCTTGGCTGTGTCCTGATTGGGTGGAGGTGTGTCCTGATTGAGTGGAGGTGTGTTCTGATTGTTTGGGGGTTTGTGTTTCATGTAAGGATAGGAGGGGTTTAAGGAGGCTAATTGTGCATTTGCAGTCTGGCTTCTGGTCCTCGGTCATGCCTCCTCATCAGTTTGTGTTTTTGTCTGTTTTCTTTGTGGATGTTTGGTGGTGATATTCTGTGTGGCTCTTGTGAGTGTGGGCCTGGTGTCATTCATCATGTTTGGGACTCGTTTATCAATAAGGGCAGGCTTCCAAATGACTGGCAGGTGGGAGGTATCGTACCGCCTGTTCATGCTGTGTGGGCGTTTTTCTATTTCAATCACTTCTCTGATTATTTGGTTGTTGAAATGTTCAGCCTTGGTGATAGTTTTAGTCTTATTAAAATCAATTTTATGTCCTGTGGCTTTAAGGTGTTGGACCAGAGAAGAAGTTGGTTCCTCTTTTCTGATTGCGTTTTTGTGTTCTTCAATGCGTGCACTTATTCTTCTGTTGGTTTGTCCGATGTGTGTGGTGGGGCAGGTGGGGCATGGGATTTCATATACTCCTTGATTTTCTAACTCAATTTTGTCTTTGGGGTTTCTTAGGATGGTGGATATTTTTCGGTCTGTGCAGAATGCTGTCTTGATGTTGTGTTTGCGGAAGATTTTGCTGATTCTGTCTGTGGTGCCTTTTATGTATGGGAGGAGGGCTTTTCCGTTTTCTTGTTCTCTGTCCTGGATTTTAGTGGGGGTTTCTTCTTGGATTAGGTTGGTGATCTTATTTCTTTGGAATCCATTGGATGTCAGTACGTTAGTGAGAGTGTGTAGTTCGGTTTTTAGGTGTTGTTCATCAGCTAGGCATTTTGTTCTAGAGATGAGTGTCTTGGCTACGGAGTTGATCTGGGCTGGGTGGTGGTGTGAGAGTGCGTGCAGATAGCGGTTAGTGTGTGTTTTCTTCTGGTAGATGGTGTGTCCTAGGGAGCCATTAGATTTCCTGTAGACTAAGACGTCCAGGAAGGGAAGTTGGTTGTTTACTTCTGTTTCCATGGTGAACTGTATTTTGGGGTGTAGGCTGTTGAGGTGTGTAAGGAAGTTTTCCAGTTTTTCTTTCCCATGTGGCCAGATTATGAAAGTGTCGTCTACATATCTGAGGCAGAGTTTGGGTTTGTGATCAGATTTTTCTAGAGCTTGGGTTTCAAAGTTTTCCATGTAGAGGTTGGCAATGACAGGTGAGAGGGGTGATCCCATGGGTGCTCCTTCTATCTGTTTGTATTTTTGTCCATTATAAATAAAGTATGTGTTAGATAGGCAGTGGTTGGTCAGATCAAGGATGTGTTTGGGGAGGGGGGGTGTATTTGTTTTGGATAGCTGTCAAGTCTTCTTTGATTGGCACTTGGGTGAAGAATGATACAACATCAAAGCTCACGAGTAGGTCGCTGGGCTGTAAGTTTTGTTTCTTTATGATCTCTATGAAGTGGAAAGAGTTTTTTACATGTGAGGTGATGGAATCTGCATAGGGCTGTAGTTGTTTGGCGAGAAATTTGGCTAGATTTTGTAAAGGTGAGCCTATGGAGCTGACTATTGGTCTAAGTGGAGTTCCTTCTTTGTGTATCTTGGGGAGACCATAGAGCTTGGGGCATCTGGATGATTTCTCTCTGGGAATGATTCTTTGCTGGATCTCTTCACTGATGGGGGAGGCTTTTATTTTGGATCTAGTGGTTTTTTCCAGGTAGGTGGTGGGGTCCGTGTTTAGGGGTTTGTATGTGGAGTCTTGGAGTAGGTTGGTTAATTTGGTTTGGTAGCCAGAAGTGTTCATAACCACCGTGGCATTGCCCTTGTTTGCTGGTAGGATTATTATGCTGGTGTCTTCTTTCAGGTTATGTAGTGCTGTCTGTTCTTCTTTGGGTAAGTTGCTTTTGGGTGGCTTGCTGGTGCAGAGGATGTTGGTGATTTTGGATCTGATTCTGTTAGCGTCGTCAGGGTTGATTTTGGTCAGGCTGGTTTCAACTCCGCATATAATGGTTTCAGTGGGGATGTATTTGGGGGCAACTGCAAAGTTGAATCCTTTTGAAAGGACATTGGTTTCGGCTTTGGTGAAGATCCTATCTGAGATGTTATGCACTGTTTGTTTCATGTGCGGCTGTGTGGGGGGAGGGGTTGGTTTCTGGCATTCTTTTAGTCTTCGGAGTTTGTTGATGTGTGTTTCTGTCTTGAGGGTGGTCTCTGTTTCAGCTCTCCAGTGGCGAGTTGTTTCGATTTGTCCCAAAGTGTGGGGTGGATCTTGTTGCTGAATTGGAGGTGAAGACTGAGGAGATCTTTGTTGATTTGGTCTAGGAGGAATCTTTTCATGTGAAGTTCGTTTCTGATTAGGGCCAATTCTGTTCTTTTCAGGATGCGTTTGGTGGCTGCAGAGTTGGAGTGGAATTTCAATTGGAATCGTGTGGGGATTAGGTTTTGATCTCGGCAGTTGCGTAGGAATGCGAGGTCACATAAAATGGAAGCTCTTTGGACTTCACGTTTTTCATAGGTCCTAGTCAGATGGTGGGTTTCCTCCCCGTAGAGGTTTGATATTTGTTTTCTGAGGTTTTCGCGGGTGTTAGTATGTAGATCTCTAGTTATTTGGGTTTTCTCCCGCGTAAAATTGGAGATGTCTTGGCGACATTTCGACGAAGTCTCATTCATCATCTTCAGGCTACTTCAGGCTTGGTGCTTCCAGGAGCAATGTGAGATCTCGGCTGTTTCTTCCTTTTAACTGCCAGTGGGGGTTTGAACTGATTGGGTGGGAGCTTGGCTGTGTCCTGATTGGGTAGAGGTGTGTCCTGATTGAGTGGAGGTGTGTTCTGATTGTTTGGGGGTTTGTGTTTCATGTAAGGATAGGAGGGGTTTAAGGAGGCTAATTGTGCATTTGCAGTCTGGCTTCTGGTCCTCGGTCGTGTATGTATGTATGTGTGTGTGTGTGTGTGTGTGTGTATGTATGTGTATATATATATGTATAGATGACGTATAGTATATATATAGTATATATATAGTATATATATATATATGTATAGATGACGAATGAGACTTATACATACATACATACATACATACATACATACATACATACATACATATATATATATATATATATATATATATATATATATATATGTAGGTCTCTAGTTGTTCGGGTTTTCTCCTGCGTAGAATTGGAGATGTCTTGGCGACGTTTCGACGAAGTCTCATTCGTCATCTTCAGGCTGGAAACACCAAACCTGAAGTAGTCTGAAGCAGCCTGAAGATGACGAATGAGACTTCGTCGAAACGTCGCCAAGACATCTCCAATTCTACGCGGGAGAAAACCCGAACAACTAGAGACCTACATACTAACACCCGCGAAAACCTCAGAAAACAAATATATATATATATATATATACCGTATTTATCGGCGTATAACACGCACCGGCGTATAACACGCACCCCCCATTTTAACACAAAAATTTGAGTAAAATTTTTTTTCATTAAAAATAAATGACTTGGAAGCTCGGAACTTAATGTTGGATTAAAATTTATAACATTAGAACATGAATTATAACATTAACTCCTCTTAAAAGGCAAATATGAAATGAAAAAACACCTCTTTGAGCAAAAAAACTTAATCAGAATCACTGCTTTTTGGAAAACCAAAAACCTCTTCCTCATCTTCACTCTCTCCCTCTTTTTTCCCTTCCTTCCCCCTTCCTCTTGCCTATCAACTTCATCCTCTTTGTCTTTCTGCTCTTTCCCTCTCTTCCCCTTTTCTTCCTACCTCCTTCCTTCTCCCTCCCTTCTTCTTTTTCTTCCTTTCTTCTTCCATCTTCCTCCTTCTCCTTCCATTCTTTCTCCTTCCATCCATCTTTTCTCCTTCCATCTTCTCCCCCCCTCCCTTCTTCTTTTCCTCCCCCGTCCCTCCTTCCTTCCTCTCCTTCCCTTTCTCACACACAGGAAGGGGAGGGGGGCTATCTAGTCGCTTTCACAGCATAATTTCTTTATCTAACTTTTAAAAAACAGTGTGCAAATCAAACGAGATTTTCGTAACCTGCGAAGCACCAAGTTATATTATGTTGTTACAAATTCGCAGCTACTCCATTCTTTCTGATAGGGAACTACATTTCCCAAGATGCCTCAGGTCCTCAAAGCGCTGAATGCAGCTTTGCAATTGACTCCAGCGAGGCCTGGCAGCCGCCGGCTGGGGTGGTTGTCAGGGCGATGCGGAGCGGACGCGCTGTTTGTTACTGCTTCCAGCAATCAAGACGGAGAAGGGAAGCGACTGAAACGGACGCTGGCCTCGCTCTCCTGCTGCGGCTTCTGTTTCAGTAGGGAAGAAAACTTCCTTTCGCTTCCCGAATTTGACTGGGTCCCGGGGCTTCTGCCGGGCGGCAGAAGCCCGGGAAGCGAAAGGAAGTTTTCTTCCCTATTGAAACAGAAGCCGCAGCAGGAGAGCAGGGCTGCTGCCGGCCGTTTCACCTTGCGCAGCGAATTTGACTGGGTCCCGGGCTTCTGCCACCCGGAGTATCGGCGTATAACACGCAGGCAGGGTTTAAGCTTGCAATTTTAGTTTTAAAACTGCGTGTTATACGCCGATAAATACGGTATGTATGTATATATATATATATATATATATATATATATATATATATATATATATATATATATATATATATGAATGACACATACACAATTAGTCCTCAACATATGACTGATTGCCTAATGATTGTTCAATGTTATGACAAACCCCTCAAAAGCTAAGGATGACCTGTTTTTGAAGTTACAATGGCCACACCTCTCCCCGTGGTCACATGATCACATTTGGGGCACCTAG
Source organism: Thamnophis elegans (assembly GCF_009769535.1). NCBI lineage: Eukaryota > Metazoa > Chordata > Lepidosauria > Squamata > Natricidae > Thamnophis > Thamnophis elegans. The sequence continues at coordinate 67,054,185 of NC_045544.1, read as the reverse complement.
CAACCAGCTCATCTTTACAGTCATTTGTGATGTGTGACCACAATTTGTGACCTTTCTTTGCCGGTTTCCAGGAAAAAACACTCAAAATTGATTTGCATAACAACTGTTTTTTGCTTAATAACCATTGCATTCGCTTAGTGACTATCATAAAAAATGTCAAAAAATCAGGTTTGGTTACGTGATGCATGGGTTTTCTGAATGTTAATTAAAGAATTAATAACTGTAGATTGGTTTTGATTGACCTAAAGTATCTAACATAGAAAAGCCAAAAAATACAATGTGCAATGGAAAGCAGGAGGAGTATATTAATTTTAAATTAGTGCCTGTAATTAACAAAAGTAAATAAGTGGTTGTGAGCTTTAAGAAAATACGAAGAGCCACAGAAATAGAAATACAGTAATTCAACCATTAAAATTTATGCCAGTTTCTTTTTCTTGTTTTCCATTTTTGTCTGTATTTATGTTTTGCATATAAATTTAGTTTGTAACAGCATGATTATGAATAGGAATTGGGAACAGATCCAAGATTCATTTTTTCAATTGATCCCTTTTTAGACAAGTATACTTTCAATGAATTGTAAGGGTCAAACAACAAAGTCAGAGAAGAGGGAGAACCAGAAGATTATCTGTTCAAGTAAAGCAGCATGTCAGGCTTAACGTTTCAAAAATTAAACTATAAGTAAAAGCAAAGTACCTCTTGTAAGAGGCAGAGATTTTGAAAAGAAAAGAATACTTATAATTTAGAAATAAAATTACAAGAAAAGAGCACAATAAATTCCATATATTATTAAACTTTATTTTTTTACAAACATGGTCTTGAATATATGAGTAAGCATTAGGGCTCCAAATTTTAATACCATATTGTGATGGTATGTGGAAAAGACCTTGAGGGACTGGACCAAAGGAACGGTCAGATAAGAGACAGCATAGCCCACAACTGAACAGTGGACAGGGCAAAAGATTCAATATATCATATTTTTCGGAGAATAAGATGCACTGGAGTATAAGACGCACCAAGATTTTGAAGAGACAAATTAAAAAAAAGTTTTTGCACTCTGCAGACTTCCCCAAAACAGCCCATTTTTTGTCAAAAAAAGAGCATGCATAGCCTTATGGAGGCTTCTAGAGTGCTCCTGGAAACCTGGGGGGGGGCAAAATTGAGCAAAAAATGGCCTTTTTCCGCTCATTTGTGCCCTCCCCAGCACCCAGGAATACTCTGGAAGTTTCCTAAAAGTTATGCACGACCATTTTGGTGAAGGGGCAGGGTTTCGGAAGGCAAAAATGCTGTATTCAGTGTATAAGATGCACCAGATTTTCAGCCTCTTTTTTGAGGGAAAAGGGTGCGTCTTATACTCCGAAAAATACAGTAGCTTTACAATAAAGAGTAATTAGCTTCCCTGGTTTAAATCCTATCTGATTTACCTTGAGTGGCCAACATTAGTCTCACAAGTCTGAAAAAAAAAAAACTCTGTCCCTGTCTTCTTTATAGTTCAAGTAAAGGATGGTTCCTTTTGAGCCTCTTGCTCTGCCTATTATTCAGTTGCAGGCTATATTGTCTCTAACCTGACTGTTTCCTTGGTTGCATCTCTTGGCCCAGTCACCCAAGGTCTTTCTCATATGCCGTCACATACATGAATTTGGGCCCCCACTTAGATAGCCACACAAAGTTCAACTCTTCTAGATCAGTGTTTCTGAACCTTAGCTGCATTTCAGCTTTCAAATTCCCAAGTCAGGCATGGTGGGAATTGAAGTCCACACATTTTAAAGTTGTTAAGCTTGAGAAACAGTATTCTTGATCATTTTGGTCTTCTGATTTAGTACAGCCTTATACGATCATCCTAATAAGAAATTTAATAACTTTGCACAGGGGGAAACTGACTTTCCCTTTCTTCATAATCACAACTGGACATGAAAAAAATATTGAGGGTATGGATCTGTCCCTGACTTTTCTGACTTTTAAACAAGATGTCATAAAAGCGAATTGGGAAATTATAATGTTATTCGGATTAATGATGTAATAAACAATGTCTCATCACCATAGGAATGTAATATGAAATAATATTGTGTACAAATACTTTTCCATTTGTTTTTCTAACCATTTTAAAGAAAAATGTGGGTTTTTTTAAAAAAAAAATTCAAAGGAATCATTCAGAATATGCTGCAGAAAATGTTAGAATTTCTATGGACTTCTTTGAACAAACTCCAGAGGGCCTGCACTTAGTTTGTGTAGAATAACTCCACTCATGAAGAAATTCAATTATTGAGCTAATTATCACCCTGACTGAGCAGTATGAACAAAATTCAAAGTAAGAAGCCACTGAAGAAAAGCCAAATTGCTCAGTCGTCCCAGGAGTTATTTTTTTAAAAGAGATCATACCTGACAGCTGGAAGCCCATGGGCGAATATTCAGTTCAGCTTGGAATGTTGAGTATTAGAGTTTAAAGTTGGGAAGATCCTTGTAGCATTTAACATGTTGCTGCCATAACAACAAAGAGATTTAAAAGTGTAAAATAGATATAATCTGTAGTTAAATTACTCCAAAATATTCATGTTTTAGGTTAGTAAATACCACTATTTATATTTTAAAATAGCCATTCTTTTTTAACTAACTAGAGCAAAGCTCAAAGTTAAAAGAATAAAAATCCAGCTTTGGGGTTATTGGCTCTCTTGCTATAAATTGTATTGGGCACTTCTCCCCTCTATGTTACATAATATTCTTCCTGGTAAATCTGTTTTTAAAATATCCTTGCAGTGTTTTAAAGGTGATACTTAAGTTTTGTCACATACAGATGCAACTTATTGTTTATAACCTATATCTGAGGATTTTAGTTTATCTGCTGAAAACAAATGAATTCCAAAATCTTAACTAAAACTACTTGTTCCACTAAACCAGCATTGTATTCATCATCCCTCTCTGTATAAGCAAATCATTTTATCTTTAATAAGTTTATTTTTTTGAAATGGTAATATTAATATTTTCTTTAGATGCAAAGAGACAAACAAGTAATCAAACATTAATGTCTATTAGGCAGTGAAATGCTACGGCTACCATCTAGGGTGAAAAAATATGAACCAATAGATGGCAGCAGAGAACTACAAAAACTCTAGACATTACCATCTAGTGGGCATGTAGATGTTTACAGCTCAAATATGGTAAACCGTATATTCTGCTACCATCCTATGACTGTGTTTTGGGTTTACCTTTTTCTTCATAAGAAAGTGGGAGTGATGTATTTTATTATAAAACTCCTATTCTCCAGTCTCTGAATAGCTTCATTAAATTGATTTGAACTGGAGGTAGCATACTTATTGGGAGGTAAACCCTGCCCTACTATAGAACCAAGACATTCTAAATTCTGCTCTTATCATTCATCTATTTGTTTGTTTATTCCGGTTTATACAGCTGCCCATCTCATATGTGGCTTACAAACATATCAAAACAACAATACAATTAAAAGCAATACAAAAGCATATAAAAACCATCAAAAATGTTATAAAATTCATAGTAGAGTTAACCACATTTAACAGTAACACTCAAAAACAACCAGTGGGCCAGTTCTGCCTCATTCATTGGTTCCCATGCCTGAGGGCAAAACCATGTTTTCAGGATTTTTTTGAAAGACCAGCAGGATTGGGAACAATTTAATCTCTGTGACTTCCTAAGAGAACATTATAAATGCTCAACCATGTGGATATTTTATGCATTTTTAATATTTTTGAACGGAAACTGGTTTTTTTAGCTTTTTCTGGAAAATACACAATGGTTCAAATTTTCTGCCTAGTGATTAACTTTCTTTCCTCCAACTCTGTGGCTTGATCTTTTCTGAGTAGTCATACAGATAAAGCGAAGCTATTGTAATGAATGATCCCACATGTCCTAGTGCAGGGGTATCAAACTCGATTCCATTGAGGGCCGCATCAAGGCTATGTTTGATCGGGGGGGGGGGTATGGCCAGGATGGGCGTGGCCATCTTGACAACACTCATGTCAGGGGTGCCTGTGGTGGCCTAAGTGCTCTGCCAGAGAAAATGGGCTCCCAATCTCTGTTTGGAGGACTGCCCTCCCGAGCTCTGTTTTCACTGGCAGAGGGTTGCTGGAGGGTGTCCCAGCCAAAAATGGAGATTGGGAGCCCATTTTCACTGGCAGAGCCACCGTGGGCCTGTCCTTCGCTGTTTCCAGATCTAAGCATCCTACGGGCCAGATGTGGCCTTCAGTTTGATACCTCTGTCCTAGTGTATGTCTATGATTTATATCTATAATGATTCCAATATGGGCTAGCAGGGCAATTAAGAGAAAACAGAAGGATTTTAAAAAATGAATATACAAAGGGATAAATAGTGAGTAGGTAAGAGGAGGATAATACAGGTAGTCCTCGACTTACGATCACAATTGAACATGTCATTTCTGTTGCTAAGCAAAACAGTTGTTATTCTGTGCCCTGTTTTATGACCTTTCTTGCCACAGTTGTTAAGTTAATCACTGCAGTTGTTAAGTTAGTAACATGGTTCTTAAGTGAATCTGGATTGCTTGTCAGAAGGTTGCAAACATGACCACAGGACACTCCAACTGTGATAAACACATGCCAGTTGCCAAACGTCCCTATAGGGATGCCTCTACGTTCATAAGTGTGAAAAAATGGTTAAAGGTTACTTTTTTCAGAGCTGTTATAAATGGTCACTAAGTGGGTGTAAGTTGAGGACTATCTATGATAGTGCTGAAAATTACTCTTTCACTTCCCAAGCTTTGTTCCATCCAGTGGTGCTGAATTTATTCCCCATAGTCCCCCTGCAGAAGGGCACTCTCTTGATTAAACTGGGGTGTTTTTTCAGGCCTCTGGCAACTTGAGATAACATTTAACCTGTAAAAAAGAAGAGCTAATTTCTGGAGGAGCCAGATTAAAATATGTAAGTATATACAAAATACATAAAGGGTAGAAAGAAGAAATGCCCCTGTTCACCAGCTGACATAATCTATAAGTATCTATCTTCTTTCCAGCACAAAAAGAGTGGACCATTCCAACACAAGATTGGTACTCCAGATTGAAAAGGATGCAGGTAGGAAACAGGATTTATTTTGATGTCTGTTTGTGAGGAATGTTTATTCAACATGCTGAACATATTGAGTTGGATTCAGAGATAGATCGGAGGAAGATATACCAGGAAAACTGTTTGGCAAACTGTTGCAGATGAGCTGCTAAAAGATTCCAAATGTACCAGCTGAGCACATGTCTTGGAGACACTAGTTCTTCTTTGCTTCTGGACATGTTATAAAAGACTTGCATGGAAGATTGCACACACATTGTGTTAACAGAAGTGCCTAGTTCTTTTCACGCAAGACATCTGTGTTCTGTTTTTGGAAAGGAAGCTGAATCCAATTCATTTAGAGTTGTACTCATGCTACTTTTTGTTCCTCAGGGGGAAAAGTAAGATATGAATCATAAATACTGAGTAAATGGCAAAGTTTGATGCATAAAGAAAATGTAGCTCCATTAATCAAAGACCGACATAAAAACAATATGAGTATGAATAAAATAAAATGGAATATATAGCTTTGTACATATTTATATTTAAGTATAAATACATAGTACAATAGTGTTTTATATATACAGTATACATACATCAATATAATGAAATGAAAACAGGTTTTTTAAAGATTTAGAAATATTGTAGTTTTGCAGAGATAAATATTTTGTTTTAGAAGAGATGTAAGAGAGTTTAGAAGAGGTGTAAAAGAGTAGGACTCACTGGAGAAAAGCCTAATGCTGGGAAAGATTGAGGGCAAAAAAGAAGGGGATGACAGAGTATGGGGTGGCTGGATGGAGTCACCGAAGCACTAGGTGTGAGCTTAAATGGACTCTGGGGGATGGTAGAGGACAGGAAGGCCTGGAGGAACGTTGTCCATGGGGTCGTGATGGTGCAGACACAACTTCACAACTAACAACAATAAAAGAGTTTTGATGTTCTAAATCAATCAGTCCTAACTTGTTTAGCCAGAAAACAACCTGTATAAAATGGTGTAAGCCTGGATTTATGATAAAGAATAAAATTGCCTGGCAGCTAGTTTGACCCATCCCCTTTGTACCGGGTACCTATATGCCTTTAACATTTTTCTACTCTAACTCTCTTGCCCCATTGAATTAATAATAAAACCAAGTGGTGTGTTGACTATTTGTATGTCCCATTTCTTTGGATGGTGGCATATTCTGAATAAATTGATTGCATGAGAACAAGTAGGTGAAAAACACCAGAATACTTTATGTAACAGGTAGTTATAAAACCCATTGTTGTCTTTTCAGCCACTAGAGATTTATAGATGAGACCAGTAACTTCATAAAAATTCACCAGAAATTATTCCAACACCAAATACTTTCACCAAATGCTCTTAGCTTTCTCTACATTATTACATTTTGTGTTACCATTTAACAATAGCTGCTTTTACCTTTTCCTTTCCATTTCAGTTGGCTTCCCCTCCCCCCTTTTAATTTCAAGTGTAAGAAGCTGAGAACTATAGGGCATTGTTTTGTGATTTTCGTTTGTCCCAATGAAATTGTTACATAGTCCCCATTTGAATTCTAAAACATGATTGTTTTTCTCAGGTTTTAATTAGCTTATTAATGCAGGGATGCCCTTGACTGCTTATCTGGAAGGCAAGAAACTAAAAAGCTTAATCCATTGTCTCATAACAGAAGCATTTGTTGCCTGGTTGCTTAAGCCACAGTGTAGTTGCATGAGCTGTACTATGTATTTATTAACTTTTCACAGAATTAAATCATGGTCAAGTATTCTTCGTTGTCAGGCTTAAATGAGGCAATTAGAGCCAGAATCTGGAAGCTACCTCTGCGTAATGAAGTCTAATGGGTACAATTCAAGACTCCAGTTTTCTTCACTCGCTTTGTTGTAGGCCACGTAATTTACATTGTGGAAGAGAGAAGGAGCAAATAAGTACATTTGCAGGCAAGATTGAGTGCCCCGTATATTTTCCTGTAAGGCAGTCCTTTACAAACACAATCCCTTGTTGTGCACCCAGCAGCAGTATACAGTAAATACATCACTTCTTGATTCAGTTAAGCCTTTGGATTTCTTGGTGGAATCACAATATTCAAGAACTGAACAAGCAGAAGTAAATCACAAAAAAGACTCTTAATATCTATTAGTGACACTTGTCTTCAGCTAGTTCTACAAACAGAATAAAGTGTAAAAACTACTGAGTAGATGATCCCAGCAGTTTATAAGATCAGATCTGTTGGTTGTAAGAAATGCTCCACTGCCTTCAGAGTCCAGGGACGTGCAGTCACTAGAGGCAAGGGAGGTGGAGCCTCACCAGTCTCCTCAGGAAAAAGAAAGAAATTTAAATATATTTTTTTAAATAATTAAAGCCAAGATAGTTGCTACCAGATTCCAGGTCACAGTGGCTTGGTGTCTGCTTAGTGTTAATCAAAGCAGGAGGCGAGAGAACTCAGGGCCTCTTTTCCATAAGGAATTTTTCGCCTTCTAAAAGTTAATAAAGAGTTAAAAGGCAAAGAAGTTCAGATGGAAAAGAGGCACTAATTCTCCCGCCTCCTGATTTGGAAGCAGCCAATCGTGTCTTCTTGAGCACGCTTCCGTTGGGCGGGGCGTGCTTCAGAGGAGAGAGGAGTGGGTGAGAAGGAGGAGGCTGCCTCTTTGCTGCAGACCTGGGCGCTTGGTGGCTCCCGCGATGCAAAGTGCCCCACCATCCCCGATGCTGCCGCCCGCTGCCCCGGCCTGCTTCTCCAGGCTCTGCCGCTGGAAGTCCCGGATCGCCTCTGGGGGAAGGCTGGGTGAGAAGTGGAGCGAAGCTTCTTTGCGGCCTCCCGGCGCTGCCCAGAGGCTCTTGCAGGAGCACGTGTCAGCGGCCGGCGGCCTGGAGCGGCCCCAGCTGTGAGACAAGGGAGCACTTAAAGCAGCCGCTGCCGCCACCGCCACCGCCCCTCCTTCGCCCGGCGGGGCGGTGGCAGCGGCAGCGGCTACTTTAAGTGCTCCCTTGTCTCACAGCCGGGGCTGCTCCAGGCCGCCGGCCCTGACACGTGCTCCTGCAAGAGCCTCTGGGCAGCGCCGGGAGGCCGCAGAGAAGCTTCGCTCCGTTTTTCACTCAGCCTTCCCCCAGAGGCGATCCGGGACTTCCAGCGGCGGAGCTTGGAGAAGCAGCGGACGCAGGCCGGGACAGCGGGGGGGGGCAGCGGGGCACTTTGCATCGCGGGAGCCACCAAGCGCCTTTGCTGCAGACCCGGGCGCTTGGTTGCTCCCGCGATGCAAATTCTCCCCCCCCCCCGCCGAGGCTGACCGCTGCCCTGCTGAGCCTCATCAGGTATCAACCTCACGGCACGTCACTGCTTCAGACCAGAGGTGGGTTCCTACTAGTTCGGTCCAGCTTAGCCAAGTAGGTAAGTAACTCAGGCAGCCACATCCTCGAACCAATTCTATTGGTGGCACAATTTTTTTTACTACTGTGCATGCGCGCATAGCACGTCCCTGAGCAGTAACAGAAGCTGGAACTCACCCTTGCTTCAGACTTCTACTAGCCTACTTTAGGATCTAAGAAATACCTTCCAATGACAGTACGAGTAGTTCCTGATACATGTGGTAAAAGGGAACCAGGTAAAATGTGGTAATTTTTGACATAACTGCTCTCAAAATTCCCATTGTAGTCTCCAGAAAGAAACAGGCTATTAAGCAAGCAATAAGAAAAGAGGATTCTTCTCAAAAGATTCATGGCTGGTACATTTTTTCATCCCTTTTATGTTCTTTGTGTCCCTGTGATTTTAGGAAATGATGATAACCTTAACTCCATCTTTTACGAGCACCTAACAAGATCTCTGCAGGAGACCCTTTGTGGAGATTTGATTCTTGGACGCTGGGGAAACTACAGTTCCGGGGACTGCTTTATTTTGGCATCTGATTACTTAAATGCTTTTGTTCACTTGATAGAAATTGGAAATGGTCTTGTCACATTCCAGCTCAGAGGGCTAGAATTTCGAGGTAAGCCTTTTCCTTAGCTTAAAGAGCAGTGGTCAAGAAAAAGCAGAAAATTCAGTCATTTCATGCTCTTTGGAGATCTGAAATTTAGCATGAAATTTGGGTAGCTGCTAAATCATTTCAGATTTTTTGACCCAAGGAGTTTGTGGTTTGTGTAACAAATACTACCAAAAAGTGACAGCCGGAGCAATTCTTTCCAGGGCGAAAATAGTTTTCATGCTCATATTATACCTGGTGTATTGCAAAACAGGGGATTAATATCTCATTCCACTGGGATTAAACATAATAGTGACCTGGTGACCCATTAGATACTATGTAATATGAAATCAACTTGCACCTCTGACTTTTCTATATTTATTTTAGATGTGAATACCACTAAACTCAATAGAGCCGAGGTGGTGCAGTGGTTAGGGTGCAGTACTGCAGCCACTTCAGCTGACTGCTAGTTCTGCAGCTCGGTGGTTCAAATCTCACTGGCTCAGGGTTGACTCAGCCTTCCATCCTTCCGAGGTAGATAAAATGAGGACCCAGATTGTGGGGGCAATTTGCTGACTCTGTAAACCACTTAGAGAGGGCTGAAAACCCTATGAAGCAGTATATAAATCTAACTGCTATTGCTATTGCTAATAGTATTTAGTGAATTCCCAAGGAACAGTGTATAAAGCTTCAGCCTTCATCATTAATAGCTCTTGTTTCCTGGTTCTATAGATTGCACTTTGCTTTTCTTTGCTTTTTTTCCCTCCTAGTGAAATCTATGCTGGATAATCTGGGATTATTTTTGTTATATGTGAATGTACATTCAGGGTTATTAGAGCTTTCTAATCTCTGTAACAAGACACATAAAATGGCACACTTATGCAATAACAGAGTCTAAATATTTATGATGATTAATATGTTATCATCAGAGGTGGGTTGCTCCCGGTTCGACCTGGTTCACCTGAACCAATAGTGATGATTTGGCCTGGGTTGCAGAATTGGCAGCAACCCTGGCTGGCCATGCCCCCAAACCAGTTCCCTGGTCTCTTCTACCGTGGCCGACATGTTTCTGCGCATTCACAGAACAATCTAAAGTCAACTGCGCATGCACAAACAACACGTGGCGTGCATGCGAGAGAAGCGAACCGCTACCAACCGGTACAGGAACCTACCCCTGGTTATCATCAATATGTTTCACCATGTGTTAGCTGAATAGTAGGTGTTTACATTTGCATAGCTCAAAGTTATGCATATTTTGATTTTCATTTACTCAAAAATGAAATTTAGTCATCTATATAGTGGTCAAGGAGAAGAAGCTCTAAGGCTTCTGGTGATATTATTAATCAATAAACAAGAACAATTTTTTAAAAAAAGGATACAGGAAATAATCATAAAATATATTATCACCTCGGCATGCAGAGCATATATCCACATATCTATGTTGACTTAATAGTTTTGCCCTTATTAGTCAATGTATACTTTTTTTTTCCTTTCAATATATTTTTGGATTGGTTTATATTGCCTATGTCTGTCTTGCTTATACATATTCTCATTCTCCCTCTCCCTCCCTCCCTCTCTCTCTGTCTCTCCCCCCTCCCTTGTGATATTTATTTTAAGTCATGAAGTGATGTTGTTCGTAATTTTTAGGAACTTTGATGTTCAATTGTTATATGAATGATGTACAGTATAACTATTAACACAAATATTTCCTGTTGTTTGTGTGGATTTCAGATAGCAGATTGAGGTTTAATCAGCACTAGTAATCTGATTTGTTATTCAAGCCAATACCTGTGCTTTTATAAATGTGTTATAAGAGATATATCATAGGACCGACTTTTGGGATTTGGGGTTAATGAAATTCAATTATAGGATTGTTCATCTATCCACCTACTTTCTCAGATCGTTTAGATTCAAGCGGGTTTGAAAAGGCTGGATTTTATCAGAAGTAACAAATAAAACCTTCTGTACAAAAGTTTCCTAATTGTTGTGGCCTTACTGTTTAACTGGCATAGCCAGGATGTAAAACCAGAAAGGGTACTCTGCTTTTATGGTTAAGCCACTTAGAAAGCTGAGACTTGGCATGGACATCTGAATTGCATATCCCTCTTTCTACATTTAAGGCAAAGTATTTGGAAGTTATTGTTACTTTATTTAAATTTAGGCCATGGCATAGAATCTGACATGATTTACTTAGTAAGGTGAAATAAACAGTCTGTTCCTTAGCAGTTTCTGTTCAGTACAGAGTAATCAGTCCATTTTATTTATTGTCATAGCTCTCTCTTTGGTTGATTTAATCGCGGTGTATTAACTATTTGAAGGAGGACCTGCAGTTTTCTATGAAGAGCTTATTTGCATTGAGCTCTGCAGATACTGCCACCGTGATTATCCTGTGTTTCATTTCCAAGGGACTTATTGCCAGCAAAGGGAAGTGGAGGCTATAACAGAAGGAGATGAGGACAATGAAAATTGCTGCTGTTGTAAACCAGGCCATTTTCCTCACTTGCTCTCATGCAACGCAGCTTTCAACCTTCGATGGCTGACTTGGGAAATAACACGGACTCAGTACATTCTAGAAGGGTACAATATTATTGACAACAGTGCAGCCACCATGCTCCAAGTGTTTGACCTGAGAAGGATACTCATTAGATATTATATAAAGGTAATATGGTACAGCCATCTGCAGGAAAGCAGTCTGTTATTGATCTATTATTTTCATTTTATGTGGAATGGCCGCCCACTTGCAAAACAACTCTGAGCGGCTAATGGGATTTTTAAAAACAGGTAGCCCTTGGTTTACAACCACTCATTTAGTGACTGTGTGAAGTTACAACGGCCCTGGAAAAAGTGATTTCTGAAGATTTTTCACACAGTCACGTGATCAAAATTCAGGCACTTGGCCACTGGCAAGTATTTATGATGGTTGCAGAGTCCCCAGGGTCATGTGGTCCTCTTTTATGACTCTCTGGCAAGCAAAGTCAATGGGGAAGCCAGATTCACTTGACAATGGTGTTACTAATTTAACAACTGCAGGGATTCATTTAACAATTATAGCAATAAAAGTTATAAAATGGAACAAAAACTTGCTTAACAACTGTCTTGCTTAGCCACAGAAATTTTGGGCTCAATTGTGGTCATAAGACAAGGACTACCTGCACAATGCAAAAGCCACAATGAAAGAAAAAAAATATGCTTTTTATTTGATTTCTTTCATTGTGGCTTTTGCAACACTCATATATTTTACATTTACATCAGACTTATATCTCAGCCTTCCTCTTTTAAACATTCTTCTTTTTTTACTTTCCATCTGGGTTCACAACCAGATTTGAGTGAGGGGCTGTTTATCAAATTTAAAAGAATTCTTCTTAGGAAAGTGGGTCAGTTCCTCTAAGCTTTCTGCATATATTTGAAAATGTACTGCATGGCTACTGGAGATTATTTAAACCCTGCCTTCACATTTGCTTGTCAATTCAGAGAGAGAGAGAGAGAGAGAAAGAGAGGGAGGGAGGGAGAGCGCTAGCTCACAAAACTGCTTTTCAAAAAAGGGTGGTTCCCCCTCCCCCCATTGTGTTGTGTCAGCATAAATCTCCTTAAAAGGCATAGCATGCTTATATCTTTCTGAAGGCTAAAAAAAATATTAAAACTCTGCCTTTTGCACTGCATAGTGCATAGCCCTTTCTCCAGGTTTAAATGCAAATTTAAATATAAAAACTGGAAGGGTGATGTTCATAAATCTTAAGCAAGTATAACAACACTTGTATCATTAGTCCTTTATAATGACTTAACGTTGTCTTTCTTGCAGTTTTCTATTTTATTATTATTATGCACTGTTGAATCATCTCTCCTGTTCCTCTGAACCATAAGCATGTATTCCTGCAAAGTCCCAGGAGTATAAAAAAAAATAGAAGAAAGCATAGAGTAGTGGTACAATATGATACAGGTCTTACTTTATCCTCCATGGAGGCATTTCTCTAATGTCTGAAATAATTGAACATCTCCTAGTTCAATGTGTTACTAAAACTGCATTTCTGTTTTCATCTACAGAGCATTATATATTTTACTGCAAGCTCCCCCAAAATCCTGTCCTGGCTAAGAGATGAATCATTCCAGAAGACACTGCAGCCATTCTCCAAATGGCATTATATTGAGCGTGACCTTGCCATGTTCAGCATTAACATTGATGATGATTATGTCCCTTGCCTTCAAGGAATCACCAGAGCAAGTTTTTGTAGTGTTTACTTAGATTGGATTCAGTTCTGCGCTGGGAAAAGAGTGGAGGTGAGCATTTATTTATCAAGTTTAAATACCCCTTGTAGGTGGGGTTCTTATTAACAAATTTACAATATAATTTTCTTTTCTTTTTTAAAGGAAGATTATCATATTTAGTCCTAAATCGCTATCATAAATTTCCTAATATGTTAAAGATTTCCCAACAAATTAATCACTCCTCCCTAACCGGGTGCTTCCAAAAATGTTATTAAATGACATTTCCCATAATCCCCAGCCAGCACAATCAAAAGGAGAGATTGGATAAGGGTTATGGACTCTGTAGGTCATCTCATCAGGAGAACTCCAAATTGAAAAAGCTTGTAAGAGGGTGACTTTTAAAAGCTCCTTGAAAACTAAGGTTGAAAGACAATGAATTGGGGGAAATGGGAAAAAAGTATGGCATGGAGAAATTATTTTGTGTTCAAAGTGGGCAACCTGGTGTCCTCCAGATGTTTCTGACTAAAAAAAACCTCCTAGGAGTGCCTTGTGATTGATAGTGCTAATGAAGGTTGAATTTCCAAACATTTGGAGGACAGCTGTTGCACACCTTATGGTTATGTATTTGATTTGTCATTTATTAAAACTATCCTCCAAAATGGTTTTGACCAAGAAAATAAAATAATGTGCCAGATTGGACAAAAAAGAAGCAAAGAAGATGCTGGTAGTCAAACCCATATGGTCTTTTAAAAAACAATTAGAATAAATAAAATATGCCAAGTAAGTTGCCTACTATTAACCACTACTAATTAAACATTATGTTAAGTTGTAAAACTGAAGGATCCTTTTCTCAGAAATTACAATGGTACAATTTCTAGGGAAGTTTACGTCTTTCAAGAGCCACAGCCAATCCAGGAAATAAAAGCAGGAGAAAGAGACCAGACTGAATCTAGTTTCATTTACTGGGGCATAAGAAGGAGGGAAAAGAAAATACAGATTTTCAGGACTGTTATTACAGCCTATCTCAGTACAGTAGCATTTGAGGCACACTTGTGGAAACTGTTTCCTGGTCTATCCTATCTTGAAGGACTAATAACTATATAGTAATGGACTGTTGCAATATCAGTGAGCTTTTGGTATGGCACTAAATATAAATATTACATGTTTTGCAGCCTGTAGAGTGTGATGAAGATTCTCCTTTAGTAACCCTTTCCTTTGCATTGTGCATTCTCGGTAGAAGAGCTCTGGGAACAGCATCACACAATATGGCCATCAGGTAATTTTGTTGTGTGACAATGCTTAAGACAGTAATAGCTTCCTAATGGCTCAGAAAAGTGTTCGCTCATCCAAATGATTTGTTTTTCCATTTATCGTAAAGGAAGAAGTGCAAGAAAAAAAAACTGATTTTGAAATCAGTAACTGGGCAGCTTTTTCAGATGAATACGTACATCTTGAATAATTCTGTATTTGTAGCACAGGAGTACATAATGGAATGAATTCTTGAATTTCTGAATTTACCCTTACCATTTATTATCAATATAAAAACCTTTTGGAAACCAAAGTCTCTCAATGAATTGATGCAGCTGAAGTTATTTGGATATAGCCAAGATCCTTGTGGTATTAAAGTAATTTTGGTGGCAATTAATAAGCGTATTAATGCATAATTCCTGTAGGTTATACTCTCCATATACTGTATATCTCTGAAATATGTGCTACCAATACCAATTAGAGCATGGATGTCAAACTTGCCTCATCACGTAGTTGTCATGTGATGTATCACGATGGTTTTTCCCTTTGTGGAGCTGGGTGTGTGTGTGTGGCCTGACAAATCCGACCCACGGGCCACCATTTTGATACCCCAGAATTAGAGCCATCATAGCATATGAACACATTTTGTGAACAAAGGTATCTTTTTGAGCCCCACTTTCTAACAGTTAGCTGGATACTATACTTCTTAAAATGCTGCATAGATATTCACAAAATGTTTTTTTAATTTAAATAATCATAATATTAAATCATTAGAAACGTCCAATTCAGATGCTGAAGCTTTAATCATGCTAATGTCCAGACAATCAAAATTCCTTATCTCGTGTCCCCGTCCTCTTGAATATCTATTCTAATAACTCTTTATCAATAGTGATTATAGCCTTATTATTTTGTACAGAACCTGTCTATTCTTGAAAAAAATACTGATTCTTTTTAATGAAGCTTACTGCCTAATAAGTACATGCAAAATTGCTGCTTTTTCCCTATTGTGCTGTTCACATTGGACCATCACTCACTTGCTTTGTTTTGAGAGGAAGTGGTTCATAATGTGTTTGTTTTTCATGGAACACCATAGTTATATACATCAATCTCATTTACATTATTTGGGAATTAAGTAGCAAAGTGTTGATATTACACATCAATTTCTACTAAGTAAGATATCTATACTGTTGACAGTCATTAGGAAACCATTACCATTACAGGGCAAAATGAATGTTTAGGGAGAAATGCTAAATTGGATATTACATCAGAAGTGAATTTTATATTATATATGTGAGCTAGTAATTTGCATTCATTTACACATGAATTATGTCTAATCAGTTTAGGAAAAGAGTTTAAAGGCAAGACATGCTGGCAATATTCTTATGGAATGTATGCAAATAATGTTTGATTTACCTGTCACTGTAAATGTCAGAAGATGGCAAACATTGTCTTTTAAATTGTGCGGTGTATCCAACAATTAATAGGGCATCTGCATTAAGTTCTGTTGACCTTCTTCAGTGCAAATCAGAGAGCCTAGCATTATATCTTCAAAAGAGGGATTTGTAGTTATCTATCCTTAGTCAGTTTGGTCAAGTGGTTAAGGCATCAGGTTGGAAAGCAAAAGATCATGAGTTCAAGTCCTGCCTTAGTTATGAAAGCCACATGGGTGACATTGGGATACTTATTTTCTTTCAGTCCAGTTTACCACAACAACAGGGTTGTTGTTGTGGTGAAAATAGAAGGAAGAAGGTATGTTGGATATATTCACCACCTTGATTTATTTGTAAAAAAAAATAACAATAAAGGTGGGAAGTAAATAAATGTCCCCAAAGGATTTAATTAAATCTCAAGAGAAGAAGTTCTTCCATTTACCATGAGTGCAGTATCCCATCTTTGAATCATGTTGGAAAATTTCTCCTATTTCCTTATCAAGTTTTGAGAAATCATTCGGGATGAAAAATTTCAAAAAATCATTTATCTTCCTTTGAGAAGGAGCCCTTCAAAATGGGGGGTGGAAAGTCATAATTGTTTTTTTTTTATTTGTTCATTCCTTTGTGTAGCCATTTCATCCACAGTATTTCCAAAAGCTCATGATCTAATGCAAACACTAAGTCTACGGTTGCAACTACATTAAAGCATTTACAGCAGGTCACCAGCCAAAAAACCTCCCCAACATTCCCACGGAGTCTGAGTAGGGAGAAAGATTGCAAAGAAAAAAAAATAAAGTTTTCATTATAGAATCTTGCAAATTGGATATGTGTGCTTGGCGTTCATTTATCAGTAAGGATATTAAAGCAGTGCTTCCCAATTGCCTTTGATCCTTTTTCCGAGTCTTGGTTTAATGGGTAAGCTACTAATTGCTTATTTGATTCCACAAAAAACGTCCATCTGTTCTTGTTCTGCAATATTTTGGAAACATCCATTTTCTTTCCCAGGCTCAGGGAGTTCCATCACAACTACTATGAAAGAGATCTTATTTTCAACAACTGTAATGGAAACTGAATCTGTGAGTAATTAATATGATTGTTTACAGCTTAGACTCCTTCCTCCATGGCCTCCATGCCTTGTTCAAAGGAGATTTTCGAATTACATCAAGAGATGAATGGGTGTTTGCCGATATGGACCTCTTGCATCAAGTTGTTGCTCCTGCAATTAGAATGTCATTGAAATTACATCAAGTGAGTTTTCCCCTTTTCTGCAACAAATACCTTCTTGTACATTATGCAAACTTTATTATGCTGATAGTGTGGTGGGCATAACAAGGGCAACTAGAATGCTTACATGTTGGCCAGTTAAATCCAGATGAAGCATTAAATGTGTTGCTGTGAATTTCTTCTAAGAAATGCACTTATATAATTCAAACAATTAATTATTAGAAATGTAGATCTTAGGACCATGATGGCGAACCTATGGCACACAGAGTCCTCTTTGTGGGCATGTATGCCATCTTCAGCTGCTCTTCATGGGCGCCAGAGCACTGGAATATGCCCAAACACCAGGCAATTATTCGGGCTGTTTTCAGGCCATTTTTCGGGTGGAAAAATGGCCTGAAAAACTGACCTGAAAATGATACAAAAATGACGCAAAAAACTGCCAAAAACCAGACATGCACACCAGCCAGGTGGTCTTCGAGTTTCCAGCACTCCAGCATGCACATATACACAGACATGCACGCGCATTCCGGTTTGGGCACTTGGTGCTGAAAAGGTTCGCCATCATTGTCTTAGGATAGTGTTTCTCAACCTTGGCAACGTGAAGATGTCTGGACTTCAACTCCCAGAATTCCCCAGCCAGCAAATGCTGGCTGGGGAATTCTGGGAGTTGAAGTCCGGACATCTTCACGTTGCCAAGGTTGAGAAACACTGTCTTAGGATGTATTTTAGTCACTTTATCATTTACATGTAGTAAAACCTGTCCCTCATTTATTCAACCATTGAATAGACATACCAACTTCAGGTAGTAAATGAATAAACATGCATTCTTAAAGCCAGATAATTTTCTCTTCTGAGGTGTCTAGTGTCACCAACCAGCACAGACTGGTGGTACCAAAAATAATTAAAAACAAATGATGTGCTAATGATGGGATTATTCAAGTGGAGCAAGCCAAAACTGCTCCATGCCTTCATTGTGGCTTTTTTGCTACATAGCAATAGCAATAGCAATAGCAGTAGACTTATATACCGCTTCATAGGCCTTTCAGGCCTCTCTAAGCGGTTTACAGAGAGTCAGCATATTGCCCCCAACAATCTGGGTTCTCATTTTACCCACCTCGGAAGGATGGAAGGCTGAGTCAACCCTGAGCCGGTGAGATTTGAACCGCTGACCTGCTGATCTAGCAGTAGCCTGCAGTGCTGCATTTAACCACTGCGCCACCTTGGCTCTGCACAAATGCCGTGTGGCCTGCGATTCCAGTGAAGTTTTCAAACCTAAAACCTTTCATCTCTTCAGACATGTTTCTGATTGTAACCATGCCTTTCCTTTAATGCCAGGACCAATTCACTTGTCCAGATGAATATGAGGACCCTGCTATTCTTTATGATGCAATTCAGTCCTTTGAAGAGAAAGTTGTGATTTGTCATGAAGGAGATCCTGCTTGGCGCAGTGCCATCCTCTCAAATAAAGAAGAGCTCCTTACTTTTAGGCATGTGGTAGAAGAAGGAACGGACGAATATAAAGTTATAATGCTCCACAAAAGCTATTTAAGCTTCAAAGTAATCAAGGTACCACTACCTCTGCCTCATGTTCATTGTCTGATGGTTTACATTCATAGCTGTTGTATTTAGAATTTATTTCCATTCTAGCTAGGTAAGTCTCTTGACAGAGTGGCATAGCATAGATTAGAACTGGGATCTAAAGGCCCTTTAACTGCAGGGTGGCAAAGTGATGGGAATAGCAGTTTCCAAGACCAGAATTAATATTTGGATAAACAGGCATGTCATTGTTTTTGTTTCCTTATTTTTAAAAGCATTTTATCAACAGAGAGGACAAGGATCATAGTTTTATTATTTTTATTTCAAAGAAACTGGTTTGAATGGCTATTGAAATGAGCCTTCCATCTGCATTAGATCAGTAAATTCTAACTTAATTAGTGGAGCCACTGCCCAGAAGAGAACATACATGGGAACCCTTGTTTGAACCATTGCCCTAAAAATACCTAACCACAGAATGACTAAAACATACTATGATTTATAGTTGTCATATTTTCTGTGTATATTTCTCATGTAATAATCATATAGCAATACAGGTAGTTCTCACATAACAGCCCAGAATTTCAGTTGCTAAGCAAGATAGTTGTTAAGTAATTTTGCCCCATTTTACCACCTTTCGTGCCACAGTTGTTATGTGAATAACTGCAGTTGTTAAGCTAATAGTGCAGTTGTTCAGTGAATTTTGCTTTTCCATTGACTTTGCTTCTCACAAAAGATGATCACATAACTCTAGGACACTGCAGCTGTCATAAGCACATGCCAGCTGCAACACATACAAATTTTGATCACATGACCATGGGAATGTTGCAATAGTTGTAAGTCAAACAGTCACTAAATGAATGGTTGAGAACAACCTGTAGTCTAGGAGTGAGCATGTATGTATGAATATAAAGCAACAGTGTTCAGTTCACTGTTGAACATGACTTGTTAAAATGTCTATAGTTCTCAGATGCACAATAAGTTAACCTATGCTCATTTTAGCCTTCATTTTAGATTACAGTGTCAATAGATCCTGGGTTCTTTTGGCTCCTCTTTCTTTTTTCAAGATTGACCAGGAATCAAGAGATGATGAGAAAATAAACTTTTATATCCAACAAAACTAAAGCGTTGTCATACACCTGAGCTGTACCATGCCATTCATTTTTGCATAGTGATTTTCCCACTGAAGGGTACATTCTTCCACACTCCAGCCTGGCCCATTTAACATTGGTCCTTTTTCAAACACTGAAAGAAAAAGTCTGTACCTTCATGGGGGCGCAGTGGTTAGAGTGCAGTACTGCCAACTACTTCTGCTGACTGCTGGCTGGCTGCCTGCAATTTGTCAGTTCAAATCTCACCAGGCTCAAGGTTGACTCAGCCTTCCATCCTTTCAAGGTGGGTAAAATGAGGACCCAAATTGTTGGGAGCAATATGCTGACTCTGTAAACCATTTAGAGTGGGCTGTAAAGCACTGTAAAGCAGTATATAAGTCTAAGTGCTACATCATCTCCTCTGCTTAATATAAATATGTTTCTCATAACAGAAAATGACCCCCACTCCCACCTCTAATTGTCTGAAGGAGGTGTGGGAGAACATACAACAGGCCCAGCACTTTCAGATGGCCCTGTGGCCTTGAAGTAAGCAACTCTGCAGTGCAAAGAGCAGGTGGATTGCAACACCCATCCATTTTCTCTCCAAAATGTTTCCACATGGTTGTACTTTTGTTTGTTTTTAGGTTAACAAGGAATGCGTCAGAGGGCTTTGGGCTGGACAGCAACAGGAACTGATTTTTTTACGCAATCGTAACCCAGAACGAGGCAGCATCCAAAATAATAAACAGGTGTTGAGGAACCTGATTAACTCTTCATGCGACCAGCCTCTGGGATACCCCATGTATGTTTCTCCTTTGACAACATCCTATATAGGGACTCACAGTCAGCTGAAAAATCTCTGGGGTGGACCGATAAGTCTCCACAGCATCA
The DNA here is from genome assembly GCF_009769535.1 of Thamnophis elegans. NCBI lineage: Eukaryota > Metazoa > Chordata > Lepidosauria > Squamata > Natricidae > Thamnophis > Thamnophis elegans. The sequence continues at coordinate 67,033,597 of NC_045544.1, read as the reverse complement.
AAAGATGGTTCAGAAACAAATGGCTTAGGTAAGCACAAAGTGGGCTCATAACCAGAAATCTTTCATTGCATCTAAGCAGATATTTTAAAGGACATCTTAGGGCTCTCAAAATACAAGATAGATTTTTTAATGAGAACATTAAGTGAGACATGCTGCCTCCTATTTCCACTGTTTAAAATAGTAATTATTTATTCATTCATTTATTTTATTTACTTGATTTCTACAGCCATGCAACTCAGCGAATTACTCTGGGCAGCTATACAAATCAATTACTCTTAGGTAAAGTTACTTAGGTAAAGATAAAGGTTCCCCTCGAACATATGTGCTAGTTGTTCCTGACTCTAGGGGGCGATGCTCATCTCTGTTTCAAAGCCGAAGAGCCAGCACTGTCTGAAGACATCTCATTGGTCATGTGGCCGGCATGACTAAATGCTGAAGGCGCATGGAACACCAAAGGGAGTTCCTATTTTTGTACTTGCATTTTTACATGCTTTTGAACTGCTAGGTTGGCAGAAGCTGGGACAAGTAATAAGAGCTCACTCTGTTATGCGGCACTAGGGATTCAAAGTGCCAAACTGCCGACCTTTCTGATCGACAAGCTCAGTGTCTTAGTCATTGAGCCACCACGTCCCTGGAGCTACTATCCATTTAAATTAGATCAGCAACCAAACACTGATTTGCCTCTCTTTTCCTTTCTTAGGTAGTTGTAAGAGTTATATGCACATCCTCTTGTGCTCCTCACAGCTAGTTTTGCTGTTTTCCAGGAGCTCTTCGTTTTAGAAGCTAAGCACAATAGAGATGCACCCATTCCTATTGTATTCTCATTGCATCCGGATTGAGCTGAACATCCTACATATTCAATGAACATGGTGCCTTCACTATATTTAGGGAGTTGCTAATTGAAAGAAATTCACTGTGATAGTATATAGACAGAGTTCGGTAGAAACTATATATATAGTTTATAGGAACTCACGTGCTTTCAAATTTTCTGAATTTTTGTATAACCTTTTCACTGAATTTGCTCTACAATAAGCTAGTGGCAAAGATTTGTAAAACTTGACAAACACAGAAAGGAGGCAAGTACTTTATTGTAGAACAGAATGTACCTCGAAAGGAATGTTGTTTTTTTCATCCTCTGTGGCTCCATCCTTCTCCAAATACCAGCTATTCTGCTCCTTCCAGCAACATTGCAGTATTTTATAATTTAGATGGACTGAGGGTAAAATGCTGTGATGCAGAATCATCTGTTACCACACTGTTGACGCTGAACCAAATTCGCCTTTGACAAATAACAAAGTAATGCATTTGATCAAATGACGTAAGCTGCAGAATTTGTAGAATCTATTCTACTTGCAGTTAATTTCTTGATTTACTATGGAAATGGTTTATAGGTTTAATAATGACATATGAAATAGCCAGGCAAATTTGTCACGTTAAGATTTTTTTTTTTCAGCATGTGATTTTTCAGAATTAAACTATCTCGGGGTGTCAAACTGGCAGCCCGCGGGGCTGGATGCGTCATGTGCAGGCCACACCCACCCCAGCTCCGCAAAGGGGAAAAACGATGTGATACGTCACATGGGGGCAATGTGACACCACCAGTTTGACACCCCTGAACTATCTGGATCAGTTGAAGAATTTTGCAACGGTCAGAAACAGAAATTTCTAGAAACAGAAATAAAAGAGATCCTAAATGACTCATATTCTACAAATTAAGAACCAAAATGGACCTACCAACTTTTCCTGTGATTATTTTCAGTGAAGATAATAACAACATAAAAAAAGAAGGATACATTTCAGGGCGGGAAATGCAGGCCTTCAATATCTTTATTCCCTATGCTTGCACTCTACTTATATTCTGAACATGGCTGCATAACTTTTTTAAAAAATAAATAGCTTGTCCTAGTAGGATTTCTACATCACACATATTGGTAGTGCAGATCATAGCATGGGATCTAGTGTGGTTTAGTGATTAGAGCAGAGACTGGAGACCTAAGATCCACCAAATATTGGTGAAAAACAACTATCTTAACCCTAATACTTGCCATTGATGTTGCTGACTGGAGCTGTTTGGGACTGACAATTGTAGTTCAGCAATATTTGGAGGTACCACACTAGATTAGAATGTGAAGCTAAGGTCAGGATCAACTTTCCACTTAGCCATGCATCTTATTGGCTGATTTTCATCCACTTACAAATTTTGATCTAAACTAGCTCTGAAAATAAAATGTGGGAAAAAAAATGACTAAGTACTGAGCTGCTTAGAAATAGAAACAAAGAAAAATGTAGGTGGAAAAAACTGGCAAGATTTATGTCCCAAGTACACATTCCATTACCACTGTGTTTCAACGCTGCTTTTTATATAAAATATTTCAGTCATATACAGTGGAATATTTAATGTGCAACTTGCACAGATCATTGCTATTATTGGCCAAAATATTTCCTGTTTCATATGAGCCCAAAGCTGACAGAGATATGTCAATGAATATCTGCCTTTTCCATAATTTTACAGAGAAATGTAAAGCAATTCTGAGAGTAAAACTTTCTGTTGTATTTGTCAAAGAACGGCCCTTCTGGTCCAGCACTGTGTTCCCACTGTGGAAAACAAAGACATTGGAAGCAAAGGCAAAACACCACCTTGCTTATGTTCCCCAGAATATGACCCTGTATTCTTGTGCTCCTGACTATTTCTTTTCCAACAGAATGCGGAAAGACTGTAATCCAAACCACAGTAGTGGAAGCTGTGAGGAAGCCAGCAGGAATGGATCTTCCAGCAGTAATCCAGCTAATAATTCAAGCCAGAGCAGCAGCTCCCAGCATACAAGGAACAGCACACCCCAAATGCACCCTTCCCTTCAGGTTGCTCAATTCTCAGGTACTTATCTTCAGTTGCATTTATTCCCTGGCAGAAGGGTATTATGTTGTTGTTAGTTGCAAAGTGATGTCCTACCTATTGTGACCCATGGACAACGTTCCCCCAGGCCTTCCTGTCCTCTACCATCCTCTGTAGTCCATTTAAGCTCACGTCGACTGCTTCGGTGACTCCATCCATCCATCTCATTCTCTGTCATCCCTTTCTTCTTTTGTCCTCAATCGTTCCCAGCATTAGGCTCTTCTCCAGTGAGTCCTTCCTTCTCATTAGGTGGCCAAAGTATTTGAGTTTCATCTTCAGGATCTGGCCTTCTAAAGAGCAGTTAGGGTTGATCTCCTCTAGGAGTGACCAGTTTGATCGCCTTGCAGTTCAAGGAACTTGCAAGTGTCTTCTCCATGGTATTATAAGCTGTCCAATAATGAAACTATATGGATGGCTTCCAATGCAAGTTAAACGCAAATTGTTGCAAAAATAAAACTGTAACATTGAATGTGACAATAGACTCCTGGCGTAGTCCAAAAGATATTCCAGTGACTAATCAACATCAAGATGTTCCCATGAACCCCTTGCCTTATCTGCAATAAGAGCAAATGTGGCATGATGTTGTATTGCAAATTATACCAATTGCATTACTTTTTTTTCATTTTTGTGATGGCATCATGACCTATGGGACATCAACATGCCTTCTACTGGAGGCTTATCCCTCTCTGTCACTGGCCCAAGGACAGGCATAGGCCAGCAGCAGGAGAGATTTTTTTCATGCCACATGAAACAGATTCATGAAGGAATCTTGCACTTAAAATGCTCTTTCACCTCAGATTCTGTTGAAATTAATGGGTTTGAAAAAGTTTATAATTCTCTCCTGGAGCTCTGGCCACAAATGTTGTAGTTACCTCATGGGGTGCGAATATGCACACTGCCCTTAGAATTAATGCACACACACATTCTGAAAATATCTACCCATACATAGTAATACTAAGCTCACGGTGTATATTACTGCTAAATTGATCCAATTATTTAACAGTTCTGTATGCCTGTTTGTTTTCACAAGCTACTCCAAAGGCAATTGAAAAAAAACAAGCTTGACAATAATACAACAATCATGGATAAGCCAAGGAAGTTAGTTTGTGTGGGCGGCCATACAAATCTTTTAAATAAATAAAGTAATTTAATAATTAATTTTATTTGGCTTTATCTTTTCATCTACAGTTCTTAATAGTCAAAGTTCTCTAAGTAAATTTAGGCATGGGAGTGGGTTTTAAGCTAAAAATGTATTTATAAAAGGATATAAAAGACTCTTTTGTTTCCTAAGTATTTGCAGAAATTGAGTTATTTATGTGGAAATATGGGTGGTCTGCTATAAAACACTTTAACCACTGAATTAAAGACATGTATAGGATATTTTTGGACAGTGGTCAGATTAAATGTTTAAAATGAGAACAGATGTTTAATTACTTTTGACTGTGAATGTCAGCATTCCCGAATTCTCATCATACAGTGCTTTCTAGCTGCCAGTATATTTTTACTTAACAATATTAGCATTAAAGTAATCATCAAAGAATGAAATGGAAGAAATTGAAAAAAATGAACTTTTCTACGAGTGTGCAACCAAAACTTTCCTACTCCATTTCTTTAAATAATATTTAAAGGGGTATATTCAAAAGAATATCATAGGATTAATAATTTTACACTTTTAAAATTGAAGATAGATTAACAACAATTAGTATATGCTTAATTGTTCTAAGCAGAAAAAAAGACAGTTAAGCATTGCTTGCAATATAAAAATAGTCCTCATATAAGTTTTAATTATTATTTCATGTGTAGTTAATAAGCCAAGTAGATTTTTAATAGAAAACACACACTTATCACAGCATGTAAACACACATATATATGTATTTATTATACATTTATACCACTTGAGAGTGAGTTACACTGTATTGCTCTTTATTTTTATTCCCAAACCAACAATTCTGTGAGATAGCGTGAGCTAAAAAGAGATAGTAGCTCAAAGTCATCTAGGGATTTCTATGGTTAAGTGGAGAGTTGCTGAGAATCTGAATTGTAGCTGCTTGCAGTAACCAACTGCAGACTCTCAGCTATGGCACAATTTTTAGCACTAATCCTGTCAGGAGCCACAAAGTGAAACAAGGGTTTACAAAATGCTGTTGGTTCACATCAATAAGTATGAATAAATGAAGTACATTTCACCACATTTTACAAGTTGGCCATGCCCACCCAGTCACATGGCTGGCAAGCCACTCCCACTTGGTCACATGGCCGGCAAGCCACTCCCACTTGGTCATATGGCCGGCAAGCCACTCCCACAGGCCACATCTACAGAAGAGGTTCTAAAAATTTTTGAAACCCACAACTGAACTGCGGTAATATGGGGCTGCATTAATATCTGGTGGAGAGTATTGCACAAGGTGGGAGCTACTGCAAAGAAGGTTGCTTCAGCCCCATCAACCTTACAAAGAGATGAAGGCCTTCATTTTGGCAGGCCTTCTCTAGATGACCAGACAAGATGGGTAGATTCAATTCTGTCAATGTATGTTTTTGATTCTCCCAGTGCTAACTGACCACTACTGGAACTCAAAACTAAACAATTCATCTAAAAAAGATCTCAGTAATAATTAAGCAGAGATAGCAATTCAAATCTCAGACATAATCTAAGTAGCCACTGTACTAAACTCTGTGATAATGCAAGCCACTCTAAACTTACTGCAATAGGACAGAGCCTTAAAAAGCTAAAATATTCTTTCTGGAATAATTGCTATTCAACATCTGCTAAAAAAAATTACTGTAGGTTATATGATTAGCCAGATTAACAATAATATACACCACGACCAGATCAAGTCCCGACAAAAAAAATGATAATTTTTTTTTCACGGCCGATTTCCCCTTCCGCGCCATTTCTTTTTAAGCGCCAAATTTCCAAAATTAGGTTTGGGTCATGACCAAATCAGGTTGTGACCAAAGTTATGAAACAAATTATGGTTGTGACCAGAGGTTCTACTGTATATCCTGCAATGAGCCGAGGTGGCGCAGTGGTTAGAGGGCAGTACTGCAGCCACTTCAGATGACTGTTAGCAGTTCAGCGGTTCAAATCTCACCTGCTCAGGGTTGACACAGCCTTCCATCCTTCCGAGGTGGGTAAAATGAGGACCCAGACTGTGAGGACAATATGCTGACTCTGTAAACCGCTTAGAGAGGGCTGAAAGCCCTATGAAGCGGCATATAAGTCTAACTGCTATTGCTACTGCTAATACTGCATTCTGCCCACGGTGGGGTAGTGGTTAGAATGCAGTATTGCAGGTTGTGTCAAGGTTCTTTTAGTCTTCCATACTTCCGAGGTTGGTAAAATGAGGAACCAGATTTTTTGGGGACAATATGCTGACCCTGTAATCTGATTAGAGAGAGCTGTAAAGGAAACTAGCACTAGGAAAGGTATATAAGTCTAAGTGCTGTTGCTATTAAACTTTTTTTCAAATTTTTTGATTAAGCATATTTATTAAACTAGTCTCCTTGAAAAAAAAAATGTGAGTACTGTTTTGCACTAGGCATTAATTGAATAGTGAGAATGTGATTTGAAGGGTTTGATTAGGGATAGAGTTTCTGCAAATGATTTTCTCTCTTCATTTCTTTTTTTTAAAAGGCAGGAGAAAATTCAGGAGCCAGTCTGTTCAGACTCATGCTGCTTTAAATCAAAGACCCCCTCGCTCAAGTCATTCTGGTCCAATCTTAGAGAGTCATCCCCACTTCATCCAGACTTCCACTTCGGCTCATGAAATTTCCCCAAGACTTTCTGACAGCCAACTCTCCTTCCACAATTCTGCAACTTCTGTGTTTTCCACAACTGCTGCCATCCCTATCTTGGGCCAACTAACGGTGCAGGAGCGAGCTGGGGCTGTGATCAGGTCTAGCCTGGCCTCCTCCACTAGCTCCACTCTCAGCCTCTTGTTTGGTAAGAGAAGTTTTTCAAGTGCGCTGGTCATTTCTGGGCTCTCTGCAGCTGAAGGAGGAAACACAACAGATACCCAATCATCTAGTAGTGTTAACATCGCAATTGGGCCATCCGCTAGAGCAGCAAACCGTAACAAGAAGGAGGCCATACGGGTAAGATATAGCCAAAAAGATTAACTGTATGTCTTATTCGGACCTGGAGGAATCCTATCTATGTAGTTGTTAAGATCTATAACCAACTGGATGGCAATTAATCAATTAGTGCTTTCTTCTGCCATAGGGATTGGTTATTTATGGCTTCTGAGTCATGTGTAACTATTACAAATTCTTGTTTCTACGGCATATATAATTATATTAAAATTATAATATGAAAGAATCTAAGAAGAAAGGTGGGTTAGACAGCCACTGATCAAATTTGTGTTTAAGTTATTTGAGTAAGCATTGTCAACATTGCCACTTCTCATGCTCCACAAAAGTTGTATCAGCTATAGCTACATCACAAACATCCCTGCTGCTACTAAATCTTAGATCGGCTTTGTTCATTACTCCAAATCTGGAACCGAATAATATTTAGTAAATCCCTGAACTGTTTTTGCAAGGACCCCGGTTGTTTTGGGGTCTTACTGTAATTCCTTCCATTATATTAGATGCTACAGATTATTCTGAAACCTGAGGAATCAAGGTGAAAATATCTGGTGACCGTGTACAAGGTTAAACAACATGGCTTCCAAATACCAAACCTTTATGGCAGAGGTGTCAAACTTGCGGTCTGCGGGCTGGATGCGTCACATGCTAGCTCCGCCCCGGCCCAGTTTAGAGAAGGGGAAAAAGTCCTGCTATGTCACATGACGCTGCTGTGACGATGCGAGTTTGACACCCCTGCTTTATAGCAATGCTTCTTTGAACGGTGCTGTTGGACCATTAATGACACTGTCTCTATTTTCCAAAAGCAATTGTCTGATGATTACGAAGCAACTGATGCTGCTGAATCCAGACAGCGAAGGGATCGAGGAACCACTCACGCTTTCCTGATAAGCCATATGGTGGAATGCAGAAGGGCCAGCCAAGAAGACATGGCTCTAGAAGACTCTGCTTCTCAACACAGCCTTTCTGAAGAGTAAAAAAAGAAGAGACACACGGAAGGGATAATGCCTTATAAAGCTGTTTTTCAAAAAAAAAAAAAAAATTGGGTTAGTTTGCCAGAGGAATAAGTAAAACAAGCAAAAATTAAAGGATCTATTTTTTTGACCCTTTCACAAAAAAGCCTTCCATTAAAAAAAATGTAGGAAGATAATATCTCACTAATAATATTTACTGCTGCCCACATCACAGGTTACTGGAATTCCAAATCTGATTTAAAAGAAAATTGATCTGGCCATCTATTGTCTGCAAAGGAACACTAGGCAGTATTATTGGGGTGGTTTGCAGGGAGGACTGTGGAGTGGGGGGCAGATTACATGTTTTGTACCAAGACTGAAAGCAAAAGAAAATCTGAATGCGGTTCAGTGAAAAAGCACATCAACATCTGTCTCTTGTCATAACCAAATAGATGATTGCATGCTAAATAATTGGCTTTTTATACATAATGCATAAAAAAGGATTGTTTGTAATTGAAGCAATGAATATGGAACAGGAAAGAAAGCTGCCTACTCTTTGAGATTAGTATGCGGAATCTTTTTTAAAAAAAAAAGTCAGAGGAAAGCTGTTTTTGTTTGAAGTGTTACGCAGCTGACAATTCTGTGCTGCAACATATTAATTGTGGAGGTGGGTCCACTGCATGCAGCCATAAGGAAATTGTCCATAAAAGTGCCAGGCAACACACTGCTATGAACCAAATAGAGCCGATGCATGAATAGCCTTCACAAAGCCAACAGTGCTCCTTATTTGCAAACAAGTGCAGCTTTCTCTGTTGTTCATCCTCACAACAAAACTCCATGCCTTTTTCTGCAACCGAGAAACTTAACAACTCGAAATTGCTTTTGTGCTCTCTTACATGAACAGACTTGTCGACTTTTTTTTTTGTAATTAAAAACTTTACAAGTACCAGTGTCTGGTTTTGTTATTTTACCAAATTTGCATATTTTACTACAATATTGATATATTTATGGGCGAAGCTTGCTGCTTTGGGTCTTTTTCTTCCCTTTTCCTTTTCTTTTCTAAGGCATTGCTTATTTTTCCCAAAGTTGTGAGTGCTTATAGGTATTTCTTTTAGGAGCTTAAGATGGTGCTGACCACGATCTTGCCTCATCTTTTCTTCAAAGCAGTAATTGTGGGGGTGGGTTGAATTGACAATGACTCAAAATAATGTAGTGAAGTTCAAGGCATGTGGGGGTCCTAAGCCTTGATCCTCCCAACCCAACTTCAGCTGTGAATGCATGTTGGCTCAGGTACAACAACTAAGGGGCAGGGTGAGAAGATAGTAAATGGGGTTAGGGAGACATGAGAAGATATATAAATGGGATCAGACACATGGTCACCATCTGCAGCTCTTTGTAGCCTCTTAGACTGGGGTGAAGCTTTCCCCCCCACAATTGCTAACTCCAACAGGCTATTTAGGTGCCCTAAATCCCTTTGTGTGCCCCCCCCCAATTTCTCCATGGTTTTAAAGTGAACTGCACAGTTATAGTAGTTAATAGAATGAACTCCATGCACCAGGGACGTGCAGGCAGGGGAGGCAGGGCCTCACCACTCTCATCATGAAAAGAAAAAAAAATGTAAAAGGAAAAAGGCAAGAGCTGAGGTCAGGCTGAGCTAGTTGCTGCCAGAGTCACTGTGGATGACTCTGCTTAGTGCTTAACTGTTTAAAAAAGCCTCTTAAAAAGTACCTTCTACAGGAGGCGGCAGGAGAACGAGGTGCCTCATCTAATCTGACTTTATGAGCAGAGCTAAGCAAGGGTTAAAAGCTGAAAAATTCCTGATGTAGATGAGGCACATCGTTCTCCTGCCTCCTGTAGGGGGTATTTTTTAGAAGCTTTTTTAAACAGTTAAGCAGAGTCATCCACGATGACTCTGGCAGCAACTAGCTCAGCCTGACCTCAGCTCTTGCCTTTTTTCTTTTACATTTTTTTTTCTTTTCATGATGACAGGCAAGAGCAGAGTTGAAATCCTCTCTGAAACAGCTGGAAAAGGTATGTGTGTGGGTTGGAGGGAGGGGGAGGAATTCAAAAAGTTTGATTGCATGCAGAGCCATGTTGCCTTTTCAAACACACACACATACACACATACACACAGCTGGATAAAAGTATATAAGCCCAGCTTCACTGATTACAAGTTTGAAAAGGCAACGAGGCTCCACCTGCAATCAAAGGCTCGGATTGGAAGGCAGCAGGGGAATGGGGGGATATGGCGGAAGAGCTGCTTTCAAGCCTTTGGAAAATATATCCAATCCAACTTCTGTATGTGTTTGTTTGAGAGTGAGTGAGTGAGAGAGGGATCCAGCTTCTCTGTATGCCTGTGTTTGTTTGAGAGAGGGGAGAGGGAGGGCGGGAGGGAGGAAGGAAGGGGAGGGAGAAGAAAAATAATGAAGGAAAACTTTTTCGCATAGGAGGAAATCAAATGCTGTCACTTTAAATCGGAACTGAGCATGCCTGGCTGTGGAATTCTGGGAGTTGAAGTCCACAAGTCTAAAAAAAAATTGAAAATCCTGTGTCAGTGCCTCACCAGCCATAAACCTCACCGCACGTCACTGCCGTGCACCCAGTGGTGGGATTCAGTCAGTTCGCACCTATTGAGGAGAACCGGTGGTTAACTTTCTAAGCAGTTCAGAGAACCAATTGTTGGAAGAAATCTCATTTTGTTTTTTACCACTTTACAGGGCTAATCCTGTAAGGAAAGCAGGAAGGAAACATTCTGGTGTTTTTAGCCTAATCTTTATTGGCCTGCTTACAGAAACTGCCTTTCCGGTTAATTCTTATTACATTGTAACAGCTAAGGCAAAGCGCCCATCGACATGAGTGACGTTGATTTGGCCATGCCCACCCAGTCACATGACCACCAAACCACGCCCACCCAGCTGGTCATTAGGGCAGAGATTGTTAAATTATTTTAATCCCACCACTGCCTGAATGCCACCTTTGATACAAATTGAATTGCAAGCTATTCTTGCTTGAGATTAATCTAAGCAGTGTGGAAGGAGGCTGCTGCCAATAAAACCAAGACTAATTTCCCACAGGGTTCTCCAAATTACTCTCTTGTGCAGTCACAGTTGCAGAACACAGCACACACAATCTGAAACAACTTTTTGCCTTTAAATCCAAAGTGCTCCACAGCCGGACAATATTCTCATCTGATATGCGACTGAATTCTATGCTAGTATTGCACAGAATGAGCATAGCGTTGTTGTTTTATACTATAGAACATGGAATAGTAGTAGTATAGTATAGAACTTTAGCAAAAAGAAATGTTCCATGATGAATCACAGGGCAGCTGTGTTAGGAGTTGTGTGCCGATTTACGGGCAAAAAAACCAAACATTTTATGCCTTTCATATGATAATTCCAGCAAACATATGAACAACTGTTTTACAATGCTTCAGGGATAATTTTCTTATGTCAGGCAATTCTCTAATAGTTGGAGGCAAAGCGGAAAATGATACACCTGTCACACATTCTCTGTGAGTTTAAACTTGCATTGTTTGCTTCTAATTTTCCTGGAATGGATTCAAGTAATCTTTCATGCACAAATCCACAGCTGTCCCATGTTGATTTTAAAGGCATTGTTTACTAAAGTCACAAACAGCTCAAAAAGCACACCAAGGCCCCATTGGTGCTTGGCAGGAGCTTCAGTCTATTTTTTTTTTTTTAACACAGCATTTTTTGCACAGGCTCTCTTTCTGAATCTATCTTGCTTCTTCCAATATTTATTTTTCCTAGTACTTTCTAATCCCACCATTTCAAGCTTGGCTTTTCTTTTTGGCTTCTTCATAGACCATTTCCATTCCATTCAGGAGTGGTGCTTACCTAACAGAGATGGTGCTGTTTTTCTATGAATTTCAATCTAATTTTTAGCCTCTTTTCCCCAAGATTTTACTATTACTGAAGATACAGTAGCATTTAGCACTTAGACTTATATACCACTTCATAGTGCTTTACAGCAGTCTCTGAGTAGCTTGCAGAGTCAGCATATTGCCCCCAACAATCTGCATCCTCATTTTACTGACCTCGGAAGGATGGAAGGCTGAGTCAATGTTGACCCTGACAGGATCGAACTCCTGGCTGCAGACAGAGTTAGCTTACAATACTGCAGTCTAACCACTGTGCCACCACCTCAAGTGGGATTTTGGGATGTCATTTCCTTATGACACATTCAAAACTTTGGACATTCTTCCAGTTAATTCAAAACTTTTTTCTCTTTCCCATTTTCCTTTATCTTTATTATAAACTTCTTAAAAAGATCACAAAAAGTGAGTGACTAAATTAACCAGGGATGACAAATTCCAGGTGAACAAATTTTGTTTGTTTGTTTGTATATATGTATGTATCAGTGATGGGTTTCAGCTCCTGTTGGAACCAGTACACTGCAATGGGGCTGACCATCCATCACGTGCACGCGCATAGCGCATGCATTTGTAATCTCCACCCGTGACGTTCCAACTGCTTGGCGGAGCATCGCGCAGGTGCCGTACGCCCCATACGTATGCGAAAATACCCGGTCGGCTCAAATAGAGGTAAGGAGAGTGGGCGGATGGGCCCTCCAGAACACCATACCAGAACGGTACCTGATCCTCCCAGCAGGCACTGGTATGCCCGTACAGGGGCGTACCAGTCGTATCCACCACTGGTATGTATGCATGCATGAATATATGCATGTATGTATATATGTATGTATGAAACTTATTAACTGCCCATCCCCCTCACCCAGAGGCTTTGGACTCTCACCTTTAACTTCTCAGATTATAGACATTGCTTTGTCTACTTTCAACACCTGTACATCAGGGGTGGGTTGCTGCCGGCATTACTGCTGGTTTGGTGTGCGTGCAGTTTCATGCATGTGTGTATCAGATGCACACTCTCTAAGTGTGCACAGTTGCTTATAAGTAATTCTGTGCATGCGCAGAACATTTAAAAATGGGGGGGGGGGAAGCATGCCGCGCCGACTGGGGAACCGGTTCAGAGGCATGGCAGGCCAGGGTTGCTGCCAGTTCCAGCAACCCAGGCCGGCATACCACTACTGCTTTGGCTGAACTGGTCTGAACTGGTAGGAACTCACCTCTGCTATACGCCCCTTTAAGTAGGTCCAAGAATATTTGAAATGAAAACAACTCATTCTTACAAAGTAGGGGAAGGCTCTATATGTGTGGGCTTCCAGCTAGCAATTTCAGTTGTGAGAATCAATGAAATGAAAAGTAGATGCAATATTCAATCAATGCAGGGATGGAAGCTCAAGAAAAATCTCTTTTGGAATTGGCTGAAAACTGGTGAGATCTGCAAAACAGAGCCCACAGTAATCTGCAATTGATTTGCTGAAAAGTTTATTGGATGCCAGAGCAGCTCTTTCTTGTGAATGACGATCGACATTAGGAGTCTTCAAACCTGGCAACTCTAAGACTTGTGGACTTCAAGTTTTAAAATTGGTATGTTTGGAGATCCCTGATCTATGTGGAGGTTCTGCAGGAAGAAACATTTTCTGCACCATCATCTAAAACAACCACAAGAAAACTTTTAGAAGTTTCCAATGCTTAGGAACTAAGTGCTACAGAGTAATGAAACAAAAAATTGAACTGTTTTGCCACCAGCTAAAAAATAGGTTCAACTAAATATCAACATGCCGGATGTGCTGATGTCCCACAGTTAATGAAGAAATCAAAGCTGAAAAGAGTTTGGATATTTCAGCAAAATAATATCAAATATACTTCCATATGAACCAGAGGTGAAATCCAGCAGGTTCTGAGAGGCTCTTGGTAGCGGAAATTTTGAGTAGATAGAATAACCGGCAAATGCCACCTCTGGCTGGCTCCAGAGTGGGGTGGGAATGGAAATTTTGAAGTATCGTTCTCCTGCCATGCCCACCAAGCCACTCACATCAACCCACACTTTGCCCACCAAGCCACGCCCACAGAACTACTTGTAAAAAAAATTGAATTTCACCACTGATATGAACCATGGAATATAGGAAATATAGAAAATAGGAGATTCTCTGTCATTTGGGTCATGGTTGTCCCAAAGATGCTTTTTCAAGAGGCAACTGGACTTTCTAGTAGAAAGGGTTTTGGAATGAACTTCCCAGGCCCTAGACTAAAAGATTATTGAAAATCTGTAGGAAGGCCTTAAACCTACAATGCGTGCGAGGAGAGTTAAGAACATTTCTGAGCCCGAAACATTATGTAAGGAAGAAAGGGGAAAAATTCAAAAACAAGAACTGAAAGAGCTTGGTATATGAAACATTTGGAAGCTGTTATTTCTGTCAAAGGAGGATTTGCAGAATGCTGACTGAAAGTGCATTCAAACTTCTGCACCTGCCATGTTCAATCTTTTCTTATTTTGAATCTGTCAACTGCACATATAAATATGCATTCAGAATTGCAGAAATATCTGTTTACCTTTCTCCCATGTAGAAGTCATGTCAGCTTCTATTTCACTTAGGGATTCATTGGGACGTACAATTTGACCAGGAATGTTTAATTGTTTGCTCTTTGTATGTACTTTGTTCTGAGCCACTGGATGAAGTTTGGTATTCTGGCCATTCTGTGCCCTAATGGAATCCCTGACTGAGCGGATAATCGTGGCATTGAAGATTCCCAAGACTTTTTTGCTTAGGAGATTTGAGCCTCATTGAGTCCCAGCTAAAGATGTCAGGTGTTTTGCTGGCTTTTTAATTTTGGAATTTAGCTATGAAATTGACTTCTCCTCATATAAGTTTGTCTTAGAGAAGGTTGATAGTGTATAGCAGTTCCAAGGCAGATGTCATTGCAATGGATGGATCAACTGGTGAAGCCTGGGCTGCTGCAGGAAGTACCTTTCTTCAGGAGTGGAGATCAAATTATTTAGCCAATATGGCCTGGAGGTTTCTAGATCCAATCATATTCCAGGAATCAGGGACATTTTGTCAAACTTTACTCAACTGTGATCTTGAGTTGAACTAGATATGGCAGCCCTAAATACCCATTTTCCCATGTCAAAACCCATAGATCCATGACATACAAAGTGATTGTGGATGTTGAACATGAGTATAGACAGCTACCTTCCTAAAGCATGAGCATAAATGGTGCAAGATGAATCCTACTGGATATGATAAAGTTACCACTCAAGTCAATGCTGTAACTTCAAGAGAAAGAGGAAATTATTGGTTTCCTTGATTAAATTCACAGCAAACCAACTAATAAAGTCTTTATCACCTCACAGTTCTAACTACAATTTACATTAGCCAGCAAATTAGCACTTTCTTCCAGTTGCTGAACCTGGAAACATGGATTTCAGTGGGGTGGGGGTAAGGAATGCAATGTGCCTCATAATATCATGATACAAACATTCTAACTTAAATATCAAATGTCATGATGCATGTTTCATTTTGATATAATCGGGATCGACTGCAGCCCCTTTGGAAATATGCATGGTGTTAATGTCCAGACTGACAAGACCTCTCCAGACAGATTTATCAATTTGTCACTTGAGGAAATGGATAAAACTCCTTCATACCACTACTTATGAGGGTTGTTCATGATTCAAAAATTATTTGGAAGAAGTAACTTTGGCATCATGCAAACACAGTACCTCTTTGTCATTAAAATAGTAACTAGAATAAGCTTTAAAAAAAGTGCAACACCGTTAAAACATCCTTAATTATTCCATTTATAGTCTGCTGTAATCCCATAGGACTCTTGGTAGCTTTATAAGAATATAAAAATCATTATGACATCCACCGTCCTGTTAAAATAATACAAAATCTGAAAAATTTAAAGAGTCAAACATCAGAGGTCATTCCATACCTGGAAAAAGCTCCATCTTTAACTGCTTCCAGAAATGGTGGCTTCATGCAATTCACAAATAAGTATTGACTTAGTTTTCTGATGCAGATAATCCCCCCCCCGTCCAAAATATTACTGTATTTGCCTAATTACAGGCAGTACCTAGCCAACCTTGCCTAATCTTTAAAATGTTATTCAGAATTACATTTGTCAGCACTTTGAGATTATCAAGAAATCCCAGTATAAGTAAAACAACAATCTAGAATAATGCTTGGCAAATCACTCTATACTGTGGGTAAGAAAACATGGATGTGTCCATGTAGGCTCTAGGAACAAAACTTGACTTGAGGGTGATTTAGCTTTTATACTGGCATGTTCTTTAGTCTTACCCAAATGGCTATGTGGAAATCTGAAGTAAGAGGCATCTTGGAAAGGTAAATTGTGGCAACAGCATGAATAAATGAAAGCAGCCTACGAAATGGGATTTCAGTGAATGGATGCCTAGCTTCAATTTTGATGAATTACAGAACCATTTGCAACTGTTTAGTGAAGTACAGTACAAGCTGTCTGAGAAAGCATTTAAAGAACCAAAGTGCTAAATGGAATAAAATGACAGATCACAAAATGCAGGGCACTTCTACCCAGTTGGATGCCTCCCTTGAAAGTTGTGCAGAAAGGCAGCTTTGCATGTTTGCCATTAAAAAAAAGGTAGCCACAGCATTTGGAAAAGCAGTTATTAAAGACACCCTGGTCATAGAAAGGGAGGGAGGGGGATCCACTGAGACTAAAAGTTTCTGAATAATGTTGCAAATCACTATTATCTAAGGTACTTCACTCTTCTATTTGCAGCTGAAGAAAATAAAATCCGCTGAATATTCCTCAAGTCCCTTTGGTGTGAGCAGGTCCTAGACTAAAGGGTTAGGATTCAACTCTTTTGTCCTATATTTATATTCAGTTCCATTCCATTAGCTTTCTATGTATAAAACTTGAGATGTTCAGATACTTTGGTAATCTTACTGCTCTCTAGACTCAAAAAAACAATATAGAATTTCTGTAAAACTCTTTTTAAGAAATATGTATCCTCCCCCAACCTCTTCACTATCTGACTCTGCTGCCAACTCCACTGGCTGCTGGCAGGCCACAACACATAGATAGTTGCCCAAAGGCTCTGTTTCAGTGACCTGATCCTTCCTTGGAAGCAGAAAGCCTGGGATTCACCCACGAAGTCACTGAGTCTTGCATGGTTATCTGGAGAGTCTGATCCTGCTTAACTTGAAGAAGTGGACAGGGGTCTTGAAATTGCTAGTTCAGCCACTTCTGTTTTAGATCCATGCTCCTTTTGGCTGGTCAAGGTTGCCTGGAAGAGGCTTTGCGATTGTATAAGGGTGGTGGTGGAATAAATAAATGAATAAATGAATTCTAGCTCACATCTTAATTCTCTAGTGCAGTTTTAACTTGGAGAAAATAGTCACAATGTTTCGATATTTTTCTTTTATTGGGTGAGCTGCTGAGAGTCACCAGATTGTAGTGGAATATTTTATTTATTGATTTATTAGTTTGTCATGTACAAGGTAACAGATACAAGTATGAACATGGACATGAACAATGGAACTGAGTACAAATAAATGGGAACAGTTAGGACAGGGATGTAGGAACACTGGTGCACTTATGCACACCCCCTTTACGGATCTCTTAGGAATGGGGTGAGGTCCACGGTAAACAGTTTAAGGTTGAAGCTGTGAGGGTTTGAGGATGTAACAACGGAGTCAGGTAGAGCATTCCAGGTGCTGACCACTCTATTGCTGAAGTTGTATTTTCTGCAATTGAGTTTGGAGCGGTTTACCTTTGTGAGTTTGTATCTATTGTTTGCCCGTGTATTATTGTGGTTTATTAATATTAATACAATCAGTCAGGCAGTGTCAAGGAGAGTTTCTACACCATTTGTTTAGTCATTTAAGAAGTTTGATTCACATTTGATTCACTGAGACTTTTATAACCTGTAAAAACCTATTTTAGCCTAGCTAACAGAAAGGTGTTAACTTGAGGTTCCAGAAACCAAATTTAGAAACATCTAAATGGAGAGATTTGCTGTGCTGTTAATATACACCCCCCTTTCATTACGTTCGATGTCAGGAACCACCATATTCTGCGGAATGCTTTAAGCTGTGTGAAACGTATAAGAACTACACATTCTGCTAAAATACACAGCCAAAGATTGGAAAGTAGAATTGCAATGCATTTAAATACCATTATCAACTGATGCTAAATATGTGGATGTCTCCAACAGGTCTATGAATGCTTTGAAAATGATTTGGAGGGGCTCCAAATGGTCCACATTTATAATGCAGTACTTCTGTGCTATTCATTAGAACAGACTTTATGAGTTTGAAAAATGTTCCCGAAAAAAAATTATCTATGAGGTTGCTAAGAGTGGAAAATGACTTGATGGCACCTAATTAATCTGAAAAAAGTGTTGGCTGCTTTGAGCAGCTGGTATGTTAAAATTAAAGTGATTTTTAAAGTAGCCACCACTTTTGTTCTAGATTTATATAGGAACCTGGAAAAAAGATGAAATTCACTGGAAAAAGTAGTGCCAATGCTTGTGCTCTAACAAGGTCCAAGTCAAAAATTCCAAGTTATTTTTATGTATGTGCACCAACAAATCATATGCAAAAGGGGGCGGATGAAAAGGTTGTAAAATGTTGAAAAACCTGCAGTGTGGGATTTCTGTGACATGAAATAATTCATAGGTCCAAAACCAAGAGTACAGAAGCAATAAAAGGAGATATAATAAAAGTTTTTTTGCCAAATGTTTTGGGCTTTGCTAAATGTTTGGATTACTGGTAGTCCTCGCTTAACATTTACAACAGCATTGAAAAAATACTTATGACCAGTCCCTGCACTTATGGTCATCATAGTATCCCCATATTATGTGATCAAGATTCAAATGTCTTGTCCTCCCTTTAATTTTTTTTTTGTCTTATTAGTTTTTTTGAAATGTAATAAAGTTACATTTAAGAGATTCAGGTGCTTCACAACCAGGAGGCATTTATGCACCCCATAGTGTATTACAGTGCCCCATGGTCATATAATGACCATAAAGAGCTGTGGTGGCATAGTGGTTAGATTGCAGTATTGCAGGCTAATTCTGCTAACAGCAGTTCAATCCTGATAGGCTCAAGGCTGACTCAGCCTTCCATCCTTCCAAGGTTGGTAAAATGAGGACCCAGATTGTTGCGGGGATTTGCTGATTCCGTAAACACATTAGAGAGGGCTGTAAAGCACTTTGAAACGGTATATATGCGTAAGCGTTATTGCTATTGCTATAATCACCATTTTCACACTCCAACAGAGTACGCTGGCAGTAAAATCACAAGGCATGGTCATATATCTTGTTTAACGATCAGGGGTGACTTGCTTAATGACCACTGTGGGATTGAGGTCATGATCATGTGATGCCTCACTTAACAACTATATAAATTAGCAACAGAGTAGCTAATTTAAACAAAGACTCCCTGTATTCAAAGTAATGACACTTGTTAGAAATGTAAGCAGGGCTTGCCAGACAGACTTTGATGGAATGTAGTAGACTGGATTCCAAGGAGAAAGAAGATACATTCCAGAGACAGCTCAGACCAGATAGGTTGTGTGGGAGAGAAAAGAAGGTGAGGGCAGCCTCCCTCCCCAATAGTTCTCAGAATATATGGTAGATAGAGATGGCAGAGTACTTTACTTTGGAAAGATTCTGTCTATAGGATTTGGAACAAAAAGGAACTCACTTTGAAAGAAACACTGCATGTCTTCTTGGTTTGGGGGTCTGACACAGGCTAACTCTTACATGTTTGGCCAAGGAAAGGTGGCTTCCCTTGCCACACCATCAATATACATCTCTGCAAGGGAGAAAGCCATGTGCCAGATCATGTACAGAAAAGAAGAAACAGAAAATCTGATTGTTATAAAACTTCAGGAAGACAAACTGGAAAATGGATAATTATTCCCCATAGCCTCTGATTAAAGTTTGGAACCTACAAGAAATGGTTAAAAATCCAGAAAGGAAACAGGGGAATTTGTTTGCTTCAGAAACTTTTTATGGAGATAAATGTATAGCCAGGACCTATATCAAAATTGTTGCTGTTGCTGCTCTTGGTTAAGTCCATTGTCTCTAGGAAATTGGGTGTGAATTCAGCTCCCCCCCTCTCACTTTTCATGCTGAGCATGAGGATATAATATCGTCCTTAATCTGTTCTCATAATTTATAATATGAATGGGAATCTTGGCAAGTCTCCTCTCTGAGATCAAGAAAAGTGTAGCAGACCAGTACCATTGTGTGATTTGCGCAAGCCCTCGTCTTTTATTTTGGAATTGTTATTTTCAATTCATTTGAAAACAACTATTTTACCATGAATTGGAGAGCTCTGTAATTTATCTTCAGCATAGACCCAATACAATCTGAGCAAAGAAACCTTTCTTTTACACACTTTTTATCTTGAATTATGCACTGATTCTTTCTTCTTGAATTAGTCAAGAAGCCAAGTATGAAATATTTCATTATAATTAATAAGTATAATATAGTAGTAATTTCAAACCTTGCAGATTAATCACAGGGGTTGGAGACCGGTCATACAAGATACCTACTCCACAGATGTACATCTTGCATTACAAAGTTTTTGATCCTTCTCAAATTTAGGTCAATAAACTATTAGAGATAATTCTGTTTATTAGACCTCACCATATGACAGTGTGGGCATTTTAATTATTGTTTCTCCATTTCTTATATCTGAGAGGCATGTTTGTTGGGATGATGGTATCATCTTTAAACAGTCTCCGAATGCTACATGAAACAGCTGCACTGCAGAAAATAGCTTACTGAGCCAGTAGCAAGAAAGGATGCTCAACAGAACCAATCCACCACCCTACAAGACACTTTTATGACAAGTGGCCACTTGCAATGAGTATGAACACTCTCTCCTCCTTATAGAAGAGGATGAGAGAGAATAAACTCAAGATTTTCTGACACTTCCTTTGAGGACTGAGAACTACTCTTGATCAGAGGTGGTATTCAGCAGGTTCTGACCAGTTCTGAAGAACCGGTAGTGGAAATTTTGAGTAGTTTGGAGAACCAGTAAATACTACCTCTGACTGGCCCCGCCCCCATCTATTCTCTGCCTCCTGAGTCTCAGCTGATCGGGAGGTAATGTGGCAGTATCCTTCCCCTGGAGTGGGGAGGGAATGGAGATTTTACAGTATCACCAAGCCACGCCAATCGAACCGGTAGTAACAAATTTTGAATCCCACCACTGCTCTTGATAGGCAAAACCTCCATAATAGATAATATAGTTGCTCCATAATAGATGCAGTAAGATAGTTGCTACCAGGCATTTTCCTCCAGTCACCAAGATTTACTTGGTTTGCGAGAAAGTCAGGCAATGGCTCTATCTCTTCCTTCTCTCCATATGGGGTCCAGAGTAATATTTTCAAATTATAGAGGACAGTTGAAAGGTTCCTGCCTGATACGTTTGAGACTGAAAAGGGAGCAACCATTTCATATATGTTCTCCATGTTGCTTATAGGATGAATGGATGGATGTGTGTGCGTGCACACACATATATAAAGGGAGAGAGGGAGACACAGAGGACAGACCAAGCCTGGGAACTTAATTTTTGTATGCATCTTTATAAAAGCTTCTCCAGATGTCTGTCAGTGGAATGAAAGGTTGGGCTCGGTTGTATAAAATAGATTAACACCTTAGTATAGTATAAGTTTCTTTCCCAAGCTACTAGCCTTTTGTAACTATGCAGCTCCCCCACTGCAGACATCTGTAGTGGTGTGAACAGAAATTCACACATTTCCAAATATTCAGAGTTCAAAATGGTTTAGGGATCTCAGCTGTAGCCTCATGGAAGAAAAAGTTCACCTAATGGATTTTTGTTATCGTGGTCTAACTACATCTGCTATCTAAATAAATAGCTTTGAAAACAATGTGCGATTCTACATTCCTTTAACTAAGGAATGCTTTAATTGAACATATGTTACATTTCACATTCCAAAAGAAAAGTGGCTGAGTATCTTTACATTTTTTTGCTGGCGCCAAAAAAAACATTGCAGCGTATAAAAACATGTGCACCTGGCTGGGAATTTAGCTTTCATGATATGCTAAAGTGATTTGCTTGAACACCATTCAGAGGTCTTGTGGGATGCATGTTGTGTCACAGTAATTTATAGCTCCTTTATTAACAGAAAAAGGTGCAAATGAAAAATTTAAAAAATGTTACATGTTACTGAGCACAACAGCAATTTAACCTGATGCCTCAAATGTCAAGCTGAAGTAGAGAAATAAAAATTATTCACAAGAGAAATATGTTCCACATAGTAATAAATAGCTAGAAAATATTTGATAAATGTTTAGAAGTTAAGAGCTGAATGAATGAACAAACAAATGAAGGAATAAAGGGATTTTGGAAAATCTGATTTCACCAACATCGTGTGTGCGTGTGCGTGTGTGTGGTTGGAAAGTATTTTTCAAGCGGTGTAAAAGCTAATAACTAGTAATCAAAATGCTTTACCTATGCCTTGACAAATTTCTAAAAGAACTCGAGAGTTTTGTAAATTAAACAAAATTCATTGGCATTTGAGATCTCCCCTTTTCTAGTTTTCCATGCCTACCCTTTTTTTACTTACAGTATTCCTGAAAAATGTTCCATGCATAATATACTTATATACCCCATAATATACATATATACTGCATAAGACCCTGGGTGAGTGAAAGAGGGTGGAAGAATAGCTGTTAAGAATCTGAAAAGTTTTCACATCATGGGAAAGCCTTCCTTCTACAATGTAGTGCTAAAAGTGAAAAAGTATCTGATCAAAGATAGACTGAACCACAGCATATTGTTCCAAAATGTTCAGTATTAACATCAATTAAAATAAGGTATCAGTTTAAAGACCGGATTCTCAGTATTAGGATGAAGCTAATCATTATGTTGGTGAATGTGTAGCTGTGCTTGCGTATTGTGCATTTATTTTCCTGAACAAATTAATTCTGATTCAGAAATCAACCTCAGAAAACACACGTAAAACAAGAACACCTACAGCCTATTCCAAGTTAATTAAGCTGTAGATATTAATGAAAATAACATCAAACTATAAGCAGCAGAAGATGGGATGTGAAGACAAACATCTCATTTTAGGCAGTTCTCCACAGCTGTCACAACTTCTTGCAAAATGTTATCTCGATTCTCCCTCGTAATCTAAAACAGAATTCACATAAAATATGGATTAATATTAGTTTTCATTTATTTAAAGTAACCAAAATGCATGTCTTAGAAAGTGGAAATATTTATGAAGACTTTTTATGTGTCCCTAATTTTTTATGTCCCTAATCTCTAAGAACAAACTAAGAATTGTCCATTTATCAGCTAGTTGTTATTGTTTTTAATTATAATACAGGGGTATCAAACTCAAGGTGCTTAAATCTGGCCCGCAGATCCAGCCTGGAAATAGAAAAGGATCAGCCTGTGATGTCTCTGGCAGCCAAAACCAGGACACGCACACGCACACACACACACAAACCTCCCATTCCTCGTTTTTGGCCAGCAGAGTGCTGCAGGAGGCCATCCAGGGAGAAAACAGGGAACGCAGGGGCTATGCCTGCCCCCACCCAATGCCCTGTAGGAGGCAGACGTCCTGTCTCCTTCCCCCTCAACTTTCTGGCTGGCCCACAAAGAACTACAATGCTGATCTGGCCCCTCGAAGAAATCCAGTTTGACACCCCTGCTATAATATATAAGAATTCCTTTATTACCATATTAGGAGGGAATAGTCCTTTGGATTCTGACTTTTCCCTAAAGTTATTTGCTTTCTACTGATAAAGAACCCATGCAGATTAAATAGGTTGTGGTTAGTACTGCAGATGTAAAAAATATAAAAACATGCAGGGGAATAGATTGCATATCACCAGTAAAAAGTATACAAGATTTATACACAGGATGTCATGCTTTTAGTATAAATGTAGGGCTCTGAAAAGAACTTGTCCCCCCACCAAAATATTTCCAAAGGGTGAAACAATTTATAGCCCATATATTTACACTGAAAGTAATAAGTGCCAGTATTCCAAGAATGCTGGAGCTAAATTAGCAGGAGTTAAATTAGACAAACGGGGGAGGAAACATCAGGATGGGAAACAGAATCAGCCCATGGACTCACTGAGGGCGTTGTTTTTCTGGGGTATCTAAAAACGAGAAGGAATAAGGTGGGGGGGGGGGGGGAAGAAACAGGATTATAAATCTATAGTCCTTGAAGCTTGTATCAAAATAAATTGACCTAAATGCATTTTCCTGCATTGATTTTATGTCTGGTACTTCTGGTTTGATGAGATTTCATTTAAAAGAATGCGACATTTTGTTCTAGGTGCTAGAAACAAAGAAACATGAGACTGACTTAAGTTGACCAAGAGTGAAAATATATATATTGCAATTGTGCTGATAAATAAAAATGGAAGACTAGTATAGATCTATTTCAAGCTATTTAGCTCTCATCAGCTAGCCGTACCCTTACTGGGAATCGAACCTGGGCTGTATTACATATTAGGCAGTTATATTAGCCACTAAGCCACAATTGCAACATAATTGTAACAAGGCAACATTAAAAAAAATGGCTTTCTGCCTGGGTGGCTTCCAGAGTGAGCCGATAGATAGAAAAGGAAAGCAGTATGCTCCCTCCCATATTTGGGCATACCAGGGGTTGTGACACAATACATACATACATACATACATGCATGCATGCATGCATACATACATATTTATAAAATATAATATTATATATGTGTATAAAATATATAATAATATATAATAATATATAATAACAAGTCATAAAATAGAACATGCTATCAAAACCTAAAAACTTCAACTCCTAAGGTCTGGTGCTGGCTCCCAATAGCATTTCCCCTACCCCCATCCCCTGGGAAATTTTTTAAGAGGGAAAAAAGTATATTCTTTATTAGGACTATTTCAAAAAAATGATTTGTAGTGAGCACCTTGAAAAGCAAAGTCCCAGCACCCTTCTGCATGATCCTGAATAGAAGTATCACTATGAAAATAAAGTTAAATACTCAACTGAAGACTTGAGCCTGGGGAATAAAAGGTGTCCTTACTTTAAAGAACAGCAGGGAGGCACTATGATCCTGTTCAGTGTAAGGCTTGTCTTTTGAACCATTTTCAAAGCACAGGCAGGCCTATTCATTACACTTTTATCTTTTCCTCCAATAGAGGTTTCAATAACCAGCACTCCAGTGGTGCAGGCGGCAGATTCTCCAGGGCACACATGGAGTCATATGCAAGCTTTGTCAATAATTCATTACCTACGGAACTTACCGGTAGTTAAAAGTTCACAAGAATAAGCAATGTTACTAAATATTAAATTCACTACCTTTACCTCAGATGCCATTGAGATAAATGTGGGGCAAGAGAACTTGATTTCTGCCAAAGTCGCTGGAATGGCCACTGAAGTTGTGTTTTGCATTTTCCAGATACTTGGAATCTAACCATATGGAAGCTGAATTTCCAGGGTTTAGTATTAATATTGCAATAACAAATATAATACAAGGACATATTCATAAATGAAACTCATTAATATTAGGCTGTATCACTACTACTGGCAAGAATATTAGTGATAATGGAATGCTTAGTTTCTTTTGACCCCCGGAATAAGCATTTGGCCTTAATTTTGGAGATGTCTTAACCTCGGCCCGCAGATCAGCTGATCCAGAGAGGGCCAGAAGTTCTGTTTCTGTTTCCGGCACACTCTTGCCAGTCCTAGTGCCACTGGGCTGCTGCTCTTTTTGCATCTGCCACTAAGAGAAGGGGCGTGGTACCTAGGGTTTGTGGGAGCAGCCTCCGCAAGGCCATTCCGCGTGCATGTGAGGCACGTGGGGCATGTTCCCCCTTCCCTCCACAGGAAATGGTGGGGACTGGCTGCGTATGCATTTAAATATTTTTGGGGAGGGCTTATTTTGGGGGGAGGGCTTATTTTAGTGTATGCGCTCAAAAACCCGATTGGGGAGGTCTTATTTTCACGGAAATAGTATTTTTTTCTAAAACGTCTCCATATTCTCTGCAATGCATTTGTTTTCCCTCTCCTGAGCTGGTCAGAATGCACATTAGGAAAGTCCCTTGACTACTGCTGTTTATCTGTGAAATTTCTGAAGTCACATTTTACAGTACCACATTTAGAAACATCTCAGAGAAAGTTGTGTTTAGACTTTTGAAAATGGATTGGTATATAAGCTCAATGAATGAATCTATTTGCAGCCATTTAAAATGAATACTTTGACTTCTTTATACGTTCTATGTAGAGGGGAGATGAACAGGATGCACTTTAAATTTCGTATCTAAGGACGGGTGCAGCTGAAGCCCAGGCATAAGAGCTGAAAGAAATCCACCACAGAATCAACTTTATTTCCAGTAGAAGCGAGCACCTGTTTTTTCAAAGGGAATTGTTCCAAACAAATGTTAAATAAGATGTCAGACCATTGCATGCCAATAAAAACAGACTTTCTCAGTGTATCTGTCTGTGACTTACACTGAAGACTTTCACCTCTTTTCTATTTCTGATCTCTTCCACAAGTCTCAAAGGCTTTCCTTTAGGCACTGGGATTGTTCCAAGTATCACAGTCCCGGATCCATTCAAAATTTGTTGGACAGCTTGAATAAATGTCTGGCTGAAGAGCTCCATTTTACCAATCTCATCAATTATGCATACCTTTTTCACTGAACTGCTGTCAAAATCAGTCTATGAGAAAAACATGTATGGTATAAAAACACTTAGTGGCAAAATGCAAAGTATTTTTACATGACTTAAATCACAATTTATATGAGGGATACATTATCTGATGCCTCTTGTTCTTAGGGCTCCAGCTCAGAGGCAGCAGGACAAAAGAAATTTTCAGTGAGAGCTGCAAGACAAAATATACTCTGACCTTCAGAGAAAAAATTCAAGATAACTGTTTCTTACAAAAATATTTTACACGATAGTCATACATTTTGAAAGACCATCAGTCCAATAAAAGGGCAGTTTAATGACCAAGTTCCATATTCAAAATTGGCTCTGTGTCTAATGTGGTGTATGACGGACTTGTACCTTACAGTACCACATTCCCTGCAGTTCCACTTATTATGCACATTGGTCAGGAATGTTTGGAGTGTCTGTTCTTCAACATCTGAAGATCACAGATTCCCCACTCCGATCTCTGTAACTATTTTTTTTAAAAACAAAACATGAAAACAGAGAATCTTAGGATTGGAAGGTACCTCAATGGTCTTCTAGTTCAACCCCTGCTCAAGGAGACCTTATAACATCTCAGTCTAATGGTTGTCCAGTCTATTTTTGAAAACTTCCAATGATGGAGCTCTCACAATTTCATAGGCAAGCTATTCCATTAATTGTTCTGTCAGAAAAAGTCTCCTTATTTCCAGGTTGGATCTCTCTTTAACAAGCTACCATCCATTGCTTCTTGTCCTGCCCCACTGTGCTTTGGAGAATATGTTGTTCCACTCTTCTCTATAACAGTCCCTCAAGTACTGGAAGACAGTTATCATGCCCCCCTCGATCCTTTCAGGCAAAAGCTAATGGAAAATCAATTGGTTTTATGTCTTGCTGAATTCCCCCCCACCCTCTATATGGAAAGCTAAAATTAATGAAGGAATACAAGAACTGTTGCCACAATTGATAAAAGATAAGAAAAGAGAAAGTAAACAACAAGATAGGCCTGAAAAGGGAAAAAGCATAAGAAAAAGGCACAAAATAATCTGGCTTTAATTCTGGTATAAGCTGAGGAAATGTTACCAGTCTGTTATTTTTCTCTAAAACAATAGAGTTCCAGTAGTTCCTATGGTGTCTCTTTCTTGAACTGACCTGCTTTGAAGGTCTGACATTTTAAGACAAATCTACCTCGTTCTGAGTGACTTCATGAACATAACCGTGTGTTTTTCTTTGCAACAAGACAGAAGAAGTTTGTCACTGCCGCTTTCTGGGACTTTTTTCAACTTCTCCATTTAGGTCATTTCTACCCACTCAAATATGAACAAAAACCATTGCTGTTTTGCTTTTCAAAAACAGCCAAAATTATCAAAGTGTTGCTACTAAGCTGGATTCAAATACTTAGTTATTATCAAGAGATATTTCTATATATTTGAGATTCAAATAATTTGGAAGTAGTCTGAGTTACCTTTAAAGTATTTATCTATGACAAGACAGTAAACTATATAGCTGAAGTACTATTTGCATCAATATGTGTAAATCTACACTGGAAACAACAGCTGCTAAAGGCCAGCCAAGGGCCATATTGGCACTTATTTTCTGTAATGTATCTTACTTACGAGACCACCTTGCTATGTCACTTGCATTACCATGAGAGAAATAAACATGTTCATTTACAAGTCTTTAAATTCATGATTGCAAAGTTCAGTTAATAAACATCTGCAAACGTGTGAAATGAAAACCTCCAAGAATAAGCGTGATCACACTATTTTGAGGCCCACCACTTTTACATGCAAATTTAAAGCCCCATAAAATATAGCCTATGCATTTTCATGAAAATGCGTACATTATTCAAGAAAACATACAGTTCTACTATGTAACTTACGTTTCTCAACAAAGGAAGAGCCAACTGTTCAAATGAAGCTAGATCTACAACATATTGGCCAACTCGATATTCATGCCTTGCTGCTGAATGACCAGAGCTATATAAAGAAAATACATACAGCCAAATATTTATCTGACCAAGTATAGAGAATCAAAACTATGAGCAAATCAAAAACCTTGTATGTTTCAAAACACAGTAATGTTCTTCAGGGGAAAAATAGACAATAAAACAATATGGGATATATTTATACACATGGTTTTAATTATGTTAGTATTAGAGCTTCCAATCTCGTTGCCATGCCCCTTCTCCTTCTAATGTTTCCTCACCTTTTTTAAGTGAAATGACTGCTAACATCCCAATCTATGTAATCAAATATAAAAACAGAGCCATAAAATGCAGTTGGAAGGAGCAAATAGTATTCAGAGACATAATAGCCTTGAGGTGATAGTTCAGAGTGAGGACTGCCTACTGTCCTTACAAATGTTCTAAAAAATATAACATAATTTTTAATTGAGACTATTTTGCTGATTTCTTCAGCAATTATCACTGCACATTATTATGGGGTGGTGCTAAGTATGTCCCTCCTACATATCGCAAAAGTTTACACAGTATTCAGTTATGGGCTAATTTCTTACCCATAAATTAAGACCAACTTAAGTATTACCCTAATAGTCACCAAATGATAATTTTACAATCTTATCTGCCGTTTCAGAAATTTCTGCTCTTCATATTTGTGAACCACAATGGCCTTACATAACCATTCCACTGAGGATTTTTAAAAAAAATAGTGCCAGAAAATATATTTTAGAAGTTCATTACCCAACTCTAGATAAAATTCCTCTTTTTCCATTCAGAGTGACAACATCAAACCCTGTCCTCCGGCCACTTTCTCTCACTTCCTCTGTGTAAAATCCATCAATGGGGAAACCAGATGATTTCAAAATTTCAGCAGCTTTCCGAATCAATGTTGTTTTTCCAATTCCTACAGCAAAAAGCATTTTGTTAAGCCTCTCTTTCAATTGTATGTATATAAAACAAAGCAAATATTATTTTAGGACTATTTGACTCCTTGTTTTTACCTGACCAATTCATCGTGGTCATTCATACTGTAAATCTTTTGCTCTCCTAATGCCACAAAATATGAACCCCATTCACATAACATAATTAAATGTGTTGGGGGCAAAATGCCATGTGAACAGGAAAACTGATTAATTCTAAGAGGGTTGATTATAGCCCTTAAGATCTTTGAACTATTGTCCAAACAGCTTATTGCGGTAGTTAATCAATCTTTTCCCCATCTGAAGTACAAACACTACAAAAATTGGATGTCTACAAACATCCCTTATCTGGAGTTAGTTTGGTTTTTACTTCCCCACCCAGGTTTACTATCTGTGAATGTGTGTGTGAAAAACAGCAGGGACATATGGAGATGTCACTGCAATTTCTCTGGCAAAAAAACAAGGAACTGGGAAAGGAAATGAAAGCCACCAACTAGAAAGAGACAACATTGCTGAGTTATTTCAATTTATGTGCTTTCAGTCCATGGAGGCGAGTCATTTATTAGAGAAAGGGATCAGATATATCATACAAAGGCTGTCATAGAGTAGAAGGTCCAACTAGCTTTCTCCTCTCAAAATGTTCTATAATTCTAAAGTCTCTCCACTAATTTTTCGTAGCTGGTACTAATTAGGACTACCAGATCTGCTCTGCAAAACTCCAGAAGACCAGTTGATTGCAGCAAAGAACTGTTTTCTGTATCTTTTTGTTGACATCTTGCAGGTCAGATCTGAAACCCTAGTACTTATTGCCTGATTGGTCCACAAAAATATTGTCATGGGCCTTGTTCTTCATTACCTCTAAATCGCTCTCCAAAATACTCCTTTTTAAGGGAAATTTAAGAGCCTTCTAGTTCCTTTATCTTAATCCCTTACTCTATTCAGAAAGCCAGGCTTGATTCTTTATCAGCCAGAGTGTACCAGACAATACCAGGCAGCAGGCTTAAAAAGAACCTCAGCCTCCAGTTACTTGTCCATGTAGGAATGTGAAATGGGAGTAAGCTCTCCCCACGCATCAATTCAAGAGAAAAGCACTTTTCCTCTGCAACTGTATTGAGAACAGCAGTTGTGTTTGCTGCCAGCAAATGCCATTCTCACCCCTTCTTTTATAATTAATTGTATTAATCATATCATTTCCCTGCTTATTCAGATATGTCCTGCTTTATTCCGTTCCTGATTGAGTTTTATCTTATCTTTTTTCCAGGACCTCAAAGCAAGGATATACATAAAGGGACCCTCCTTCTATTTCATTGGTACATAATCTTGCGAAATGGGTGGTGGGGGAAGAACAGCTAGCCCATCTTCCCTAGTGAAGCTAGATTTGAATACTCAAATCAACCCTAGTCCAACACTTTAACTCCTATGTCAAAATATACCTGTTCCACATTACAAGATACTCAGTAAGGACTTGTACATGAATAAATAAACACACAAGATAGTGGTAGATCCTATATTACTGGAAGGGAGGGGAGCATTCCTCCTTTGCATCAATGAAGGGTGTGTTGTTAATACTGGGAATTGGAGACTCATTTTCACACTTGAGCCTCTCTTCAAGCAGTGAACTGAGTTACAGAATACTGAAGAGAAATCCACTGCCATTTTGGCCAGGCATTCCCATGGATCAATTTCTGAAGGCCAGCCACAGAAATACAACATCTTCCAGAGATTTTTGCAGCTGCTATCTCTGTCAAGATCTTCTCCAGATGGAATTAAGAAGGGATTTCATCTTAACTCCCACTTCCTGCAGAACACTACCCAATAAAAGCCTATTCTTATTAATATAATATCCACTCCATCCGAAGTCTGTCATTCTGTATAATCTTATCAATATATATAGAGAGAGACCACTGCTTCTATAGTGAACAGTCGTTGCACTGTGGATGAATATTAACAGATTAAGAGTTGGAATGGACCTTAATGGTCATCTAGTCCAATCCCCCCCCCCTCCCCAGGAGACCCTACACCATTTCTGACAAATGGAAGTCCAATCTCTTCTTGAAAATCCACTTGAAGACTTTCAGGAATCTATTCCAGGGACAAGTGATCTGCAAGTAACTAATAAGAAATGGCGCTGTGGGCCCGCCATGTATATCTCATTCACTCCAAAAATAAGCTCCACCGTGTTTCCGTGGGGAGGGGGGGGGCATAAATTGGGCGCAACACCGCAGTCTGATCTACAAAAGGAGGTAGGGATTGATGCGGCTCCCAATCGCATCGGGAGCAAAAGGACAAACTGATCGTCCGATGCACATTAACTCGGAAGAAAACCTCTCCTTCTCTCCACCCACCCATAGCCGGAAATAAGGCGTTGCGAAAGCAAATCTGCAAGCGTGTCTTGCCGGCTCTTCTCCGGGACCCCCGACTTGCTCTTGCACGAGTCCTAGTTGGCCGCGTGCCGAAGCAAAACCTGGCGGCCCCGGAAAGGCCTCTCGTTCTCTTCCAGCTCTTCCCCGCTAGTTCTTCCCCGCTATGGGCCGTGTGCTTGCCCTCTATTTCCTGCGTTGCCGTGGGGGGGGGGAAAGGAGTTACCTGGGGGTCCCGTGAGAAAAACGTGCGTGGCCATGTTGGCCAGACGGTCCGAGAGAAAGAGAGCCCTGCGCGGGAGGGGGAGAAGATAGTGGCCCTGGCCCTTTTTCCCCCTTTTCTTTTCCTTCAGCCGCTTGGGGGCGGAGAAGAAAAACTGGTGCAGCTGCTGTAGCCTTTTCTTCTTTTTTCTTTTGCAATCTTTCTCCGTTTCCCGAGAGCAGTTTTTCAGAGATTTTGGAGCAGAGGTCTCCGACCTTGGCAACTTTAAAACTTGTGGACTTCAACTCCCAGAATTCCTCAGTCAGCTTTGCTACCTGAGGAATTCTGGGAATTGAAGTCCACAAGTCTTAAAGTTGCCAAGGTCGGAGACTCCTGATCTGGAGGATGGAGGGAGTAAATTCTGTTGGGACTGACTTCAAAGTCAAAGCCGTGTAATACTGGTAGTCCTCGACTTACAACAGTTCATTTAGTGGCCGTTCATAGTTACAACGGCACTGAAAAAAATGACTTCGGACCATCTTTTACACTTATGACCATTTCAGCATTCCCCAGGGTCAGGTGATCTAAATTCGTACTCTTGGCAACTGGCATGTATTTATGATGGTTGCAGCATCCTGGGGTCATGTGACTTCCTTTTGCAGCCTTCTGACAAGGTAAAGTCATTGGGGAAGTCAGAATCACTTCACAACCCCGTTACTGACTAAACACCTGCAGTGATTAACTTAATAACTTGGCAAAAAAGGAGTAAAATAGAGCAAAATTCACTTAATAAATGTCTCACTTAGGAACATTAATGTTGGGCTCAATTGTGGTCATAAGTTGAGGACTACCTGTAATTGCAATGTGTGGATAGTGAAGCCTCCTGCCAGTTTCTCCTTGAGGGAAAATCCTCCAGTGCTGCCACGTTGGGGGGAGGAGTGTTTCCCCCTCCTTTCTTTTGATAATCAGGAACTTCCCTTGATGTCAGTCATATGTGTACCCAGCTAAAGTGTAATGTAGTCCAGCCTTTTTGATTATCTCTTTGGTAGGGCCCTTTTATATGATTTTTTTTTACCCAGGGCACTTGAAATGGCAATAGGTAGCTTTGTTACATTACTTAAAACATCAGATTTATTTTGCTCTTTTTTTTGACGCAATGTTTCTGATTGTGGTATGTTGTACCAAATGCATTTTATCTGAATTGAAGAGCAATTCTGGACATTGGAAATAAAACAGCAGTGGTGTCCAAGTGGGGATCAGTGGAAAAATATGGAACTGATTACAAAAACAAGGGAAAGAAAAATATTGTCTTGGGTGGACAGTGTAATAATGTACCAAACAATTCTCTTTGAATAGAGAAAGACAAAATAAGCCTTCCTAGATGCATTCAAGTAATTTCCCTGGCAAGAATATAGAAATGAGTTGTTACTGCTTTTTGTTTGCTACAGGAGTCCTTGTTTGGTGACCACAGTGGAAACCAGTGATTTGGTCTTTAAGTGAAGTGGTTGCTAAATGGAACCAAAAGTGCCATTATAATCTTAACTTCAGTTTTCATTTGCTTTACACACCTGCAAAGGTTGAAAATGCAAGGATTGCTTACTTTTTAATCACCATCCTTGTTTAGCAACCGTCTCATTTAGCAAACCATCAAAGCTGTGAATGATTGCTAAACAAGACAGTTGCTAAACAAGGACTATCTATACTTTTTCCCCATTTCTCAATGTAGCCAATATCTCTGGCATTCTCTGGTAATCTGCCATTCAAATAAAAATCTATCTTGACTGCCTTTCTTTGCAAATCCAGGGAGGATCAGACAGGTGCTATCATCTACAGTAGCAGTCCTCTAATATTTTGGTTCCAAACCCCCAATACATTTTTTAAAAAGATTGAAGATCCCAAAGAGCTTTGACTTAGGGAATTATGTCTACCGATATTTACTCTATTAGAAATTAATACTGAGAGATTTTAAAATATTCGATTTAAAGAACTCCTTGAATGTATTTTGGAATCCCCAGACCACACTTTCAGAACTGCTGATCTACAGAACAAAGAATGTTGATTCGAATAGTCAAAACAAGTATTCCTTACAACACTCCTCCCCATTTTATTCAGGAGACTTACCTGAATTCATGATAAATAGATAATGAATATTGATACTTTCAGATGTACTAACAATGAAGTACAGAAATAAATATTGATGTGACCATTATTCATGTTTTAATTGATTAAAAAGGATTTGAAGTTAATCAGCAGCAGAAATAATAGAGGCAGGGCCCTGCAGACCTTCAGACTTGAAGAGAAAGTGATGATTTAGAGCAGTGGTCCCCAACCTTTTTATCGCCGCGGACCAGTCAGCCTTTGATAATTTTACCGTGGCCCGCTGAGCGCGCGCAGGGGTGGGGGGGCGAAAATGGGGGAATACAAACATACTTTTTAAATCCACCTTCCCAATTCAACACCTGAATCATATCCCACCTTCCATTTTGTATGTAGATTTTAAGGAATAAACAGCTGAATTAATCAAGGTCAAAGATAAAAAGAGCAAGGGCAAAATTAAATAAGCCAGAGGATAGCAATGTAAAAAGAATACAGTATTAAGCCCATTCACTCTATCTAAGCCCCCCCACCTCACAAGGTTGTGGTGGGGGAAATAGGGGGTGGGAGTATTAGGTATCTTCACTACGATATATAAAAGGAGATACTATCTTAAATAACAAAGTGGGCCCCCACCTCCAAAATATACTAAAAGAAAAAAGATTCCATGTGCTCAACTAATTTTTTTTAAAATCATCACTATATTATGGACTATATATATATACATACATGCATATATACATACCGTACGTACGTACGTACGTATATATATAATGTCCAAATAACAGGAAAAGCGCTTCAAGGACCAAAGTATATTCCTTTTTTGCAGCCTTAAGAGAACTCTCGTTTTTTGAGGCTCAGAACCAGGCATTCTCATGGGCTGCAAAAAGGAAACACGACCCGGGAGCGCAGCCTCCAAGAGTCCATATCGCCAATAACTACGCGTGGGGGGAAAGGAAATGTGTTTTGTGAGGAAGAGAAAGAGCGCGCTTCACCACCGATGCCCGTTGGCGAAATTTTGGAAGAGAGGCAAGAGACTTCAGGCACCGAGCCCCCACCCACAACTGGAGCGGGCGGGAGGCAGGGAAGGGGTGGGCAAGACCGCCGTTTTTCCACCGTGCGCTGCAATAGCGGCAGCGGCGGCCTGAATCTGGCGCCAAAATCACGCACCCCCCATCTCCCCTCAAAAGACCCCCCCCCGCCCTCGGCTGCCCGACGTTCTCTCTCTCTCTCTCTACCTCTCCCGCCGTTCCTTCTCACAAGCCAAGGCCGGGCGGGAAAAAGAAGAGAGCAGCCTCCAAGGGCTCCGCTTCCAACGCATGGTCCGCCCCCTCCTCTCCTCGCTTCCAGGCGAGCCGACTGAGGCGAGAAAGGAGAAAGAGGCGGAGGCGTTCACTGAGGGGACGGCTGACTCGGGGAGGGGGCGGAGGTGGTGTAGTAGCGGGGGATTCTTCCTCCTCGCCTCACTTGCTCCTGTGCTTCCGCGCAGCTCCCCCCCTCCGGCGACGGCACTGCATGAGTGAAGTCAGCCGTTGCATGGCCCCCAGCCGCTGCGCGGCCCAGTGCCAGGTACTCCGCGGCCCGGCACCGGTCCGCGGACCGGGGGTTGGGGATCACTGACATAGTGAAATCCAATTGAGTTTAATCCTTTATTTATGTACATCTAATGGACAGAATCTTGCCTCACTAAAACTATAACGCTCAACCCTACTAGATACAGTATATCCTGAGATATTCTAGGCATGACTACTTTGAACCTCTTCCTCTCTCCAATTCCTGACTGTACAGTCTCTTAATCTGAGCCTCTCAGGGGAAATTTTGTCTTGCCAAAACTTTCCCACTGTTCCTGCTGATGCACATTCCATCATAACACAATTATTCTGAATGCAGGTAGTCCTTGCTTAACACCGATTTGTTTAGCCGCCATTTGAAATTACAGCTGCTGAATGATGGGACTTATAATTGGTTCTTGAAGTTCTAGTTGTCACAGGAGCTCTGTGGTCATGTGAACAAAATGTGTTCCCTCCTACATTTTTGACTCTCCCCTCCTGCTGCCCTCCATCAGCCCAACTCACCTTTGTCATTTTCACCTGCCACCTCTCCACTGGGGTTATCATCCCAGCTACAGCAAGGAGTGCTATGGAAACATCCCACAGGCCAATGAGTGAGAGCTAGAGGGGCAGGGCCTTCTTTCGTGCTCAGGTCATGTCCTTCCTTTGCAAAACAGCCTGGTTTTCCTTTTATGAAAGAAGGACTCAACTGCACTGGCATGAAAGTAGAATCTGTCAGGTAGTGGTAGATCAGGTACGGAAGCATTTGGCAAGCTGCCATATGGGCAGCGATGGAGGGAAGGTAAGTGGGGACAGTCCTTCTTCCAAGAATGGCTAGGATCTGGTTGTTTTTAAAATAATGGGTCCTTTACATAGGACCCAGTTATAAAAACAGATTAATCACTGGGTGAAGAATGACCGTGAAGCACTCCATATTTAGCATGTGATGTGAATTAGATTGTACTCCAATAACAGCCTGGCTCATTTCAGTAGTACTCAAACTGATGTTCCCAAGAATTTGGAAAAATGATGAGGATAAAAGATGCTCTATAGAAAAACTGCAGAAGCTTGGGTGCTTTTAAATAGATGGCCCTTTTATACTATTGTTTATGAACCTCGATGGTGCAGTGGATAGCAGGGACGTGCAGTCACTAGAGGCAAGGGAGGCGGAGCCTCACCAGTCTCCTCAGGAAAAAGAAAGAAATTTAAATATATTTTTTTAAATAATTAAAGCCAAGATAGTTGCTACCAGATTCCAGCTCACAGTGGCTTGGTGTCTGCTTAGTGTTAACCAAAGCAGGAGGCGAGAGAACTCGGGGCCTCTTTTCCATAAGGAATTTTTCGCCTTCTAAAAGTTAATAAAGAGTTAAAAGGCAAAGAAGTTCAGATGGAAAAGAGGCACTAATTCTCCCGCCTCCTGATTTAAAGCAGCCAATTGTGTCTTCTTGAGCACGCTTACGTTGGGTGGGGCGTGCTTCAGAGGAGAGAGGAGTGGGCGAGAAGGAGGAGGCTGCCTCTTTGCTGCAGACCTGGGCGCTTGGCGGCTCCCGCGATGCAAAGTGCCCCACCATCCCTGATGCTGCCGCCCGCTGCCCCGGCCTGCTTCTCCAGGCTCCGCCGCTGGAAGTCCTGGATCGCCTCTGGGGGAAGGCTGGGTGAGAAGTGGAGCGAAGCTTCTCTGCGGCCTCCCGGCACTGCGCAGAGGCTCTTGCAGGAGCACATGTCAGCGGCCGGCGGCCTGGAGCGGCCCCGGCTGTGAGACAAGGGAGCACTTAAAGCAGCCGCTGCCGCTGCCGCCACCACCACCGCCCCTCCTTCGCCCGGTGGGGCGGTGGTGGCAGCAGTGGCAGCGGCAGCGGCAGCGGCAGCGGCTACTTTAAGTGCTCCCTTGTCTCACAGCCGGGGCCGCTCCAGGCCGCCGGCCACTGACACGTGCTCCTGCAAGAGCCTCTGGGCAGCGCCGGGAGGCCGCAGAGAAGCTTCGCTCCATTTTTCACTCAGCCTTCCCCCAGAGGCGATCCGGGACTTCCAGTGGCGGAGCTTGGAGAAGCAGCGGACGCAGGCCGGGACAGCGGGGGGGGGCAGCGGGGCACTTTGCATCGCGGGAGCCACCAAGTGCCTTTGCTGCAGACCCGGGCGCTTGGTTGCTCCCGCAATGCAAATTCCCCCCCCCCCCCGCCGAGGCCGACCGCTGCCCTGCTGAGCCTCACCAGGTATCAACCTCACTGCACGTCACTGGTGGATAGACTGCAGTAGTGCAGGCTACTTCTGCTGCCTGCCAGCTGCCTGCAATTTGTCAGTTCAAATCTCACCAGGCTCAAGGTTGACTCAGTCTTCCATCCTTCCAAGGTGGGTAAAATGAAGACTCAGATAGTTGGGGGCAATATGGTGACTCTGTAAGCTGCCTAGAGAGGGCTGTAAAGCACTGTAAAGCGGTATATAAGTCTAAGTGCTATTGCTATTGATTAAATAAATTATGCAGCTATTTTTATTTTTGTTGTTTTTTTTCTCCTTGGCAATTTCTTAGCAGTACAAAAACCAGGAGAAAGATATGGACAAATACCAGAGAGTTGTCATTGGATTCCCCTTAAATCAGCACAATAAGAGTATTTTTCAGAATAACTCATTGTAATTACTAATTGTGCCACAAGGTCTTTTGGGAATAGTTGTCAATTTATTAATAATAGAGATTTTTAAAACTCAAATTAGATTAGTGTAATTTCTTCTTCAGTTGAACATACCATAATTTAATGTATTTTTTTTTAATTTGAGGAATAGCACACCAGCTCATTCTAGCAAACTGTCAAGAAAAAAGAATTTTATACCTTCTATAAGTGTCTTTTAAATTCTGGATGAATTTCTAGATATTTAATTTAAATAAAAGAAAGGCCAGTTTCCAGATCAGTGACTTAGAAAAGAGGTCATTTGATACATATTAATGTTAAACTAAGATAGGAAGGAGAGCAGGAAACAATAGTGTTTTGTTCCCTCAGCCTTTAATTGGTTTCAGTCATTAACAATGAAAGAAAAGTTATTATACACAAAAGTTCATAGCCTAGAGATACTCAAAAATGAAGGGCAAAAAGAAGCAATATTTCTAAACCATTTGTTTTATTATATACAGACCTACCTGGAGTTTTTACAGGTCTGAATTTTTAATATTTTCTAAAAGCATTGTGAAGCCTTTTTAAATGAAATAGTATAATGAAATATTAACATCCAATACATTCTCCTTTTTTAAAAGCTTTCCTACCAGTAAGTATATTCTTTCCTTCATACGTGCTCAAATACCATGTATGTTAACTGGAAAAGTCTAGTATGCACAATTCACCTTTGAAACAGGGAGAGAAAATCAAGAAGGAAGAAAAAAAATTTTTTTTAATGGAATTAGTCTTGCTGTAACGATATATGTTACCTCAGAAAGTTATGGTAGAATCGAGACTCAACTGATGCAAACTAGTAAGGATTTGCTGTGAGAAACAATGAAGTTAACTTGAATGTTTAGGATCTGACCCTACAGGATTATAATTGGAAAGAATCTGAAATAGAAGAAACAGACTCTTTGGATGTTAAGTTCTGATTAAGTTAAGTTAAGTTCCTGAAGTAAGAACATGAACCGAAGTTCCATGTTCTTAGCAGATACGAAGCCTGCCAAGAAATCAGAATTTGGGGCTCTGGAAGTGAGAGGGAGGTTATCCAGAAAAGTAAAGAAGACAGAGACAAAGCTCAGAATTTGGAAATGGATATAAAAAGCATTTGGTGTGGAGACAGACTTGATTCAAATAGGCAGAGGGAGAGAAAGGAGACTGTCCAAAGGAAGAGCTAGAAAAAAAAGAAGGAAAAGGAAGTAGCCAGCTTAAGAAGGCAAAGGGAACAGGAGTCAAAACTTTAAAACAAAGGACCAACTGAAAAAGTATTAATGAGTAAAAAGGAAAAGACTTGTTCAGCAACATTCCGGCATGCGTGGGTGAATGGGAGTTGGATTGTTTAACAATGTGCTATGATTTTGAAAGATACTGCACCTTTAAAGGCATTGCTTAAGGGAGAGATTCATTCCCAATGGGTTCCATAGAATCTGTTGTTTATATTTTGTCTTGCAACTTGTAGCTGCGATACGGTTATTGGTTCTGAACGCAAGCAGTAAAGTGAAGCTGTCCTTGTCTATTCGGATGGGCTTATATTTTCTTAAGGGATTTGCCGAGAGAAAGATGAAATTGCCTCTTTTTGGCGCTCCCACTGCTGGCTGGAGTGTTGGCAATAGGCTTGTTCAAAGTGATTTGGACAGAAACTGAAGGGATTCCTCTGAGAAATCATCTTGAACTCAGAATTAGGTCCTGTATTAAAATAGAATCTTTAAGTGAGCAACATGTATACCCACACCAGAGCATGCTTCCTCTCTACAGAGTTAGAGGTAACCTACTTGAGGAAGAGTAGAGATAGGAACCCAGTGTGCTAGGAGTGTTGTGATGGAGTGTCCATGTATGATAGTATCAATACCACATTGGGGGATGTGTGCAGTATGTGTGTGATATAGACCAGGTGGGTGAGTAGATTAGAATGTGCCTGCTAGATCAGGATGGGTATGTGGCATAATTCGGAGCAAATGCTCTAGCTAGCTCAAAAGTTTTCTAATTCTCTATATGTCAAGTCATATGTTTTTACATCTGTCACAGCATACAGTACTGTAATATTTCCCCATAGATTTAAGATTTAAGGGGAAATGTTGTGTAACAGATGTCACATACACCAGGCAGGAACATGTAATATTTTTCTACAATCGTTTTCACCTTTACTACAAATATCTACATTTCCTTATTTATTAAAATTGCAGAATGCTTTGAAGTTTTTTTTCTTCAAATTGATCATAATGAAGTTTTAGTTTGTTTTTAGTTTTATACTTACTTTTGGTTCCTGAAGTATTATTTATTAACAGAAATAGAAATCCAACAAAATGATTAAAATTAAATAGAATAAAAGAAATGATTATAACAAGAAAATAATACATGGACATCTCTATTGTACAATTTTTGGTGGAGCAAAGTGTGAACAAAAGAAATATGGAGGAATTTTGAGTGAGTTGTGACAATTTACTTTAAGGAAAGTACTTTAGCATAATCTTGTTGTTTTCTACATGTATTCCATGTTGCAGGACTTTTGCACATATTTTACTTATTTCAACAGTTTAATTTGCTCAAAAGGTTATCCATTCATTTCTTCCATCAACAACTAATTTGTTGCTACTTAATTTGTAAGGGTTTCCCCCTTATCCCTACTAGATAAACTTTATTTTATAAAAAGGATCAGGAAATTCTTTAATATCATCTAACTGAAGGATCAATGAGGTACAGAAAGAGGAAATCATATGTTTTCACACATTTCTGAAGTCTAAACTATTTCAAACTATACTTCCAAGTTACATATAAAGATCAATAAAGCAACAATAGAATGAGAGCAGATGAAAGTATGTTTACTATATGTAAGTCACTTCACCCTATACAACTATGATGTGACATTATAATTAACTCCCCTGGAAAAAGAACATCTCATTTGTAATTTAACTGGTCACATTTTCCTCCAAAAGGTCTCTCATAACAATATGGTTAAACAATAGTCACATTTTCTGGAAATGAGGAACTGGAAATTAAGAGCTGGTAAATGTAATGGTAAGCTATGGGCCTAATAGTAGTCAACGGCTCAGCGGATGTCCTTATTAACATGTCATTTTGACAGAACAACACTGAACAATTTAACTTCTGGCAAGCATACCAATTAATTAAGCTGACTCTGTTTTAATTATGCTTGTGCCACCCAAATTGTTTCTCTGCCACATCATTGAAGAACGCTTCTGTGTATAAGGCTCGCTGCAAAAATGTTGGAAAAGGCTGAATTCAATATTTCTTCTTCAGTCAGCAAGAGGACAGCACTTTAAAAAAATTGGGATTAGTTTATAATGAATTCATTAAACAATTCAGCTGCAATTTCCTGATCTTGGACAGTATTCAGAATAAATTCCAAATTCCAAAATAAATACCTTTCTTCCACTTTCCCACCAACCTCTGCAACTGGGATGTCCAGATTTGGGAAAACATGATCCCAGAAATCCCCCAAAGGAGGGGTGAGATGGGCTGGTGGTAGGCTGAGCTGACTTTGTGATCCCCAAAAGACAGTTTGTTGTGGTGGACTAGAAACCAGGAGATCGTGAGTTCCTGGCCTCCTTTGAAGATGAAGATAAAAACTGACTTTGTGACTTTTTTTCAGCCTAGTTTGTTGTTACAAAAAAGGAGATAAGAATGCTAGGTATGGACACCATCTTGATTTGAAATTGGAATAAAAATCTAATAACTTAATTAGCTCCTGAGAGCCCTATCATAAGGGAACTGGAAGGATGGGACTGCAAAAACATAAATTGAACCTCCTCAAATGAGGATTTGGCAAATAAAATAAAATCAGCAAAACAAAACTTCTTTGAAAATGCAAATAAACCAGGACATTGGCTGGCTTACAAGATGAAAAAGGAAAGAGAAAAAAGTCAACTGGTGAATGAAGAAGGGAATATACAACATTTAAATGAAAAAAGACAACAATAATTGAGAACTTCAACAATAAGTTGTATCAGCATGAGAGAGTTCCAGAAGGGAAAGTAAGACAATATTTAGAGAAAACTAGAATAACCAAAATCCCAGAAAAATTTAAGAAGGCAGTAGAAGAAAGAATTACAATGATGGAGGTAACAGAAGGCATTAAAAGGCAAAAGAAGGGGAAAACACCAGGACCAGATAGATTACCGGCAGAACTGCAATGTAATGTTGGAACTATTCAATGATTTATTAAGAGAGGCAAAAAATGCCAGAAACATGGACAGAGGCATATATAATGCTTATACTAAAAGAAGAATCAGATCCACAACAATAAAGAACTATAGACCTATTTCACTATTAAATGTGGATTGTAAAATTTTTGCATCAATAATTGCAGAAAGAATGAAGAATTAAAATGAATTTATACACATATAGACCAAAATGGATTTCTTCCCAAGAGACAGATTAGAGAGAATATGCAGATTGTATTGAATATGCTAGAGTACTATGAAGCCCACCAGGAAAAACAAATGGTGTTGTTGTTTCTAGATGCTCAAAAGGCCTTTGATAATGTGAACTGACAATTCATGATAATACAACTTCAAATGATGGGATTTGGTGAGGGATTTATAAATATGATTAAAAACTATATATAATAACCAATTGGCAAAAGTAATGATAAATAGTGATATGACAGGAAAGATAGCGATTACAAAGGGAACTATACAATGCTGTCCATTATCACCATTATTATTTATACTGACACTAGAGATTTTGAATAGAGAAATATGACAAAATAAAGAGGTAAAAGGGATGAGGGTCAAGAAAGAAGAGTATAAATTACAAGCATTTGCGGATGATTTGGTGTTTACTATGGAGGATCCAATAGAATCAAGGCCAAAACTAGTTAAAATAATAGAAGAATATGGAGAAGTAGCAGTCTTGAAGATTAATAAAGATAAAACAAAAATTCTGGTGAAAAAAAATGACAGAAAAACAGAAAAGAGAGTTGATGGGGAAACTGGACATACAAGTGGTGGAAAAAGTGAAATATTTGGGTATTCAATTGACATCAAGATGTTGAACACTAAAGGAGGATAACTATTATAAGGTGAGAAAATAAATAGAAATAGACTTGGAAAGATGGAAAAACCTACAATTATCAGTGATGGAAAGAATAGCCGTAGTAAAGATGAATATATTACCAAGATTGTTATACCTATTCCAAACAATACCAATAAAACTAGAGAAAACATTCTTTGAAATTATGAACAAAATGGTGTGGAAATATATATGGCAAGGGAAAACAGCAAGAATATAAAAATGTTACAAGATGCAAGGATTCGAGGTGGATTTGGATTACCAAACTGGGAATTGTACTATCAAGCAGCGGGTCTAGCTTGGATGAAAGAATGGATTTTACTGAGAAATACAAGTTTATTGACACTGGAGGGGCATGATTTGCAACTGGGTTGGCATGCTTTTTTGTGGTAGTATAAAAGTAGGGCACATGGCTATTTTCAAAGACATTATGTAAGGAATGGATTATTAACAATATGGGAAAGAGTGAAAGGGAAACATTATTTAGAAATACCAATGTGGCTTTCAACAATGGAAGCATTGACACATCCAAATATTAGTAGTATGAAAAATATTATTAGATACAAAGATATCTTAACAGAAAAGGGGGAGCTAAAAAAAACAAGAATTAGAAAAACAAGGGATTGATATAGGTTGGTTTTCACAACTGCAAATACAATTGAGATGAAAAAGATAAAAGGGAGCATGGTTTTAACGTAGGAAGTTCAGAGTTGGATAAGATATTTATGGGAACCGGAGAGAGAATAATCAAGGAATTATATAGCTGTCTATTAAGAACTATGCTAGAAGAAGTGGTAAAAGATACATTAACTTGGGCAAAGAATTTTGGCTATAGGATTGAACTAGAAAAGTGGCAACGACTATGGGAAAGAAATTATAAACTAACCATGTCAACAACTTACAAAGAAAACTTATACAAAATGTTTTACACATGGCACATGTCATCGGGAAAACTAGCTAAGATGTTTAAAGACAAGTCAGCGAAATGTTGGAAATGTCAACAAGCAATAGGTTAATACAAACACATGTGGTGGACATGTGCAGAAGCAAGGAAATATTGGACTAAAATAAGAGTATGGTTAAAGAAAATGTTACAACA
Source organism: Thamnophis elegans (assembly GCF_009769535.1). Lineage (NCBI taxonomy): Eukaryota > Metazoa > Chordata > Lepidosauria > Squamata > Natricidae > Thamnophis > Thamnophis elegans. The sequence continues at coordinate 66,989,242 of NC_045544.1, read as the reverse complement.
AGAAATAGAATTTAGACCAGAGATATTTTTACTAGGTATTATCCCAGAGAAATTCAAGAAAGAGGATACTTATTTGATTATACATGTAACTACAACAGCAAGAATTATATTTGCCCAAAATTGGAAATTAAATAAGCCTCCAACAGACGAAGAGATAATAAAAAAGATATCAGATTGTGCAGGGATGAATAGGTTGACAATGAAAATAAAGGATAAAGAGGAATCGGAGTACTTCAAGACATGGGGAAGGTTCTATGACTGGCTAGAGAAGGCAAACTAGAAAAGAAAGTAGGGAGAAGATAAAGTACCCAGATGACGCACTATTAAATGGAAAAGGCAGAAGAAGGGGAAAGCAGAAAATAAAATATTAAACATATAAGTATATATTCAAGAATGAGATATAAAGGGGGGAAACATATCTAGGGTAGACTAGTGAAGGTAAGGGAATAAGAAATGATGCTAAATTATATTTGGGCTGATGGAAATACCATCCCAAGGAAACATAAACTGAGTTTTGAAATATACACCAACAATAATAGAAAAAGAAAGGGAGAGAGGAGGAGAGAAAGAATGGAAGACGGGAGAAAGAAGAAAGAGGTAAGGAGAGGAGGATGGAAGGGGGAGAAAGAGAAGGAGAGCGGGTAGGAAGGGGAAGAGGAAGAGGAAGAGCAGGAGTAGGAGAAAGGTAAGGGAAGAAGGAAGGAGAAGAAAAGGAGGAAGGAAGGAAGTAGAGAAGAAAGGGAGGGAGAAAAGAAAGGGAAAACAAGGAGGTGTTAGAAAAGGAGAAAGGGATGGTAAATAGAGCAACTCAAATTGTACATTATAACTTATTACATGAAGTAATAAATGTATAAGAATGATAAATGTAAAGAAGAATACCAATTATGTGAATGTATACTTTAAATGGTATGTAAGAGAATAAAAAATTTTTTTGAAAAAAAAGAAGGGAACTGGAAGGGACCTTGGTGTTTTTCTCATTGAGCCCCCATCTCATTTCAGACTAGGGATTTGTCCAGTCTTTTTTTCTTTTCTTTTTTATAACAGCTTTGAAGCATGCACAACCTCTGAAAGCAAGCTATTACACTAGTTAATTGTCTTCACTGTTAGGAAGTTTCTCCTTAATTTCAGGTTTTTTCTCTCCTTGATTAGTTCCCATCCATTGTTTCTTGTCCTCTGGTGCTTTGGAAAATAAACGGACCCCCCCCCCTCCACTCCCTTTGTGGCAGCCTCTCAAATACTGGAATATTGCTATCATGTCCCTACTAGTCCTTCTTTTCTCTAGACTAGTCAAACCCAAATCCTGCTGCAGTTCTTCATATATTTTAGTCTCCAGGCCTTTAATCATCTTAGTTGCTCTTCTTTGCACTTTTTCCTGTATATAACTGAAAGTATCTAGTTTCTCCCAGGCATGATTTTGAAATGGAATTAACAATTATATAAAATGATATAAAACATGTTCTTCTTTTCTTTAAAGTTATTCCAGCATATCAAGGCAAATAGCCACAAACCATATTTCAATGGAATTTCTTTGGAAGTATATGTATAAAGAAAAGCATTGTGTTAGATTGGATCAAATGATGCTAGTTGCTTGCAATTAAGAGCAATTTTTAGAATAAGAAAAACTCTAAATACAGATAACAGAACAGTATGAAAATCCCTTGTTAGTACATGACTGGAAAAAGAAAAAAAAATACCAGACAATAAATCATGTTGATTCTCAATCTCTCTTCATTCAGCCTCAGATCTTTTTTCTTCAAAGCAAATCCCGACAACAGATTTCAGACTTTTTGATCTGTCTATTGTTCCTTATTATGAGCATGTCTCTTTCTGAGAAATACGCATCTCAGTAAATTGCAATATTTTACAATGGCGCTTGAATACTTTCAAGATATTTTACAAGCTGTTACTTTATTTTATACACACGACATTTATTATACAAAATTGTTGCAAATCTGCCTTTCTCATTTACATGCATACCAAGGAATTTTCTGGAAAATACTTCAGCTCAGATCATTTTTCTAACTTACAAAGATAAATGTTGATTTATAGCTTCTTAAAGAACCCATTTTAAGGCATTTTCAAATGTGCTTGATAGGATAGCATGCCTATAAAGTCACCAAGAGTTGGACACGACTGAATGATTAAAACAACAAACAACAACTTAATGTGGTTTGTGGCATAGTTTTTCTTTCCATGGTATGTAAATCTGCCAGGCTTCTGGCATGAGAAGTCTTGCAGACAGACGTTGAAGGGTGCAGTTCTTGATAAAGTACTTGAATATGGATATTGTGGCTACCAGAAAAACCATTAATGAAGAAATTCAGCAAATCAAAATTCTAAGTTGCAAGCCGTGTGTGTGTGTGTGTGTGTGTGTGTGTGTGTGTGTGTATAGAAGAAATGTATATTGGTTTATGGTAGTGTGTTTTATCTGAAATGATTGTTTATATAATACTTAAAACATGTTTATATAATACTTAAAACATGTTTCGTAAGAGACCAAATTAAAAAAAAATCTTTTAATATTGATCTGCTGAGAAAAAAAATTAAGTCTTTCTCTTCCCCTAAGCTAATGTTAAGAGTAAATCCAACATGTCTTCTGATTATTACATGTCTTCTTATTTATAAGAGTAAATCCAACATGTCTTTTGACTCTATTGGAAGCTGCCCATGTGAATCATCAGAAATGACCTAGAGTTAGTGATAACACAAACAGCATCTTAAATGATCCTGAACAAAATATCTAACATATATAACAATCTATTGGCAGGAAAGAGTATATTGGACTAATTTCAGGGAAGGTGTCAGAATTAAATTAAATTCTGGTAGATAAAGCAGTTGAGTCAGGCTTCTCCTGCTATCACCTAATGCAGGGGTGGGCAATTAATTTTCCCAAGGGGCCCCATGAAAAACTGGTACTGTTGTGGAGGGTTGAACCACTAGACTGAACTTAATTCTACTTAATATTCTTCCACCGCTCTTCTGCTGTCACTGCCATGCTCCTGTTTGTGTGATAGCTCCTGGCTGGGCTCCGCCCTCTCATCAGCTTCGAGCAACGCAGTGGTTGATGGCCGAAACTTCATACAGTGACCTCTGTCATTGCCTCCTCAGGCTGCTACAGGTGAAGGCGAAAAGCGTTGTTAGGTGCAAAATAGCACTTTCTCTCCTTCCCTTCCAGTGGCCAGCAGCCAACTAAAAGAGTGCATGGTGACTGTGTAGAGCGAGACCCAACTCAGCTTCTTCTCCCACCTTCTGTGGTGTACTTATTTACATTCGATTTGTAATTTCCAATTGACCTTGTGCATGTTGGACAGAGACAGCTAAAGGGCCAGATATGGCTTGGGGGTCATGAAATGTCTAGGTCTGACCTAATGTAATCCTCTCCAAAGAAATGGAGAAATCATGTGTTACAACTGTAGCTAGCAAAATTCTGACCCATTCCTGATCTTCGCATTTTTCAGTAAATATCCTCTCCATACTCAATAATTAAGGGCATCCATTCCAGTGTGTTTCACTTTAAACTCCAAGCAGAAATGCACAGATTTCAAGGTAGGCTTTCATTGGAAACTACCATATATATACCATAACATTTCATACCCATACAATCATGTAAGAGCCGAGGTGGCGCAGTGGTTAAATGCAGCAATGCAGGCTACTTCAGCTGATTGCAGTTCTGCAGTTCGGCTGTTCAAATCTCACCGGCTCAGGGTTGACTCAGCCTTCCATCCTTCCGAGGTGGGTAAAATGAGGACCCGGATTGTTGTTGGGGGCAATATGCTGACTCTGTAAACCGCTTAGAGAGGGCTGAAAGCCCTATGAAGCGGTATATAAGTCTAACTGCTATTAGTTTGTGATTATTTCAAGCATCTTTTCAAACAATATAATTTGTTGATGCTATTAAGGATGACAGACAATTTTTATAGACACAAAGAAAGCATATGAGAATGATGCCAAAACAGAATGGTAAGTTCTGTGCCAAGAAAAATAATAGGAAGCATTTATATGTTTTTTTGCTTATAAAATGGATATACCAATTATTTTCCTAATACTTTTTCCGTGGATCTGTTCAGATTTCTGCCTGGTCATCTATGTGCTGTCTGCTATGATCCCATAATAAGTTAAAAACATGATATATGTTAACTTTGCTATCGCATAATTTATTATGCAGCTATGAAAAAATGCATGTCCTGAGAAAAAAAGAAGCGGACATCTGTTATAGCATTTTCTTTCTGGAGGTACCAGGGAACTGCATGAGCAGCATGCTGCCATGAATTGCAAATGGCTCTGTGAGAAGCCACAGAGTGGGGGGGGGGTGTCCTTTTATGATGCAGTAGACAAGATTGTTCAGTAGTCTGAAGCTAAACTAACACTGAATCTCAGCCATATACCCTGTTTCCCTGAAAATAAGATCTCCCTAGATAATAAGCCCAATTGGGCTTTTGAACGCATGCGCTAAAATAAGCCCTCCCACCAAAATAAGCCCTCCCTGAAAATATTGCAACACAACAGCAGCCATGAGGTGACCACACTCGCTGCCTCCTGTACCTCAAAAATAATAAGACCTCCCCGAAATAAGACAAATTGCTTATTTTAGGGGTCAAAAGAAAATAAGACCCTGTCTTATTTTTGGGGAAACATGGTAGAATTATGATAGTTGTGGAGATTTGGTATAGATGAATAAAAAGCTGATTATTTAATGGTGTACTGCAATTGCTTCAGATATCTAGATTGGGGTGATGCTGGAAGTAAATGTAGCTGATTCATCCATTTTTAAACTACTTTGGCCACAGGGCAATTCAGATTCAAAGTCCATGCTCGCTAGTTATTTTAATTTAATTTGATGCCTAAATATCTCCGAGCTAGTCCTCTTTTCCAGCTAACAAGACAGATTTATTTATTGGTCAAACAAGACAATTAAAAGGGAAAAAAAGTAAATATAAAAAGAAGTAGCTCAACAATAGTTATACGATTAAATCAACTCATAAACCCATAATAAAATAACCTTTGAAACAATTTTAAAGGATTAAATGAGGAGGTGCAATTTCAGCTTTTTTCTGAAAGCAGAGACTGGGGACAAATCACAGTTTTTGAGGTCAGATGTCCCTTCTCATATACCTGAGAAATGGCCTCTGCTAGTGGGATTATTTATTTCAGTCAGTTTAAGGTACTGAAAAATACATAATTAAAGAGGTGACTCTGAAGTGTCAGACTACAAGCGGTGGATTGCAAAAAAACCATTCCACCGCTATATGATCTGGGAGTTCTAATGATTTTCTTTTTTCTGCTAAATTGTTTTAGCTCTAAATCTGGAGTGATAATATAAGTTTGCAGGAAACCACAACAATTGACCTCTGTCTTCCTAGAGCGCATGGTGATTGTAAAGGATTGGGATGAGGTAATGTAACCTTGAAGCTTGCACCTACAGACCTTAATTCCAATGTTTTTTCAATATATGTTAATCTATTAGATGCTATACCTGTTTCATAAGAGTTTACAGAGAAGTAAGAATATGAACGAGTAATGCATTTCCTCTTAACTTAAACTTAACTTATCTCTTTCCCTAACTCTTTGGTTTCACAGTGGTGAAGCGGTGAGAAGTTTGCTACACTCAAGAGTGAGAGTGACTTCACTATAGGTATGGTATACCGGTCCAGATGCCTCCTAGCAATTAACAATTTTACTAACCTCATTTCTTCATGCTACTGATTCTGTGCCTCTTAAAGACTGATGTGCATGCTATCCTTTCATGAACAAATATCTATCAGAAGTTGTTTTGTATATAGCCAAGCTGAACTGCCCAGTATTCAGAAGCCAAGCTGCAAACGTTTTTGAGATCAGTTTGACAAGCAAAGTGGCAGCAACATTCAGTAGTTGTAATGAGCCATAGATCCAGCAGATGGCAATTATAGACTCTCCATGTGAATTCCAATTATCTCAAATTTCCGATAAACCATGCAGCAAAATAGAAAGAATATGTTTCATATGCTTTTTATAATATTTTTTTCTACTTGGCTGGATTAAATAGCCAAAGGACAAAGGAAATAAAATGACAGCTTAGATACTACAAGTCTCAATATTTTTAAGTAGTGATGAGAGCCTTTTTGGTGTAGCAGTTAAAGGACCAGGCTACAAACTATGAGGCTGCAAGTTCCAATCCTAGTTTAGGCACAAAATCAGTTGGGTGACCTTGGACCAGTCACTCACTGTCAGCCTTAGGAAGCAGACAAAGGCAAATCACTTCTGAAATCTTGTTAAGAAAACTGCAGGAACTAGTCCAGGCAGCCACCAGAAGTCAACACTGACTGGAAGGCGTGTACACACACACACACACACACACACACACACACACACAAAAGCAATACGTTGGTGGTGATAATCAATCAAGCAATTAATCAATCAGAATAGAGCTGGAAGGTACCTTGGAGGTCTTCTAGTGGAACCCCTTTCTGCTAAGCAGGAGACCCTGTACAATTTGAGACAGGGATCTCTTCTTAAAAACATCCAGTGATGAAGCACTCACAACTTCTGAATCTTTATTAAATATTTAGAGTACAATCATTTTTACAATGATATATAAAGTCACAACTGAATTATCAATGGTGTCTATGCTGAAAGAAAGCTGCATAAGACTCCAAGTTTGGCTGCAGTTTTAAGTTTTTAATACTTGCTGACTTTTTGTTTTTAATAGCACGATCCAGAAATAACAAAACCTATCTGGATTCCCAGATATGGAGAGATACTACATAAGGAAAACTGTGTTTAAATGCAGGACAATTCTACCCCCATGATTACTAATGTGCCTATTTGTAGAGAATGTGTGGAAATTCCACTCCATGAATTCTAGACTCTGAAAGGGTTAACTTTTCTGATCTGTCAATCCAGATAAAAGCAGTCAGCTGAAATGCAAAAAAGACTGAATAACCAATTCTCCACAGATAAATGTTTGTAAGAGGCAGAGGTAGCCTCCATTTTTTCTTTGTCTTTTGGTATTCATATTTTCTTCTCCCAGGTTTGTTAAAAGCAAGTAGGGGACTGTCCTCCTCCCTGCCAGCTGGCAGCAATAGGCCTGGGTCTAATAAGCAGGGCAGTAAGCTAGTTGTAATACACATTTGTTTTTTGTTTCTGAATTGAAATTTGGTTGTATGAATATCTTCTGATGTGTGGATGTATCAACAGATCTAACCATCTAGCTAGTCCTTGAACTAACAATGATTGAGATCAACATCTTCAGAAAGTAGTTGCTCATTTTGTCTTCCTTTTCTTTTTCTTTCTTCTTCTTCTAGGGATGGGTGGGTGGGTGGATAGGTGGAATTACTTAAGAACTGGTAGTACTAAGCAGAACTGCTCTACAACACAAAAATCTCCCACCAAGCCAGGATATCTGAAAGAAGTTGGCCAAAGAGTGACAGAAGAGAAAGCAAGCAAAGCAAACCCAATCAGCTGTCCTTGGGAGTTGTTGTGTTGGTGCAGAAGTGGTTGATGGGAGGAAGGTTTGGCAGCTCCTATTGTGAAACAGCAGACGCCTAGGTCAACACATCTGTTGCATGTATGTGAATTTATCCCATTAGAACGCAAAGGTAACTATTGAGAGAGCTGCATGTTGATAGAGGAGGGGAACAAGAAGATCAAGAATTGGCTTCTTACTGTAGTTCCTTCTGCATATTAGCACAAATTACCAGATAGATAAATATTGCCTGTGATTCTTTGTTATACAATAGTCTTCAATTTATGAAGGAATTGGGACCAGAGTTTTTGTTGCTAAGCAAAGCAGTTGGTAAGAGAGTCACATGACCTCAGGAGGCTGTAACTGTCATATATACATGTGGGTTGTCAAATGTCCATGTGATTATGGGGTTGCTATGACAGTTGTTAATGTGAGAACTGGGTGTCAGTCGCTTTTTCAATCCTGTTGTAACTTTGGTTTCTAAACAAATGGTTGTAAGTTGAGGACTAACTGTAATAGGTTCCCGTCATCCTTTCCCAGCAACATCCAGTCTGGATGATGCTACATTGTAGGTCTTCATCTTCATCGATGGCTAAATGGTAGAGCACACCCTTTGTGTTCAGAAGACTCCAGTATTCATAGGAAGCTGCCTTTTATCACATGCAGCTACTGAGCCATTGACTTCAGTACAGTCTGCACTGAAACAAGAGTCTCCATAGTTTCAAATTGAAATCATTTTCAATTCTGTGTTGAGAATGATCCGGGGACTTTCTCCATGCAAAACCTGTGTTCAGCGTTCAGGTTAAAACTCTTCCTTGTGAGACTGCATAAGTCTTGTATGCGTCCTAATTAAACCCTAGAATGCAACAGCCAGTCCACATAGACATTACTGAGCTAATGAAGAAATGCTTTGATTCTATATAAAGCAGTTTCCTGGGTAACCAAATAAGAAATCACTGCAGGGGAAGACCTTCTACCAAACAACACAAAGTTTTGGATAACAAATCTCTTTAGTGGCATTCTTAACTATATTCCTGGTATAGAATGTTATTAATTCTGATCTTGACGTGCCTAAACCACAGGGTTCAAAATATGCAGTAAAACGTCTTGTTTCTGAGGCAGACAAATGTTTATTGTGAATAAATTTTTCATTATTTGGATTGTGAGTCAATGTAGTTTATTGCAAGGAGACAGGAAAAGGGAGGACAAATGATTAATGACCATTATCTAACTTCTAATTAATCTCCCTCCTTCCTCTTGGATCTGTAGAAATTAAAAGTACAGGATATTCTACCATTTAATTTGGAAGAGCCACAAAATGGGAACACTGTAAAAAAAATGTGTGTGTGTGTCTATACAACATACACACATACATTTCCTTTCATTCAGAAGCTCAAGGAAGTGTACACGTCCATGTAATCTTAGTATTAGCAAAAAAAGAGTGTCTAATATATATTTTTCTTTGAAGATACACTATATTACCAAAAGTATTCACTCACCCATCCACATAATCAGACTCAGTTGTGAGCGAATACTTTTGGCAAAATAGTGTATGTTACACCTTTTGTATTGAGAGGTGAGGAGGAAATATTGCCAAATATCCATTCTAACTATTTCTAGAGAGGATTCACAGTAAGATACAATTTTTATAATATTGGTAATAAAATGTTATCTAGTGGTCATAAGGATGAAGATGAGGACGTTTAAAACTGATGTCCAATTCCAGGGTTTTCCAAACTCTGAGAAAACAGGGCTCTGAACCAATGGTGGGTTTCAATTTTTTTTAGAACCTATTCTGTAGGTGTGGCCGGTTTTGTGGGAGTGGCTCAGAGGTCATGTGACTGGGGTGGGAGTGGCTTGGCAATCATGTGACTGGGTGGGAATGGCCAACTTGATATCACTCACCAGGAGATGTCATTGATTGAGTAAAATATGGTGAAGCTCACTTGACAACTCTCTTGTTAGCAACCAAAATTTTGGGCTCAATTATAGCTATAAGTCAAAGACTATCTCTACTTTCCTCTGCATGGCAGCCTTGTCCTAGTAAACTCCTCTTTTCTGGCAATTTTCTTCTCTGTTAAAGGGACCAAAATAATCCATACAATGTAAGGTTTCCTACTGTAGCAGGGGGTTGGACTAGATGACCTCCTAGTAGCCTTCTAGCACTAAATTGCTGTGCTGTTTTTCTTTCTTTCTGCTAACAAAGAAACCTGCCTGAGGCTCATTCCACATTCCTGCCAGATAGAGATAATGAGATAATGACCCTAGAGAAAATTTGGCTCCATTCACAAGCAGGAAATCATCCAAACTCTTTTAGAAACACAGAGCCCATATTGCACAAACCCCAAAACTTCAAAAACATAAAACTATAATGATGTGTATGTTTTATGTTATATTTCAAATTCAATTGTTATGCCTAGCTCTTTAAGAAGGTTAGGGAACAGTTAATGATGTCATCGGGGGCAGAAGTGAGTTTTAAGATGGCTGCCGCTGAATAAAGACAATCCTCTAGTTCAAGCTCCTTGCTGTCTGCCTTTATATTATGCCAAAACATCACATGGTACCAGGAGTGGGGTGAGAAGAGTCATGGCAGCAAACAGCAACACAAAGAACATTCCTTTCCTGGATTTGGAGTCAGGGAACATACCACTTGTGCTTTCCTTCCCCAAATGTAGTTTGATTGCAGGCGGAGCCACATTGCCCTTTCAAACCTGTAGTCAGTGAAGCTGCATTTTTGCCTAGTTTTATCCAGCTGTCGGGGGACGGGAATGACTTCCTCCCCAGCCCTCCCATCCATTTTTACACACACACACACACACAAACACACACACACACAGATAGATAAAGCTATGCAAATATCCAGCCCAGTTTCACTGACTACAGGTTTGAAAACCAGAGGAGGAGGGAAGCCAGGCAAAGGGGCATGCTGTAGCACACACATTTCCCGTCAGCCCCTTTCTTTTGGAAGGCTGCAGTTGGCTCCCCTCCGGCTTCTCTGCCTGTCCTCTCACCCCAGCCTGCCAGTAGGAGGTGAGTTGGTGGGCTTTATTGCGTTCCAGACATTTCCAACCCGGATGCTGCATTTGCAATGGGGGAGGTCTTTGGGGAAGGGGGGAAGGGGAAGACAGCAGAGGAGCTGTTTTCAAGCCATTGGGAGAGATATCGAATCCAACTTCTGTGTGTGTGCGCGTGCCCAGCTTCACTGACTGCAGGCTGCATCAAACTACACAAGAGAGGGAGAGAGAGAGCCAGAGCCCTTCCCTCCAGCTTTTGTCCAAACCCCACACCGCACCAGGAGGATGAAGTTTGGAATTCCTCCCCCTGACCCCGTGTACCTTTTCCAGCTGCTTCAGAGAGGGCTTCAATGCCGCTCTTGTCTTGGGTCTTCTGAAGAAGCCCCGCCCTTGCTTCCTTCTCTTTGAGAAGCGCCTTGCAAACGGAAGCAGGGTAGGGGAGCATATCGGTACGGGGGCGTGGCCACACTGCCGTGGAATGGGTACGCAAAACTACGGCAAATTTCTGGCACCAGTACGCCCGTAATGGTGAATACCAGTTGAAACCCACCTCTGCTCTGAACTTCATAGCATGCTGTACAGAAAACAAAAATAGAAGGATGGAGCCTGAAGGTTATGAAGCTGATAGACACTTACAATGACTAAAGAGGGTTTTACTCATAATGGTCCCTTAATTTATACTGCAATCACTTCATGAGGGTGGGATGAGTGGCAACAATCTGAAGAGGCAATATAATATTGTGGTCTTGGGTCTTAGGTTAGTGGCTACTGGCATTTTCATGATTGAAAATTGTCATGGGTAGATCATTCTGTGAGGTAATACCATCTATATCTCCAGGGACTTAAAATTAAGAGGCTGGTATTTACAGCTTCCTTTCAGGACTTGTAGGAAAAGGCAGATTTTTGGCACAAAGAAGGAGAGAAAAAGAGGAGCAATGATAAGTTACTGAGGTTGGAGGTTTGTTCTCTAAGCCTGTTGGTTGGTTTCCAGGCTAGGTAACATCTTCAGTGGAGTTTAGGGGATGTCAGTGTCAGTGTTCTTATGTTTATAAGGGCTTCAGGTGTGGGTGTGTGAAGTGAGGGTCTTGTGATAAGGAGATTACATCAGGTCAGGGTCACTACCAGAGGTAACCTGCTGGTAGTGGGGAGGTTGCTTGGGTTAGTTGAGGGTTGATGCAGTCTCTTGTTGGCTATGTGGTTGATTTGGCTTCTGAGGGGTTTACAGGCTGGTTGTAGGTCAATGTGTCTGTTGTTGGAATTGCTTGTGGAGTGTCAGGCTTCAATGGACTTATGAGCATGGTGGATGGTAACGTAGCTGATGATTTGTGTGTTGCTCAGATTGGACTGGTGCTGTTTAGTGTCGGTGTGGATAGAGATAAAGGATTTGGGATCATGACATTTGACTGCCAGCCGATGTTCGTGGATCCTGATTTTTAATTGATGTGATGTTTGTCCCAAGTAGAATTGGTTGCAATGGTTACAGTTGATTTTGTACATCACACTGTTTCTTTCATCCTTCTGTATTTTGTCTTTGGTTCTGGATAATTCCTGGCTGAGTGTGGCTGTAGGTTTGGGGACTATTTTTATTCATAGGAGTTGGAGGATTCTGGCTGTCATTTCAAACACCCCTTTTGTTTAGCGAGGTTTTTGTGTGTGCTGTTGTGTGAGATTTGTGGAAATGTTTTCCTGGTCTGGCTGAGTGTGTTTTTCCTTTTTTTGGTGAGTATATGGTCTGGTTGTTTGAGAGAGTGGCCACTGTCTTGTAGAAGCTAGGAGAAGAAATCAGAAACCCTAAAAGGAGGAGATGCCTACCCAAATCTACAGTGTATATTCAGAGGGATATTTAAGACTAGACAAGAGGGTATTCTGGAGTTTCAAGATTCTTGTGAAATTGTATGTTAGATCTGTTGATTGTGTGCCTGCATCCTGAGCAGAGACTGAATGCTGTAGGAGATTTGAAGGAGACGATGGTCAGACCTGCAGTACCTGGGCCATAAAGGCTGTTTAGTTCAGGTGTGTGCTTGCCTTGAGGAGTAGACTCAGAGGCAACATAGGTGGTTTTGTGTGGAAGTTTCATGACAGAATAACCCAGGGGAGACTCATTCCATTGCAAACCACACGGCCAGAGAAGTAACCTGCACATTTTGTGGCATGTTTCTTTCTGCCAAAAGAATATCCCATCTACATCAGCCACAAGTCTAAGGGCATGTCCTAATTTGAAGAAAAAGTGGAAGGTGTTAAGGAAAGAGTTGCTACACTGAAGTTCATTAGGAAAGATTAAAAGTTCCTTAAAAAAGTAAAGAACACTCTCCAGAGGGAGAAAAAAATGGAAAATTATGATACATGGCAAGTGGAGGCAGAAGAATGGAGGCATGTCATCATTAGCGACAGGAGGATCAGGAGGCAGTCAAGGACTAAGCAACCATTGCCACACGCTGACTCATGAATCCACCTCACCCTTACCTGAGCTACAGTCACCAAGTAAAACCTCAGAGAACATTCTAGTGAACACTCCAGATCCTTACCATCCAGCAATATCAGAAGTCATCTTGAAGAAGAAAAGACAAATGGTGGTGATGGATGATTCACTGCTCAGAGGTACCGTAACTGCTGCTCGTAAAGCTGACAAGTCGTGTGAGGTCTGCTGTCTTCCGGGTGACCAAATTCAGGATGTAACTGACAGGCTAACAAGACTCTTCAGTCCAACTGATGATTATCCGTTCCTGATGATGTATGTGGGGACTAGTGACACTGCAAGAAGAGACCTTGAAGAAATTTGCAAGGACTATGAAAACCAAGACAGGAAGGCAAAGACTTTGATGGACTCAAAAGGAAACTCAGAGTCTTGCAGTGGCTTTACAGCCTAAAGGAGAAAAATGTCCCGGAAGGCAAAACAAGATATTGTAGGCTCAAAACCAAACAATTCCAGAAGACAGACGAATGGGAAGCAACTAACAAGTTCAAATTACATATACACAGAACTTAATAAATTGTGTTTTTTTTTTTAAAAAGGAAATATACAAGAAATGGAAAGGGAGGAATATATTCAAAGAAGAATACAAAGCAATTTGCAAAACCTGCAGCTCTAACATAAGAAAAGCTAAAATCCAGTACAAGGTTAAAGCAGCAGGGTATGCTAAAACAATAAAAAAGTGATGTTCATGTATATCAGAAGCAAAAAAGAAAGGCAAGGAGATAGTAGATCTTCTGCAGAGAAAGAATGGTGAAACGGCTAAGGAGCAGAAGGTCACTCAACTGCTATTTTGCATCTATTTTCACTCAAGAGGTGAATGACTGCTGACAAGGTATCACTGGTTGGGTGGGGCTGGAGAGTGAACTAAAGCTCAGGAGAAGCAAAGAGGAATTTCTATGTAATGTAAAAGGATTATATCTCCAGAGTCAGATTAATTACATCCTAGGGAACTGAAGGAACTAACAGTGGTAATTGTGGAATGATTCTCTATAATCCTTGAGAAGTTCTAGAGAACAGGTGAGGTCCCAGAAGATTAGAGAAGAGCAAATATTGCTCCTATTTTGAGAAAGAGAACAAGCAGGACCTTGGAAATTACAGGCTGGTAAGCCTGACATTAATATGGGGCAAAATCATTATGTAGAATGTCAAAACAGCATGTCTGTGAGCACTTAGATAGGAATTCATTAATTATCAAGAGCCAACATACATTTGTGTTGAAACACTGTTGTCAGACCAACTTCATATCTCTTTTTATGACAGTTACTAACCTAGCTGATTGGAGAAATGCCATGGAGATAGTGTATTTTGATTGGGGCAGGCTTTTGACAAATTTTCTCATAGCATCCTTATTTTTTTTTAAAATTATCAAACATGAGTTCGTCAATTCAACTGTTACATGGATCTACAGTTTGTCCAAGGATTGTATTCAACGTTTTGTCCTAATGACATTAAATCTATTTTGAGGCACATCTCAAGTGAAGTGCCACAAGGCTCTGTCCTGGGATACCTGCTGTTTAATGTTTTTATAAATGATATGGATAAGGGAGTTGAGGAAATGCTTACCACTATATACATAATGTAAAGCTAGTAGGAGTAGCTAATTCTTGGGAGAAGAGGGAGGATCAAAGACTTAGGCTAGAACAGTAGGAGGAAACAAATTTTATAGAAATGAAATTTGTTAGAAGGAATTGTAACATCATGCGTCCAGAGAAGAACTCTGAAAGAAACAATTACAAAATGAGGTTTGAGGTTTATTGGACTTAATGGAAGGAATTTGTCCCAAAAGGAGCACATAAGAAGGACTGGGATATTCTGGAGAAGAGTAAGTTCAAATAGTTGCCCAAATAGTGCAAGACAGGTGCAATGAAGGCCAACAACATCTTGAAGACCCTAAAGAAAGCATAGAGTCCAGATTGTGAAAAGTGATTATTGTGCTCTAGTCTTCCTTGATCATTTTGGAGTATTGTGTTCAGCGAAGTATTGTGTACATTCCAGTTTTAAAAAGATAAACCAGAACAGATCCAGATAAGATGTACCAATCTGTTGAATGACTGGAAGCCAAGAAACCAATAAAGAACAATTAAAAGGTACAGTATATTTAGCTTGCAGAAGAGAAGGGGAGGAGGGCTTGATATCTGCCTTCAACTATTTGAAGCATTGACACATTGTAGAGGGTTTGGGTTTTTCTCACTTGTTTTGCAAATAATGGAATGGAAAGAAAGAACCGTACATACAAAGAGATATTAGAAAGAACTTCTTGACAGTAAGAGCTGTCAAGAAACCATGGAATGGTTTCTTCCCCTTTACTGGAGGTTTTCCAACAGAGCTGGATAGTCATCTATGGAGAATGGGAGTGAATCCTTCAGTGTGAAGGATTGGACTTGAGAACCCCTTAGGTCCCTTCCAGTTCTATTATTCTACACTTGGGCCAGAGAAGCTAGTGACAAAATTGCTATGAATTAGGAATTAATATTCCCGTTTCCTCCCCCTCCTTTTTTTGATCAAATGTTTTGCTTTTGCATAAAAGACATCTTATTTCAGGAATCTGGCTGTGCTCCAGATGAACTATACTGCAAACTTCTATCACCCCCAAGTAAATGGAACTGTTACCTGTCATGGAGTATTGGGACTTACGGGGTTGCATACTAACTCCCAGGAGAGCAAAGCTTTTGCGAGAAGGCTGCTTGAATAATCCTCATAGCTGTGCAAAATACATGCAGCGCAAAAGAGATCTTACTTTTCTTCCTGTCAGTTGGAAACACATTTTCTGTAACTCCAGTCTCATGTTTATGTATGCCGTGCTGGAAACGTGAGTTCTCTTTCCAATTACTCTTCTTTTTCCCCCATCACTCCTTTCCCTTTGTTTTGAAAAAGTGAAGCCGTCTTTGACATTTCCCAGACTGGCTGGCACTCCTGCATGTACAGGCCGAGGGCTCCTTCCTCACCTCCTTCATTTGCAAAGCCTTGATTAATTCAGTGTCACTCCTTGGTTTGATTGCCTTGTTTCTGCATCTGGGGTCTGCCAACAGGTTGCTTGCTGCAGTAAATGACTTTGTCCACCCTCCATCTCCTACCATTCCTTGGCATTTGCTTGCTTTTTCTGTGATATAAAAGGACGAGAAAGATAGAGGTGGGGGGGAACAGAGACAAAGGAGCACCAAGAGTTCAGATGTTCTATTCAAGGAACAGCGTGCTTGGAGGGATTTTCCTCCCTCCCCTGACAGAGGTTATCTGCAGGTTGGGGAGGTGAATCAATGAATCATAAGGAGTCAGCAATGGAGTTGCCTTCCTCCACCTTTCCTGCTTTTCAGGTTTGCTCTTCTTTTCAAAGTGGAACCTCTTTGACAAAACTACTTGGACATGTAAAAAGCAGCTTCTCTTTATTTCTATATAGCTGACTGAATTGCAGCTCACTGGGGCATGTTTTTGGAACACTGTTGCTACCTCACAGGAGTGTTCCTTTGGAGACCCATTTTGTCGACCAGCATAAAACTTGATTTTCTTCGTTTAAAACTGTTTATTTCATTTTCATTTTATACAATCACTTATATACTGTGCATTTAAAAAAAAAGGAAAATCAATGAACACAACTCATCTTCCACCATAGAAAACCAACATAGCACTTCAATCCCCCATACACCCTTTCTTCTCCCCCTCCAACTTTCATTTCTCCCCTCCAACATTCCCCTCTTCTACTTCCCTTCCCCCTCAAACATTCCTTTCTCCCCTTCCCTCCATCTCACCCTCCTTACATTCCCCTCTCACTCCCTCTTTACTTCTCCCTCTTCTTTCCCTCTACTCCTCACTTTGGTGTATCTCTACAATTCATTAATCTATTCAGTTTATATTTTACTCTAAAATTAAGAAAAATGAAAAGAAAAAAGAGAAAATAAAAGAAAAAAAGAAAAAAAAAGAAAAGAGAGCAACAGTATACAAGTGCATTCTTATTGTTCTGAAAATTAGGACTGTATTTCCACCCTCCACCCTCCCCCCCTAAACCCCCCTCCCTAACCCCCTTTCGGCTTCCCAGGTCCCATACCCGGCATAACTCTTTATCAAGCACAGTCTGGAGTATATTAAAATCAAATAACTTTAGAATTAAAAGATAAAAGATAAATGAAAAACAAAAAAAAGGAAATAGTAAAAAAAGAAAAAAACCACACACACAAACAAAAAAAGGGAAAAACGGGAAAAATCAACAAATTCTCTACATTAAACTCAGCTTCCCATCATTTTTAAATCTTAAACAATGTACCTCATTCCTAATTTCAGTTATTTTATTACTTGCAGGATTTCAAACTATATTGAAACCAAGTAAGTTAATTAAATGGAATTCCAGCGAAGGCCTTATCTCTTTATCTAAATATCCAAACCTTTGATTTATCTCTTTTACCTCCTTCTCTATTAAACCATTTAAACATTCAAATACTTCTCTCCGTTTCCTTTTCCAACTCCTCCCATCCTGCCTTTACCCGTGTCCATATATATATTTTATTTTCATCCGTACTCCTCTTATATTTGCTTCACCTTCCTGCAGACTCTATAGGTATATCTTTCCAAACATTATATTCAAATAACAATTTATACAAAGATCAGCTTACTTTCTGTCTCAAAACAAACTCTACTTAAACCTTCACTACCCTCCCATCTACCCCACACTTCCCAGCTCCATTCAACCCGAACCACAATCCAAGAAGATCACGATCTCCGCTCTCCTCTCCCTAAAAAATAAATCATGAACAATTAAAGTAGAAATTCAAAGTTATCCATCGAATCCTGTTTAAATCCCATACAATATATATTCCAAAATCATCGCCACTTCTTTCAGTCTCTTTCAGTCTCAATGTCTCTTCGTCAGTATGCAGCTATACCGTTTTACCCAAGACAGAAATCACAAAGTATTATTCAGATTAAAAATTAAGCAAATGTTTTAGAAGCATAACTAAGTCTTTATTCTCTACTCTTCTGCCCTTCCGGAGGGGGAAAGCAATGCCTCTCGCCTTGTAGCCACGTGTTCCGCTGTTTCTCTTCTCCTTCTCCTTGTCTTTCTCCATGTCCGGGTAATTCAGGAAGTCCCGCCTTCAGAATATTGTAATAGAAATCTCGGGCTTCCCAAACAGAGTTGAGGCAATGTTTTTGGTTATCAAATGTAAGAGTAATACCAAACGGCACTTCCCATCTGTATTGTATCTGAGAGTTTCTGAGTTCCTTAGTTAAGAAGGCATAGTCTCTTCTGGCTCTTAATATCTGAGGTGGTATTTCCTTGAAAACAATCAAATCCTGTCCATCAATTCGCAGCCTATTATTGTAGAACTCCTGTATTATCGCGTTTCTGGATTCTCTTGTGGTGAAATATATAATTATGTCCCTCGGAAGTTGTCGCTGTTTTGCTACGTACGAATTATGGCGATAGATTTTTTGAATCTGCCAATCAAAGTTAAGTCCCGGACTTCCCACCGAGCGACTAAAAGCCTCAAAAAAGGTATGTTTCAAATTCTCCTGCTCATTTTCACGCAATCCCCTAACTCTTATTGCAGACTCAGTCTTCTTATAATTTATCATGACAAGTTGTTTTTGCGCAATTTGGATTTCCTGTTGTAATATTTCAATTTTAGATGTCAGGTTGGAATTAGCTTCTTCCAAAAGTTCCAATTTATCCTCCATTCCAGCAATATAATCTGTCATAACATTCATAACCTCGATCAAACAGAGTCTCTACTCACGTTAATTTGAGATAAGGTAGTTTCAACAAACCCCTGGCAATCAATAAAAAGAAATCTTCGAGGGAACAGGGCTAATTAGTTTGTAATCCCTTAAGTCTGTCCAGGAAGTTGAAGATATATCGTTATAGCAAATGCGGAAGTTACAAAATCGCCATTTTTTTTTAAGAAAAAAAAAAAGGTTAAACAAAAGGAGTCTTTTATAAAATTGAAGCTGGTATTTAAAAACTTGATTTTCCAAAGATACATTCAGAACTTACTAAATTATCTAACTTGCTGGAAGCCATCAACAGTCAGGGATCAGTTTATAAACAATGCCTCCAGCAGACAAAATTCTGTCCTTAGAACCAACAGTAGCCTTATGCAATTATAACATAATATAATTGCCCTGTGTGCTCCATGAAGATCCCTCTGTTGGCCTCAGAATATATAAAGGCAAAACAATTGGCTTAGGGGACATTTTTGTGAGTGGTAGTAGTGAATTATTTAAGCCACATAGAGGTTTCCCCCTGCCCTTGCAATGTATCTTGCCATTTGCTTTTGAAACACACTCTTTGATATGCCTGATCATATCTAGGACAATTTTCAAGCCAAAAGAGTTTGCACAAAACAACAGAGTTGGAAGGGACCTTGGAGGTCTTCTAGTCTATCACCCCACCTCAGCTCAAGCAGGAAACCCTATACCATTTCAGACAAATTGTTGTCCAATGTTTTCTTGAAAACCTGCAGTGTTGGAGCACCCACAACTTCTGGAGGCAAGTCTGTTCTATTGATTAATTGTTCTGTCAGGAAATTTATCCTTAGTTTTAGCTTGGTTCTAGGCTGGTGCATCTTCCAGCCTTTTCCAGTCTACCTTGGAAGGGCAACTATTTTGAAAGGCTTTTCTTAAAAATAGGTAATGCCAAAGACAGAATAATTATACTGTATAGAGAAAAATTCTTCTTTATTCCTGTGCTTACAATAAAATGCTTCTGCCACCAGGTTTATTTTGCGATGCAGACATTGTGGAGTGTGATGTTTTGTCAATGTGAATGGCCTTTTTGATTGTCTTTTAAATGTTTCATTGCAGGATGTGTAATAGTATAGCTATTATAGATTTTCAGAACACAATGCATGCTTCTTCTTTAATAACATAGTCCCAAATCAATAGTTCTGGATTTATCAAAATTGTTAAAAGATGGTTGAAAAGTAAAGAATATAACCACATTTTGAAGAGGTGAAATGTACCTTGTTACCTCTTTTAAGAAAATGAAAATTACTTCATTTGTTTTAATAATGGGGCAATTAATTATTGTTTCTCATTAAAGTAATCTCTTTTCTATTCAGCCATAGAAAAAGAACAAGAGCATATTAAATAAAAAGGAACCGCTGATTGGCTAAATATCTCCAGATTTGTTCCTTATAATGATAAAGATTAAAAAGCCATCATAAAGGCATTATCATATTAAATTACCTTACTGAAAGCAATTAATTTGAATTCATGCATTACAACGGCTTCAGGTCAAAAATGATTTGATTACTTAATTGTTTATTAAAAAATTGCCATTTTACATATTACCATTTTTATTCATAATTCATTTTGGACGCTGGCTGGATAAATTTATGGCATCTATATATGTTAAGGCTTGTCTTTCCCCAATGTATCGGTCTAACTAACCAAGACAGCCTGGAGCAATGCAGCAGTTACTGGTTTGAGCTGTTACTCACTGCCACCAACTTCCTTCCCTTCCCTCAATCACGGCTGTAGAAGCAAAGCTAAAAGGAGAATGTCATCTCCTTTCTCATCATCATTTCAGAAAAGATCACCATTGAGACAATGGTGATAACTGATAGACTTTCTCAACTGCCTTCGTAAAAATATGTTCTAAATTAAATGCAACAGATAAGGATTGTAAAGCAGTTACTTAGCTGCCATGTGTCTGGCTTAAGTAAGTATGCAATTTGCTAAAATATTAAGGATCAATATAAGCGTTTTCATTTAGCTGTAGCCCTCACTAGTCAACTGACGAATTCTCTTATGGAACCAGTTCTGAAAGATAGGCTAATCCTTCAAAAAAGCTGCCCTCCTGATCAACAAATTATAATTTGCTGCAATTGCAACATTCAAAGTCATATCTGATAAATGTAGCAGGAGAATCTGACTGTTTGAATTAGCTTTCAAACATGAATAAACTGGGATTAATTTAAGAACTACTTGACAAGAAGTATATTATTTGCATGATTGTAGTTAGTCCTTTGTACAACTCACAGCTTCTCAGAGTGTTTAAGTACAGCTTTGACTAGAATACAGCATGGTTTATTTCCAAGGGACCAGCAAACATATGGGCCTACATGATCTGCATTCAGTGGAAAGAATAGCCTTTCATTGTCTTCCATCAGTTTTATTGCAAACCACCCTGGATGCCTGCTCTTTCCACTTCATTCCTGGAGTCTGCCTTATTTTTTTTTAAAGGGGGTGGCTGCTGAGTTCAGGGGTGTTGCAGTCTTTACACAAGACCTTGGCAATAAATCACTGCTCTCCAGACACTTAAATCCTTATTCAGCACTTGACCAAAGACTTTTTCAGATGCTAACTCAGCTACAAATTCACACATATCTTCACTGCATTGTCGTCACTGCAGACACTGCAGTCAAAAATTAAGCCTTAAACCAGTTGATTTTCCACAGCAAGTAAAGGTTTCACAACCTTTTCTATGTTCCTTATGTTCCAAAATTAAACTAGCTTTTTCCTCTTCCCCAGAGATGTCAAACTCACAGCAACACGCTATTGTCACATGATGTATCACAACTTTCCCCTACTTTGCTAAGCCAGGGGTAGGCATAGCCAGCATGTGACGTATTTGGCCGGCATAATTCCTATGAAAAGTTAAGCAGGCTGGATGACCTCTGATGGCTAAAGGCTGATCAGAGGCCTGCTAGTCTTTATTTCAATTTACAACAAAATACAACTCATTGCATTTCACTCATAATAATGACTTACTGTACAGGGCTGTGAGTTTGACACTCATGCTCGTGCCCTTCTCAGTTGATGGTGGATTTCTAAATGACTCTGAGAAGCACCTGAGATATGTTTATATAACTCTCCTCTCAAACTGCTGGCTTTCACCTCATTATTTTCAAATACAATAGATCTCATCTAGCTCATCTGGGACATCCCACTGTAAATCTTTGTAAATCTCTATGAATCTAAATATAATATATACTGCAAATCACTGTAAATCTCATTTGGGAGATCCCACTGTAGATATTTAAATGTGGGAAAGCAATAAAATTGTTTTAAACTAAATTGTCCTTCTAGATAATAAATCAAAAGCAGGTCCCAATTATTGCTCTTCATAGTCACCAGGAAGGATACTATTTAGGAACTCTGCCATTGTATTAAAGAGGTGATGCTTGTTTCTTTCCCTCTTTTTCATAGCGCCAACACCTTTCTGAAGCTTTTCTAACCTAATTAAGTTCCTGCCTCCCCCACAATAGACACTTGCCTGAAATAACATTGCAGCATTGCAATAAGACACATGAAGGGCAAGACATTTATTAGGAGTTGCTATTTTCAACCTTGCCAAAGTAAATAAAGCAGTTCAGTCATCACTTTTAAGAAGTCAGCAGAATTTGTGCATCAACTTATGAAGGATGGAAGACAACCAAAGAAAGAAAGACAATAATCTATTACACATTTTAATGGCATTTTCACATTTCTTCATCTGCAGCTAGAGAGAGAGTGAGTGAACACATGCCTCCAAGAACAATTGAAAAAAGGCAATAAAAAGTTTAAGAAATTATTAATGCACTGTGGGAGAAGCCAGTGTGAGAATAAAGTGGAAGACTCAAGTTGAGTAAGTTATGATTGAAAAAGTTACGATGTGGCATAAGAAGATAATACATTAAAATTAAATCTGCCAGCAAAGAATTTCAACCATTTATACTAAACTATGAACCCAAAGCAACATGAATTCACAAGGAACTGCCTTACATTGCTAGGAAAACAGGGATCTCTGGGCTCCACTCAAAAGCAAATTAAAGAGAAAACAGATGACTAACAGCTTGTGTTAAAATGTAAAGGCAATTAGGAAAGTCATCCCTGCAGGAGTTCTAACTGGCCTAATGGGGGCACAAAACAAATGACCTTTTTTGTATTTTTAAGAAGATAAGCTGCTAGAAACAGTGTACACAAGATTTCAATGAAACATACTCAGTTTACAAGGCACTTGTTTCAAAGGTCATTTTACTATGAAAAGTTAAGCAGGCTGGATAACCTCTGATGGCTAAAGGCTGATAAGAAGTCTGCTGGTCTTTCTTTCAATTTACAACAAAATACAACTCATTGCATTTCACTCATAATAATACTGACTAACTGTACAGGACTGTTGTATATTTTTCTGAGCTTTGCAGTTAGATAGATGCTGATGTAAAGAAAATATTGGCTGGGGTGATAGATCATACAGGGCTAAAGAGACACATCAAGCTTTGGCCTGGATGCTTCCTGGACATCCTCTGGACATCTTCATCAACAGAATCAGCAAGGCAAACTAACAATACAAGTCTATTGAAATACTACCGCACCAACCAAGTAGTCCACTATTAAAGCAACAGCCCAATCTCCCGCAAGAAAAGCTGTTCTATTTAGACAAGCACAAACTCATCAGAACATCAGAAAAGGGAAACAGATAATTGATATCGGGGGTGTCAAACTTGTGATGACACTTTGTCATCATGTGATGTATCACAACTTTGCCCCCCTTTGCTAAACCGGGGGTGGGGGTGGCCACCATGTGATGCATCTGGCCCGCAGGCTGTGAGTTTGATACCCCTGATCTAAATAATATCTGTGGTGGCGCAGTGGTTAGAATGTAGTATTGCAGACTAACTCACTGTTCACTGCCGGGAATTCAATTCTGACTGGCTCAAGGTTGACTCAGCCTTTCTTCCGAGGTCAGTAAAATTAAGACCCAGATTGTTGGGAGCAATATGCTGACTCAGTATACCGCTTAGAGAAGGCTAAAAACTACTATGAAATAGTATAGAAGCTTAAGTGCTATTGCTATTGCTATCTTCCAATAAACTGGATAGCAATAGCAATAGCAATAGCAGTAGACTTATATACCGCTTCATAGGCCTTTCAGGCCTCTCTAAGCGGTTTACAGAGAGTCAGCATATTGCCCCCAACAATCTGGGTCCTCATTTTACCCACCTCGGAAGGATGGAAGGCTGAGTCAACCCTGAGCCGGTGAGATTTGAACCGCTGACCTGCTGATCTAGCAGTAGCCTGCAGTGCTGCATTTAACCACTGCGCCACCTTGGCTCTTAGATATCCACACAACTTCATAAAAAAAATGACTGACCACTCAATCCAACATAACACAACCAGCACAAGCTGCAAAAAGGGCAACATTGCAATACATCAAAAACATATCAGAAACTACCAGCAGACTATTACAACCACATGGCATCAGCATAGCACACAAACCAACTCAAGTCCTTCAGAACATCTTAAGTAAAGCAAAAGACCCAGCAGTCCCAGAATTAAAAGCAGGAGTCATTTACAACATAAAATGTAAGGACTACAACAGTCACTATGTAGGGTAGGCAGAAAACTAGCAGAGCGTATCCATGAACACCAATTAGCAGTCAGAAGACATGAAAACTCTCTAATTTTGCAACACAGAGACAGACTTAATCATAGTTTTCAACTTGGAAACTATGACCATTTTAGATCAAGCCAAGTCCAAAAACACTAGAGAATTTCTGGAAACTTGGCACTCTGACAAATCAGCCATCAGTAGGCACCTAGACATAAGCAGCACCTACAAACCATTCAAAAGAACAACCAACAAGCCAAAACAAGAAACAAACTCTAAAACACCCCCCCACACACACACTAGCAATCAAAACCCCGATGAGTAGATATTAACATCAACTTTAACATCAAACCAACAATAAAAAAAAATACCCCAATCAAGCACCTCCCGAACAAGCTAATAATAAATAGGTCAATGAAAGAACCATCAAGATTACTTTCACCAACACTGGCAGGGCAAGCCACTCAAATAAAATGAGAGCAAACCTCACTTCAATACTGATGGTGTTACCTAGTTTCAATAATACAACCTCTGTGGGAAAACAATCAAGCTCAGAGCATCAAGGACCTCTCATTTCAATCCTAACTACAAATAATTTCTTCTATTGATGCTGAGTAGCATTTGCAAGGCTTAAGGCACTTATTTCAGCCCTTAGAGCCTTTTCCGACTTCCAAAAATATCATCCCAAATTTAAAATCCTTCCCACTCATGGGATGCTATGATGACTACCAAAAGCGTGTTAGTGGCTAAATAGCATACCTAAGATATTGCTCACCTATGTCAGATGCTAATTTATTTAACTATTGAACAAACTGTAATCACCTGTCTTTACATAAGATGCTAAGTAGTAGAGAAATGATTTACAGGATCCCTAAACCACAGGGATTAAGATCATATGCCACACTGAATCAAGATCAAACAAACCACATTATTATATATTAGAATGACACTAGTCACACTGGTTTAACTGTTCTGGAAAACTCAGTGACTTGTTATAACCAAGGAAGCTCTTTGATAATATAATTGAAAGACAACCATCCAAATGTGTTTTATAGAGCCATAAGAATGTTACTATCATTAATGAACATTTACCACTTTAAGAGAATCCCTTGTGAGTTCCTCCTTCCCTAGTCACTTTACTAGGTTAATTAAGTTATTAAAGTATTGTTTTCAGCATTTAAGTATTCTCGTTCCATTTTTTTAAATATCTGCTAAGAATGCCTCTCCTTCAGGTTGTTGGTTATAGTGTGGGATTCAAACCAATTTGCCAACATAACAGTAACAAACCATCTGTTATTCCAGCAGTTGTTTATATTGGAATGAAATTTCAATTAAGTTTTATTAGCATATCTGCAAATGATGAATCCCTTATGAAACTTTGTTGTCTGCAAACTCCTGTCGATTACAGTTTTTCTTTCTTTGTGATTCTTCTGCACTATCAGAAATGCTTTAGACAGTTCTTGTGTTTCCTAAGTAAGTCCCATATGGCAGGAAAAAATGGAAAAGTTGTACCGAATGCATATTGCAGTGATACAGCTGGTGTGTAAATAATCTCTTTGGTTTGTCAAGGGAGCACAGAGATTGCTTTTGCAAACCTCCCAATTGATTCATTACATTCAGGGACAATATATTCCTGGCTGTTTGCCTGGCTATTTCTGCTTGTTGATTATTATTATTATTTTTTACCAATCAAGGGAGCATCAATGCAGCTTCTCCTTTAGATGTTGGAGATTGTTGTGGAAGTTCAGCACATTAGGAGGGTATCAGATAAGGAAGAGCAGCAGAAATGATTGGAATCACACATAGAGAGGCAACTCTTAACCTCTTGGCTAAGAAAGATTTATTTCCTTTCTCCAAACTTGAAAAATGTTCTAGTTATTTAATCTAAAATATTTCTTGCACTCGTTTAAAGGCAAAAATCCTCCAAGGCAATTGAAGCAATATACCCACCTATAATGAAAAAAATTGAATAATAAAGCATTAATTTATTAAACCAGCTGTTAAAATATCTAGGCCATGATAGATTTGTGGGTGATTATTATGTGTGTACACCAGTGGTAGTCAACCTGGTCCCTACTGCCCACTAGTGGGCGTTCCAGCTTTCATGGTGGGCGGTAGGGGTTTTGTCCGATACTGAAGCATTTTTCTTTTTTTTAATTTAATTGACTTTAAAAAAAAATTCATAGCATTATTTAAAAATCTTCATTAGGTTTTCATAAAATCACCATTACTGTGGAACTGGTGGGCGGTTAGAAAATTTTATTACTAACAGAGATACAGAAGTGGGCGGTAGGTATAAAAAGGTTGACTACCCCTGGTGTACACATACCACATCCTTAAGCAAGAGAGAATATTTTATATCCAAAGAGGGCATTTCACTGTAAAAGAGTCTAAAGGATTTTTTTGGATACTAAAAGAACCATTACTCAAAACAGCAGGACTAGAATCTTCAACCTTTGATAGAACATTTTGAGGGTTATGTTATGGCTCTAGTGACATAAGCATGCTAAGCCTACTGGATGTTTAATCTTCCCATTTTAGTACTTATTTTTAAAAATAGCAATCCCCCCCCCCCCCAACCAACATCCAACCACAGTACTGAAATGTACTTTGATCAGTGTGATTGCTAAAGGCTGAAGTTAAGGCTGTGAGGTCAAAAGTTGCCATCATGGGGCAAAGCGTGAGGGAGAAAATGAAGTGCTCATGACAGCATCATCACATACTTGCACTGGATCTCCGGGGTACAAGTACATCATGGTGGCATATGTGTGATGAAGCTGTCTACGTGTATCACCATCTTGGCATCATCATATTCTGCTGCAGATTGTGCTGTTGACTAGCCCTGATTTATGTGAGTAAAAATATATAAATTATATTGATTACCTGTAAGAGCAGGTTACATAAGCATATAAACAATAAAGAGTATCAATCTTAAAACTTGAGAAGGTTATAATAATTATTACAACCTACCATTTTCTCTTGGAAAAATCCAATTTTATAAATGTCAAACAATATAATGCTGCCAATTTGTAAATCAAATATAATATGACCTTCAACAACAAATAAGCATATTCTGAAATTACTTCAGCACATGGAAGTTAAAATAATTATGCTATATTGCTTACGGCTTGCTATATTATTGTTGCATATTTCATTTCTTGTAAAATTTTGCTTTAATCTTGTCTTTGCTTCTCGTATCTTCTGGAGCTGAATGCAGTTTTAAATACAATTTCTATAATTGAATACATTTTTTATTCTGAATTGTGGCCAAAAGCAACTGTAATTGCAGATGATAGCAAGAAGCTTTCTCTACCAGGCTTCATGATATATTAAAAAGAAAAGGGCAATTAGTTGCAAGTGTTTTTCTCACAAATCCAATCATGGAGTGTACAGATTTCAAGAGCAAACTTTCAGGCACCTGACTGAAGCAATTGAAGAACAACAGATATTTAGCAACTAATTCTAATGATGCCAAACCACAATGGCCAATTCTGCAACTTACATCTAAGCAAGTTGTATCAATAAATATTGTACCTTTATAATGGTGTATAACAACAATTAAAAACAGATGTTTAATGCCACATTTTTTAGACTACTTTAAAATACAGGGGGCCACTTCTGCCTCATAACCCAATAATTTTTGATGTACCTCCTCCTCCACCATCACCACTGAGACTGGCATGTGTTGCCATCAATTTTTAGACGGACCACACTGCTGAAATTTAGTGGCAAATCATTTGAAGTGACATGAAAGAGAGAAAGTTGACAAATGGAAAACATTCAATATACTGCATATTTGTAGTAAGTTAAACTCCAGAAATATTGGATGGGAGGAGGAGGAGGAGGAGGAAAGGAAGGAAGGAAGGAAGGAAGGAGGGAGGAGGAGGATAATAAATGGAGCACTGCTTTCATGCCTTTCCCTCAGATCTTGTGAAAACTGTAGTTGACCCAAAGTGTTTTCTATGAGTGTGGATATGTGTGAATTTATTCATTCATTTTCCTGGTCCTATGGCTCTTAATAGTTTGTAAAAGGTTCAATGAGATCATGACCCTATTCATGATTATACATTAATTCTTTAAAAAGGCCATTTAATGGGGGGAAAATCATGTAGTCTTGGAAGAAATTCCTTTTTTCTTGTTAATTAAAAATAGTAATTTGGTAACTGTATCCTGTTTACAACATTATAAAGGCACTTTACAATAATCCTCCTCTTCCTCCATTAAATAAATTTGTAATATTGCATAATTATGAATATTGTACCACTTCCATTAATATCCATTATTGGATATTAGCAAAATATTTGTTATGTAATTAGGGCATATGAAAATAGCAAGGTTCAGCTACTTGTACAGGTAGTCCTTGACTTAGAACCATTCATTTAGTGACTGTTCAAAGTTTCAACAGTGCTAAAAAAACTGACTTACAACCTATCCCCAAGCCTCTCCAGTAACATGATCCAAATTCAGGTGCTTGCTAACTGGCATGTATTTAATAGCTTTAGTGTCTTGGGTTCATGTGATCACTACTTGCAACTTACTCAGCTGGCTTCTGACAAGCAAAGTCAGTGAGGGGAAGCTGGATTAATGACTGCATAATTAACTTAACTGTGGTGATTCACTTAACTGTGGCAAAAAAGGTCAAAATCAGGCACAACTCACTTAACTGCCTTGTTTAGAAATGGACATTCTGATCCCAAGTTGTACGTTAAGGACCACCAGTAATAAATTTGTGGTTTCACTTTTTGATTTTCATAGTAACAAAATAAATTAGGAATTTAATGTGGAGCCGTTGAGGAGCCTTCCAATCTTCTGACTCAAACAGCCCTGCATGGTTCATGCACAGTTCATACACCCTTTTATAAGAAATTGCTGTTTGAAATTATTGGAATGCAATTCCAAAAATCAATTGTGTTTAATTCTTAAAAATGGATCTAGTGGCAAATTATTTCTGAAAGGTGGGAAGTTGATTTTTTTAATATTGCTTTGAGCCAGTCCAGAAGAGGACATTTCAACTTCTCTCATGCAGAAAAGGCAAAAATATATATTTACTAGTTGATTTATGTGTAGCCCAAGACCAAATAAAACCACACTGCAAACTCAAAATTAAAAAGAATAAAAAAATGTACAGCAAATTATAGGGAAAAAAGTGGAGTGAAATAATGAACAGACCTGTAAGAGTGATATCAAGATTTGTAGATAGATTTTTCAGTCCATTGGAGCGGCTCCTTCCTCTTTGGAAAAACTCACCTGAGGAGGGGGGGAAGATTGTCTCACCTGTCTCACTTTTTAGTGCTTGAGGCAGACTTGGAGTCTGGGAGTAGAGTCCATTGGATGAGTTGTTCCTCAGCTTTGGGACTGTTTATCAATTTTATATTTGGTGTCTTTTTTATTAAGTAACTTTACTGGATTTATTACAGTATTGTTCTTTAGTGATGGATGCTGCTGTTTCTGAATGGCAGGAGTAGCATCTCGGGTTATGGAGATGAGTTAGTTTTTGTTTTGAAATTTCCAATAAACCTACAGTACCTTGAAGTTTAGACTACATTTTAAATGACTGGTTCTTACTCTGAAATGGTAGAAAAATATCTCTCCATTTTCAGAGGTCACTCTGGAGCTACTGAAGAGTTTAAAGACGACATACAATTTTGGTGCTTCAGGTTACCTCAGAACTAAAATACAGTTAAATGTTTCATGTATGCAAAACCTCAGAACTTCTGAAGGGAAACAATTCCCCCCCCTCAGAACTGTATACCTGCATCACTACAACTTTGTGTGAGAGACTGGCCAAAGCCCAAATAGCGATTGATCCAAGGCCACTCAGTGATTTTCACAGTGTAATGGTGGATATTTATGCACTTCTTGTCCAACATCTTAAACACTGCATCAGAATAGAGGCCGGTTCTATCTTCAATTGTGATTTACACTGTCTTTAAAATGCCAAAGTTGGGAAATCAAAGCACTCAGTTAAATCAGTTTTCTCTGGATTATGCTTCCCCCAAGCCCTAGCACAGAAACTGGTAATTACAGAAACTCTGTAGAATGTCAAAATAACCAAGGGGCACAACTAAACACCCGATGAAATGCATTTATCTTGCATGGCTGTAATGTAATCTGAAATGCTTTTATATTTGGAATCTTGGATCCTAACTTGAGTCCTGTTTTTGAAAGAGGGATTTCCTCCCTAATCTTTTACAACAATCCTTTAAACTCTCTCAGAATTCTTTATACTAGTATGAGATTTCATAAAATGGGTTGCAGCATAATTTATAATGATTTTCAGCACACAGTAACGAAACATTTAAATGATCAATGTTACTTGGTTCATAGCACAATGTATATGCACAAGATAGCAGAAACATCAGAAAGTCATTTTAATATTTTAATAGATTAAAGAAAACTCAGTAACATATCAAACATTACTGTTTTTGCCTTAATTAACAAAAATCCAAAAATTATGAATTTTCTTAAACTCAAAAATTGTTCATCATGGAAATGGACTGGACTGGAAGAATACATTATGTAATACCTCAAAGTAAAACTAAACTGTTTTATGACCAGATTTTATGAAAAGGCCAAACACAAATAGGGAGGTTTAATTTAGATTTCTTCTATAGTGAAAACTGACATTTTGCATGAATGATCAAGCCCTTATATCTTTTTTAAAAATTCTGTACAAAATCTTAAATTATAAACAAGAATGCTATCTCAAAACATTTTAAAACAAGGAAGCAACTACCGGTACTGGTCTTTTGGCTTGGTTTCTGTCATAATATGGAAATTGGCAGCTAAAGCCAACGTTAGTTCATTATTTCAATGCAAGTGAATTCTGACATGTATTTTTTCCCTTGGCACATCATAAATCACCACAAGACAAATGCCAATTCTGCCATCCTGCAATAGATTCCACATTGAAATGTTGGAAGTCAAAATGGGAATCCAATGTCATATTCCATACTGACTGTACCTTAGTAACTTAGGTATAAAGTGTAACATATTCATATTGTTTAGCCTTTTATTTTAAGTAACAAAAGCAGAGCAATAATTGGGAAGGTGTGAGAGATTACAAGGTGTTACGGTACAATTCTTGCTCTTACTAGTCAGGCAAATCTTTGACCAGTATAATTAAAAATGCTCAGAGTATCTAGTTAAACATTCTGGAATAAAATAATAACAAAATATTGAAATCATAATTTGACAGTTACATATAACCAAAAGCATAATAATGTAATATTTTCCTTAAATTGCGAAGGCCTACAGTTATTAGGTACTAAACAGGGGTAAAATAAAAAAGGTGTATTAATTGAATAAAATGGTTATAATTCATCAGATTCCAACCAATTTTAGTGCTGCTGTACAGAATCTAGTTACTTGTGCTGTGACTACAATCTGTTGGTCTTTAAAAGAACCACTGAAGATAAATGATGTCCGAACAGTTAGGTTAGTTATCTGGAAAATAAATTTTGCTCAAACGTCTGTATAAAAAGAGCAGCAAAGAAGGCTGTGTCCAGAAGTTGCCACCTCTCCATAATCACAAGGACATAGCTTTTCAGCCAGTGGTATCCCTTTATATTTGCTGTCCAGGATGGCTAAGGGAAGTCTATAGCATCATGCAAGTGAAAACACTTTCTGATGATTCACTATCTCTAACTGGCTAAGATAACGGGCAGGAGTCACTTGCTTTTACCAAAAGTTTGATCAAATCTTTTGTTACTACTTTTTAGGACCAGTAGCAGATTCTTCAAAAGAAACAAGAACAATTTTTTGCATGAATTATAAACAATACATTCATATTATTACCCTCTTACTACCTAAGTACTATATGTTGTAAACTAGCTAATTTTCTAAATTGTTTTTTAAAATCTTGATCCCGAAAATATCTACTATAAAATTTTATCTCTCTCTTTTTATATCAAAAATATTTCTGGCCAAAAAGCCAGTTCTTTATAAGAACACCAGCATTCTTTACAGTACTGGCATTGAATTGATCTCCTTTACTTACTAATATAGCTAGTAAACACTTCATTTAGTAACTTTATAGTTGGATATGCGCTTATCTGCATACAGGGCTTGTATCAAGAGTATTAATGTATAAATCCCATGTTTTCTGGAAGTTGGCTCAATTAAGTTGGGAACTTGAACCTGCATCTTTAATCACTAGCAGACACAAATGCATGTCTACTATTGGCTACCCATTATGCTATGTCATTTTTACACCTGCTATAAAAAAGAAAAATGACTGAATTTTCCTTAAAGCTACTGAATATATTTGATTCAGAGGTTTTTCATTATTTTTTAAAAATATTTTCAAGTGTTAAATATTACTAGCATATATTTTGGGAATGCATGCCTATGTTCATACATTTTTTTAAAAGTATATGCAACATACCATTCCATAGATAGGATTCAATTTCTCCCATCCAACATATTGTACAAATTAACAATAGGTGGAATTTGAAGACATGACGATTATGACAAAGCGCAAACAAAAAAAAGGAAGCGCTAGGTTAGGATTTAAAATTTAAAATTTTTGAAGCAAAACTTTAAATTAATGTTATGACCACAGATTAGAATATTATTATAGGAAAAATATTAAGATTAACATATAACTGGGCATTGCAATTGAAGTAATAGTATTTTTCAAATCATGTTCTGAAAATGTTCTGCTTGTTTTTGTGGAAACCTTGTTTTTTAAAGTATGTATTTTACTGAACAATTTTTTCTTCACTGATAATTATAACTCTCTTAAATTCCAAAGTGCAAATGAACATTGGTTTGCTTAAGTATTATTGTCTTAAGTAGTCTATAATCAACTGTAGTTTACTTCTTTTCTAGTGGCCTTTACTTATTTTTTGTTTTATCATTTTTATCATTTTGAAAGAAAAATTAAGACAAATTACAAATTGGGAGAATTACTTTAAGCACACTAAATCACTAAATTCCTATGCTCAATGAGAACAGATTTGTATATGAACAGAAAACCTTTACATCAAACTGCCCTTGAACTTCAGATGCAGCTAATCACAGAATGTGGAAGATTTGGAGATAGCTAAAACTAAGAAAGGAAGAAAGGAAGGAAAGAAGGAAAGGAAAGAAAGAAAGAAAAGAAAAACAACCACCAGCTGCAGAGAGCTGCAGTGTGAGTTGTACATTAATCTGAAAAACACTGTGGAAAGCCTACAATTGTAAAAAAAAAAAGTCCAAATTCCTTTAAAATGTTTTCTTATTAAACATTAAAACATTTTACCATTATTATTAATTGCTACATTGTGTATCCTGGAAGCTTGTTTATTACTAATTCACTGATATGTTTACACTGATTTGTATTATTCATCTTTCCGAAGCTATCTTCTTTTTCATTGCCAGGTGCTTTGCTTTCTTCTAGACCACTAAATTCAAGGTCAGACATACTAGAGGGCAAGTAAGAACTAACTTGAGATGTCCTTGCAGAATGGCTGTTTTCTAGAGGTGACTGGCTTTTTACCATGTTACACTTTTTATCAGGCTGTATTCGTTCGTCCTCAAAAGTCTGCATAACTTTTTCCTTTTCATGAATTGCAAGTTGGCCTCTTAAAGTTCTTGCAAGGGAATCATCATCAAATATGTTCAATCCAATGCCTAATTTGTTTTTGTTAGATTTTAAGTTGTATGTCTTTTTACGAGTCTGAACAGGAGATATAGCTGAAACCTTCGGAAGAAGAGGTGAAATACATTTAGCAGGAAGACTTCTGGAATTTTTAGAGTTGGAGTCCATGCCTGACTGACTGTGATCTGAGTTTATAGATAAAGGTCCAGGACTGTTCTCTGGAGCTTCAAAGCTTTCACCACAACTGTCAATACTGGTAAAATCTTCTGAATAGGCTGCATTTTCAGAAGTAACTACTAAACTATCTGAATTCTGATGTGCATGACTCTTTTCCAAGTTGTTGGTGTGTCTATCTTTATATATATATGGAATGTTACAATCATGTTGCAAACATTTTTCTATCTCAGCATCTACTGGATTTTCAAGGGCTTCAGTGTCCTGTAAAAAGACTCTTGGCAGATGGACTTCCAAGCTCTTTTCTTTATAATTAGAATCAACATTTTCATACAAGTACTTCCCTTTGGCATTGTCTTTATTCTTCATACAACTGGCTCCAATTTTTTTGGTAATACGAGTGTTTATTTTCTTTGTGGTCATAGAGCTATTTCGGCCAACACTGCTTTGTATTAAAGTCTCAACATTTTCATTAATTTGAGCATTTTGATCATAGATACTTTTTTCATCATATTGCCCAGAAGACTTTGGATGATAGTCAAGGGAACCCTTGAATATTTTTTCTTTAGTCAGAGAGCTTTTACCTTTTTTTTCAAATGATATGTCGCCAAGTTTTTTACGACGATGTTCTCTCTTTTCATGAACCTTCAACATACCTGGACTGGATCGCTGAACACGAAGCTTTAATGTATTCTGCATCCCATTAGAGATTTTCCTTCTAGTGAGAGAACTGTCTTTGGTATTAACTTTTTCGGGGCTCACAGGTCTGTCAGTGTATAGTGGTTTTGTACAGGTTTTGCCAGGACAGATAGGAGACATGCATTTTAAATGATCTGGGCGATTTCTTTTTAATTTAGGACTAGGTGATCTTCCTCTTTCTTTGCGATGTGGGGTGTTCTTCTTATCATCCCAGCAGGCACACAGATTCTTACCATTACAGGGTAAGATTTTTGTACCATCTTCTACATTTTGATATAGCCATGCCAACTGAGGATGCACAGTAGAGGGTCCTGGTGGTAGGGGCTGGCTATTTAACAAGGAGAGTTCTACCAGCAAAGCATTCAGTAGAGGCAACTGAGTTAAAGTCTGCCTGAGCTGTTCTGAAGAACTCGGCGTTGGTATGTTGCCGAGTAAGGGTGACAGAGCCTTCTCAGTACTAACTACAGGCTCCTCCTTAACAAAAGGTAAAGAAGTTCCTTCCTTGGGAAGTGAATCTTGAGCGGCCATGATTATCACTCTTGCTGCAGCTTTAGGGCTGGGGAAGCAACTTTCTGTTTGATGACTGTAATACATTGGTGGGGGATAAAAGGCATTGTTGTCCAACTCTCCTGCGATTTCTTCTCCGCTTGAGCTACCAGAAAAGAGCTCTGGGTCTGTATCAGGGCTGCTTAAGGACCCCCGGCTGGGGGCAGGGTCCTGCTCCTCCTCTCCTTCCGAGATGAACTCCAGACTGAGCCTTGGCTCCGCAGTTCTCCTCCGCGGACAGTCTCCAGAGAGGGTTTCGTCCACCGCCGCCCCTTGATCGAAGTGATCTAGGCCCGAGGAGCCCAGGCTGTTGAGACGGTAGCTCAGCGCCAGTTCCCCCACTGGTTCTCCCAGCAGGTCGCGCACCGGGAAGTGGCCCCTTCCAGTCGCCGGCCCCGAGCCAGGCAACAATTCCTCGGCGGCGGCCGCCAAAGAGATGCTGGACGACCCGAGCAGGCGGGCGGGACCCTGGTTGGGAGGCAGCGCCAGGAGCAGCGCGTGGAGCGGAGAGCGCCGCAAGAGGCCCTTCAGAGCGTCCGGCCGCAGCCTGAAGAGGCACGACTTGCCCCGCCCGAAGAGTACCACTGGCCAGGACGCGGCCCGCGGGGCGTGGACCAGGAGGGTCGGGAAATCCAGCAGCCGGAGAGCCACAGACGGCAGGAAGGGCCCGCTGTCCGGTAGCAGCGACGGCAGTAGCCGGGGTTGCACGCGCGCTGACTCCACCAGCAGCTCCAACGAGAAGAGATGCTCCCCGCAGCCATCGCCCCCCTCCATGCCAGCCCGGCGCCCCAGATGGCTTCTCAAAGGCAGGAAGGCCGCGGTTCTCGCGAGACTTGGAGGCAAACCGCGCGACAGCCGGGACGCGGCCTCCCCGTGTATAATGATTGCTATGGAAGCGGCGGCCCTCCGTTGTCTAGCGACTGTTTGCCGTCGCTGCGCTTCAGCGCATGGGGGGGGGGGGGGGGCCGCAAAGACCTCTGGGAATGCGAGCTCCTTGTGCGGTCGCGGGCGCCGAGCCCTGGGAAGGGATGCTCGAGAACGCTTCCGAAAGGCGGACGTTGCCTTCAGGCTGAAGTCCCAAAGGTGCTTTTTAAAGAGGAAACTGGACTTTCTAGATTTGCTTTGAAGACGCTTCGCTTCTCATCAACGAAGCTTCTTCAGCTCTTCTTGGATGAGATCGTCTTCAAGGAATAACTATCCTCACTTATTCGTATCCATTTCCTGTTTTCATAATCATGCTTACACTTAATATTTGTTATATTATACATGCTTGTCAAAATAAAAAATAAAAACCAGAAAGTCCAGTTGCCTCTTTAAAAAAGCAACTTGTACACAACAATGACCAGGATGACAGAATCCCCATAGACTTCAGGCTGAAGGTCTAGACTGCGCAGTTGCCCGAGGAGACACGAACTACGAGTTGAATACTTTGACCGCGGCTAGTAATACTGTGCTACTCTGTCGGGATGGCGGTCTCTGGACGGACGCTAACGATTCGTGAAAGCTGCCTGTGCTGATAACTTCTTAAAAGTTCTAGAGGCCAAGAATACTTAAAAAAAACATTTTTATTACATTATAGAATAAAATACAAAAATATGAAAGCGAATAATAGGACACAAGAGGAAAGGGGGGGGAAGGGGAGTGAGAGAAAAGAGAAAAAGCGTTGACTTCCGATTCTCTGTGTTGCAGTAGAATACTTCTCCAAAATAATATAAACTAGTCATTTCTATAAAACAAATCAATCTAATCAGTAAAACCCAAAACCAAAATTTAATTTTTTCCACCTCAAGGACAAAGTCCATAAGCGGTCTCCATATAACAAGAAAAGTACTTGTATTCTTTTATTTAACCAAAACTTAGCCATCTCTGCCAGCTCCATCAACTTCTGTAGCCATTCATCCATGGTGAGAATCGAAATGCCTTTCCATTTTTGGCATACAGTAGTCTTTTTGCCCAGAGTCCAAGAATACTGAACTAGGTAAGATAATAAAATAAAATGCCTTTAAAAAAGGGTGAGTGGGTGGGTTAACACACCAGTTTTAATGCTGAAGCATTTGGGATCTGTAAACTTGGAGTCCTCTCCCATGGGAAAATGGGGTTCCATTGTATTAAGGATCCTCTCCATTTTTGCTGCAGATTAGAATCCAATGGTTCAAGTTTGATTTGTAATATTTTATTTATCGAGGGATAATTAAATGGGTTCTTCTAGCATTTTTATGCTTCAAAACTTACTCATTTTCTGTGTGCAGAATACTCCACAGTGAGAAGAAATAGAAATCTAGCTGAAAATGAATGTGTTTGTATTTATAACTCTTGCTTTACCCCTGATAAATATGTGTATGCATGGAAGCCTGTTTATTTTATTATTTTATTTATTTTTATTTTATTCATTTTATCCTCACAGTAACCCCATAAAATAGATTAGGCTGCAAATACTGCTTAGCTTAAAGTCACCCACTTGATTAATGGGTTTTTATCTCTCATTATGGTACTATAATCATAATATTCTTCTGAATGATGTGCACAATCCATGCACATTTAAATTCTTTAATTTGGAGAATTAAACATTAAGCATGTGACCGTTGCTTTCTGGTTAAGATAAATAGTAAAACGAACACTTAACTTTCCTTAAAGGTTTAAAAATAGTTTCTATCCTTGGGCTGTCAGACTTTTAAATACAACCACAATAACTTCATGCACATGCGGAAAAGTATGACTAGTTTTTTCTTTTTCTTTCTTTTCTTGTTTCTGCTATAATTTTGCACCAGTGAGGCTAAAAAACAATTTAGTTGAATTTATTTTGTACAATGACAAGACTATACTACTTAATTGTACCTCGTATTTGTGCTTTTTCTATGCAGGCTTGCTTGAATCAATGACCGTTAGTTAATAATTGCATGTTTTCATTGGTATACCCATACACATCTATGCAAATGGTGCTGAAAATGATTGAGGGTTAGGAGTGGCCACATTTTTTTGTGTGGACACTGGACACACTTTAGAAATGAAACAGAAATTGGAGTAGATTCAGAAAATGGCTAAGAGGATTACGGGAGACTAGTGATTAAGTCCTAAGAAGACAGGTGAAAGAATGTGGCTATGGTTTGCATTGAAAAAACATTACTAAAGTGAGATATGAAAGCACTTTTCAGATACCTGGAAAGATATCACATAAAATATCAAGATCTATTCTCTTATTTCAAAAATTAATTACAAGAAAACATATTTTAATCCGTGGCACGACAAAACCGCGGTCCACTAAAGCGCGCCCGATTAAAGCGTGTACCTGACGTCATCAGCAGCGCAACAAATACGACAGCGGAGAAAAAAGGGCGCTTTAAAAAGCGCTTTTAAAGCAAGCCGATTCACGTAAAGGTAAGGGTTAGGGTTAGGGTTAGGGTTAGGTTAAGGGTTAGGGTTAGGTTTAGGGTTACATTAAGCATTAGGGTTAGGTTTAGGGTTAGGTTAAAGGTTAGCGTTAGGTTTAGCGTTAGGTTAAGGGTTAGGGTTAGGGTTAGGGTTAGGTTTAGGGTTAGGTTTGGGGGGGTTAGGGTAAGCTTTTCACGTTAAATTTAACTTTACCGCTCAGCGTGATGTTTTCGTCGCGCTGTGATGACGTCAGGTACGCGCTTTCGTCGAGCGCCCTTTAGTCTACCGCGGTTTTGTGGTGGAACCTTTTAATCAAATATTACAAATGTTCTTTAAAAAAAATCCAATGCTAAGAGCAGCAGACTGGAATCAATCAGAAGAGGTGGAAAGCCATCTTCAAGCAAAGACTGGGAAGCTATAATTGTATCTCTGATTATTCAATTTAGATTCCTGTTCTGGGCAGGGATTGATCTTCATAACCTATATAGCCTCTCAAATTCTATGATTCTAAATTTTGTGTGTTTAACTATTGTTAACTATCAGTACTTGCTCAGGTGCTAAATTTTTGCCAAGATGTTTGGTAATAATAACAAATCTATCAATTACTATACAAATTCGGAACATAACATCTTTATGTTTTACTGATTTTATTGTAATATAATTGTTGTAAATTGCCCAGAATAATTGAACATTGGGTGGCAATTTATTATTGCATATGGTATTTCTTGAAACTGCTAAATGAATGATTGCAGAATTTCCTTTTCATAACTTTTTTATTCTGATGAGCAAAAAGTAAAAAGAATGGCAAAATACAAGACAGTTATAAATAGAAAATGGCAAGATATGGATTCTTGTAAAACTGTCAGTGAGGTACGGCAATTGCATTTTTTTTTCTAAAAGTACTATCAAATTATATCTCTTCTACTGTGAAATTAACTGATTTTCTGAAAACATAGCTTTTCACATTGCAAAGTCAATGTAATTAATCATTGATGCAGATAAATGCTAGAAAGTATCAAATAATAAGAACATAAAGTACTATTATTCCAGAGCATCTTTTTCCTTCAAACTCACTGAGTTATCCTTAATCTGATTACCTCTGGGATTTCATGCAGGACTTTTTTAAGCGTTTGGGGTTAGAATGATTTGAAGTGAATAATTCACTTATGTTAAGACAGAGAGATTGCTTTTCTCAGCGCCTTAAGCTACTAGTTATGATTTAGACTTTTTTGTTCAATGGAATTAACTGAACTCATCAAAGTTAGCTGGAATTCAACAGCAGTTTTTTAGAACTGCAAAGCTTTGAAGAAATAAGTGTGTTAGTATATTTTTAATGCAGGGGTTCCCAATCTTTTCTATATCCTGCACCCATAGAACGTTTCTGATATATTCTTGCACCCTTTAAAAATATTATATGCATATAATTATAGATATACACTATAACTTTGAAACTTCTAAACCCAATTTTTTGCACCTCCTGGAATATTATCTCACACCTCCAGGGCATGTGAGCACCCCTGGTTGGGAACCCCATGGAAATAAGCAGATATTTAATCAGTTACTGGAAATGTGACCATGAATTAGACAATCTACTACCACATGTGGTGGTCGTGCCAAAAAAACAAAAGAATATTGGCAGAAAATCCAAAAGTGGCTGATAGAAATAACTGAAGAGGAAATAGAATTCACACCAGAACTATTTCTTTTGGGAATTATAAATAATAAATATACAAGGGGGTAATTTACTTAACAATACATGTTATTACGGCAGCAAGAATGGTCTTTGCCCAAAATTGGAAAAACAGGGAACCGCCACAAGAAGGGAAAATAATTAGGAAAGTTCTGACCTGTGTGGAAATCGATAAATTGATGTGGGAATTGAGAATAAAGACAAATCAGAATAATATAAGATCTGGGATAAATTTTATCAATGGTTGGAACAAAAAAGGAAAGACCCAAAATAGGCAATGGCTAAGATTCATAAAATGGAGACTAAAATTATGTATGAAACTATAATAGTGAAAATGTATAAGATAAACACAAAGCAACATGGTTGGAAATATGATATTTTTATATTTGTAAATATGTAATATATCAAATGTTAAAAAGCAGGGTAGTTACAATGTATAACTTTATGTCTTAGCATGTATGGCATAGATTTTGCCAGGACGGTTACACTGTGTCCAATGTTTTAATTTGTGTTCAATAAAAAACTTTTTATAAAAGAAAAAAAATAAACAGATATTTTCCCTTCAATACAGGTGAAACTCAAAAAATTAGAATATCGTGCAAAAGTTCATTTATTTCAGTAATGCAACTTAAAAGGTGAAACTAATATATGAGATAGACTCATTACATGCAAAGCAAGATAGTTCAAGCTGTGATTTGTCATAATTGTGATGATTATGGCTTACAGCTCATGAAAACCCCAAATCCACAATCTCATAAAATTAGAATATTGTGGAAAGATGCAATATTCTAGGCTCCAAGTGTCCCATTCTAATCAGCTATTTTAACCATAACAGCTGCAAAGGGTTCCTGAGCCTTTAAATGGTCTCTCAGTCTGATTCAGTAGGAATCACAATCGTGGGAAAGACTGCTGACCTGACAGTTGTGCAGAAAACCATCATTAACCCTCTCAATGAGGAGGGAAAGACTCAAAAAGTAATTTGCAAAAGAAGTTGGATGTTCCCAAAGTGCTGTATCAAAGACATTAATAGGAAGTTATGTGGAAGGGAAAAGTGTGGAAGAAAAAGGTGCACAAGCAGCAGGGATGACTGCAGCCTGGAGAGGATTGTCAGGAAAAGGCCATTCAAAAATGTTGGGGACTTTCACAAGGAATGGACTGAGGCTGGAGTCAGTGCATCTAGAGCCACCACACACAGACAGATCCTGGACATGGGCTTCAAATGTTGTATTCCTCTTGACAAGCCGCTCCTGAACAACAAATGTCAGAAGCGTCTTACCTGGGCTAAAGAAAAAACAGACCTGGTCTGAGGCTCAGTGGTCCAAAGTCCTCTTTTCTGATGAGAGTAACTTTTGCATCTCATTTGGAAACCAAGGATCCAGAGTATGGAGGAAGAATGGAGAATCGCACACTGCAAGATGCTTGAAGTCCAGTGTGAAGTTTCCACAGTGTGTTGATTTGGGGAGCCATGTCATCTGCTGGTGTTGGTCCACTGTGCTTCATTAAGTCCAAGTCAACGCAGCTGTCTACCAGGAGATTTTGGAGCACTTCATGCTTCCTTCCGCAGATGAGCTTTATGGGGATGCTGACTTCATTTTCCAGCAGGACTTGGCACCTGTCCACACTGCCAAAAGCACCAAAACCTGGTTCAATGACCGTGAGATTACTGTGCTTGATTGGCCAGCAAACTCACCTGACCTGAACCCCATAGAGAATCTATGGGCCATTGCCAAGAGAAAGATGAGAGACATGAGACCGAACAATGCAGAAGAGCTGATGGCCACTATTGAAGCATCCTGGTTTTCCATAACACCTCAGCAGTGCCACAGGCTGATAGCTTCTATGCCACACCACGTTGAGGCAGTAATTGAGGCAAAAGGGGCCCAAACCAAGTACTGAGTACATATGCATGCTTATACTTTTCAGAGGTCCGATATTGTTCTATGTACAATCCTTGTTTTATTGATTCATGTAATATCCTAATTTTCTGAGATTGTGGATTTGGAGTTTTCATGAGCTGTAAGCCATAATCATCACAATTATGACAAATCACAGCTTGAACTATCTTGCTTTGCATGTAATGAGTCTATTTCATATATTAGTTTCACCTTTTAAGTTGCATTAGTGAAATAATTTGCACAATATTCTAATTTTTCGAGTTTCACCTGTATAAATTTCCCTTTTCTAGTAATGAGATACTGTAACCATATTAATATTTATATGTATAATATTTAAAGTGTGAAAAATTGAGATCGGTTGCCTCATAGAATATGAACTATGATGTACTCTGAGTAGTATGATTTCAGGAATGGCTAGTTAGGGGCAGATACATTCCATTTTAAATTAATCTTCAAACATGTTTCATGATTTTTGGAATTTGCATTTTAACAAAATGTTTCAACAGTTATATTACATTATTGTAGATAAGAATGGAAATAATTGAACTAATGAAATATGCCATCTACTGTATATAGTTTTAGTGTTATCAGAAACACAGTATTTTAAAAATAGTTTCAATTAACCAAAGGGCAATTTTTAAAAAAGTCTTGAAAGGAATTATTTTGCAAAAGGTCCCCATGTTTTAGAATATAAGTGTCCTTCTATTGGACTGTGGCCTAGCTACCATTTCTGTCCTGTGTTAATACCTCTGCTCCAGAATTCTGTGCAAACATTTGCATTGGAGTTGCTGATTTCTAAACATGTATGTACTTAACTGTTTCTCAACAAAATTTGCAGAATTAATATAAACAGGTAAAACACATTTGTTAGTAAAGGAAATATATAATTTACCTATATCCCATATTCACATATTTGCTTTCTTCAAACTATGATGCAACATATAGAGAAGGAAATTCCAACTCTTCAAATTGGATTTATTGCAATAGAATATAGGTAGCTAACTCAGATAAGCCTAGGGGAGATTTGATTACTTCCAATCAATATATCAGTGAAGTCTATTGAAATAATACCAATATGCCCTTCAGATTTGGTCACTGCCTGGAAGGGATACTAAGTGTTAATGTTCTATTGCTATATCTTTTCTATACCTCCTTCCCTGCTTCTGTTGCCTCATTCAGTCCTGTTTATTAGTCAATCTTTTCTACTGCATGTCCCTTCCTTTCCTCCCAGTTGAGATATTTGACACTAGCTTTGTGTATGTGTGTGTGTTTTTCCTTTCACATCCCTCTTTGCTGCGAATTCACTTCTTGTCTGAGTTCCTTTCTTAGTTTCTGTTCCTGAACACTGAAGGGGGGACAGGAAATTGAAAGGTTTCAAACATTTCCAAACAACTGTGTAGGTCAAATGCTGGTTCACGTTTGCTTTGGCAAACTATATCCTGGGCTATTACACATGGGGAAAATAAAAATGCAGTAAATATTAACTATTTTAAAGTTTTGATTGTTGAAAATAATAATTGTTTTAAAACTTATTAAATATATTTAATTTTTAAAGGTTATTTTCTTTTGTGAAATGCTGGCCTAAAGTGGGTAAGGAGAAATCCCATCCCAGGAAGTTCAGACACAAAAGAATTAAAGAAAAATGTAAGCCTG
The DNA here is from genome assembly GCF_009769535.1 of Thamnophis elegans. Taxonomy (NCBI): domain Eukaryota; kingdom Metazoa; phylum Chordata; class Lepidosauria; order Squamata; family Natricidae; genus Thamnophis; species Thamnophis elegans. The sequence continues at coordinate 66,945,406 of NC_045544.1, read as the reverse complement.
AACTTGTCAGTCTAGATAGCTGACAGACCATCAGAAAGTTGGTCAAACTCCAAAGAAACAATCAGGAACATTTTTTCTAAAGTGGACTTCAGAAAGATGAAAGGGACATTCAAGTTTGCCTGTGCTGTATCTTCTCTTTCACTGAGAAGAATGGAGCAGCTCTTATCTAGCTGACACAAAGCTCTAATTCCCAGGGTTTCTGGAACCAGAGAATCAGGAAAAATAGAGCAACCTAAGGAAAGTGGAAGAAATGTGAGAATAGAAGTTTGGATTTAATGTGTGGAACAATCTTACCCTGTATCAGATGACTTGATTCTGTATACTGTATGCATCCCTGCCAGGAGGAGCCGCCAGCTGAAAGAAACCATAGAAATTAATTGCTCAGGTCTCCCTTTCATTATCTTTTATCTCCTTATCTTTTGCTCCCATTTATTTAGTAATATAATTTATTATCAACTTAATAAAGCGTATGCATTTTCTGTTGACTCTCAAGACTAGGCTTGTTCCTGGCTCTACCACCAAATAATTAGCCTAGTCTTGAAATGCTAAATAATTTCTGAACCCCTGTGAGGTATGTCAAGTGAAATAATTAAGGGTTTCAAATTATATTCAGTATGATGGACTTCAGATTATGCTCAGAATTGTATGCCATTGTCCATGGCCTGGACACCATCTCCATGCAGCCTTGGAGCTTTTCTCCTACTTCTCCATATGGGAAGTTGTGGCCTGCACACCTGAATGAGAAAGCCTGTTGCTTTAAGTGTCATGAATGCTTAGACTCAGATTTGCACCTTGGCTCCAATTTACATTTATAGTCCAATAACTGGGCAGAAAATTACTTTCATGGATTGGCTTTCATTGTACCTTGGCTCAGATACAATACTCCTTCTACATGAATCTAAAAAAGGACGAGGCACAAGACTTTTCTTACTATCTCACAAATTCTCTATTGTCAGAACACTAGCAATAGAGAAAAAGCATGAAAAGGATGATCAGCAGCAAGAAGGATACACTCAATTAGCAGTTGGGAGTGGCTGTTGGAAGACCAGGTTAGATACAGACTGTCATGCAGAAAATCTATGTAGCCACTAAGAGCTGACACTGAATTGATGGCACAAGCAATTGTCCCAATGATCCTGAAATGTGTTTGATCTCACATCTATTTTACAAAAATACATTCCGTTGTGTCACAGTTTCTAAATAAATAAATGGAAGTTTACTGTTTTCTTGGTCTCTGCAAAACCTCAAATAGGATGCCTTGCTTCGATGATCTGCAAAATAAAGTGAAGCTTGATCTGAAAATACGATATTGACCAAATTCAGAGTTTCTTCTCAGCCTAGGAAAGCAGTGCTTGGCTTTCCAAGGCTGGGAAGTCCTAGATAACTCATTGTCCCCTGTCATCTATTCTGTTATCCACAAATGGCTCTCCTGTTAAGCCAATAGTATCATGTGTTCAACTTTCTTTTCCTGGTTTAAATACCACATTCTATTTAAAGGCACTACTGTCAGGACCCTCTCTCAGTTTTAGGAAGCTGATAGCTTGTAGCTAATTGTAATTTTCTTCTTTTTTAAAAAAAAAGGAAAATGTAAATCAAACCCATCTTAAATTAGGCCAGTGCAACAGAAGATTCATAATTGTCCCGGAGCATTGGGGAAGGGGGGGGGAGAGCTAATTATGTATGAGATAGGATAATAAATTAAGAAACTCATCTACTGCACCTTTTCTGTAAATGAAAAAGTACTGCAGACGGCAAATCTAAAAGATTTCATTTCTTTCTAAAGCATTGCCTGATGACTTTGAAGTTTTGTGAATGGTATGTAAATTAGATTAAGTAACTTAATAGCTGTCTAGATTATGGATGTTTTTTTGTTATGGGGAAGATCAAGAGGAGCAGACAGTTGCCAGGTCATGTTAGTAGGCATGTTGTAAAACCTTTTAACGATGAGTATTGTAATATTTTAATGCAAAATGTATTTTGTCTCCTTCCGATATATAACTATAGTAAGCAATAAAAAGTCAGCATTTTGCTTCATGAATTATGTAAGAACCTACTTTAATGGTTAATGACATTAGAATTTTGTTTTAATCAATGAATTCTACATTAACCAACATGTAGTGCCTAGTACAACATAATCGGCAAAGTTGTAATTTTTGGAATAGTTTGCACTGAATGTATTTCATTTTAACTGATCTTAAATAAAATGTGCATACTCTTCTTTGGTAATCATTACAACATTTCACCCCAGTACACAGTATGTTAATATCAGAAAAATGTGTAGATTATCAGGTTTACCCTGGAATGAATCCAAATGGTGCCAATTTCTTCAAGGTATGTTGTCCTGAAATGAGCTTTATTCCTGGACTCAGTCCTTTAACCAATAAAAGAGTAATTACTGCCTTTAGACAGGGGTGAATTTAAGCCAAGGTGTTCCAGAGCATCCCAGTTTTCTAGCAATCTTGCACCTAGAGTAAGAGCATTTTGCAAATATCATAAAAACTCTTTTTTCAAACCTCAGAGATTTCATTGTCAAAATTCAGCTACAAACCACCATATATTCAACTCCCTTTTCAAAAGAAAGGGAATAAATGAATGGATAAGTGACTAAGCTAAGAAGCAAGCATAGTCTTGGATAGGATTAATGTGTATAAGAAAGTTTCTAAAAAGATCTTCCTGCTTTCTCAATACATTTAAGACTGGTCCCCAGCCATCAGAAAATTGCCTACTCCTGATGAGAAGCAATTATAAAGAAAGAAAAAATCCATTATCTTTGCTATTAAAAGATAGCACTCAGGGAGATATTACTTGGGGAGTGTAAAGGCATACTCTAGTTTTTAGGACGATTCCACCCATGCCATTTCTTTTTAAACAGGATCTACAATTCCAAGACCACAGATGATAAATGATAAATGCCTCTTTAAGATTGCCATCCACTTTTATTTCCCTAAAACAGGCCGCTGAAACATCTCCTCTACACACAGTCTCTTAAGACAGAAAAGCTTCCATGTTGCTTAATTTTTTTAAGCAATACAATCACTTGTTGGAATATGCAATAAAAACCAAATCAAACTCTTTTTCTTTTTAAAATCAAGGAAAAAATAGGGCTGTGCATAGCATTCAAAAGAACCCTGTCACAAAATCTTCATATAGAGTCTGTCAGGGTTTGTTGCAGAAATGAAATCCAGAGAGCACACATAGATAACTGATTCAGCAGGATTCATTAGCTTCTCTTTATAAACATAATAACACATTAGACATATATACAATACCAAGAGTGGTTCTTCCAATGAGGTAGAGGGTACAAACAAACACAAGCAGAGGTCAGTTTCAGTTTCAGAGCAGATGACTTTGGCTTTAGCACAGACTCAGAGCTACATAGCTAAGCCATGCCCAGGCTCCAAAGTGTTTCAGTTCCCATTGGCTGACCTTGTTTCTAAGCCTTATTCCAGTTCATGAATATACTCTGACAAAATTTAATTAGGGTTAGCAATTTGGTGTTATGTCAACATTAGTGATAGTATAACATTCTTCACTACATCTTAAGACTGCAAGTTATCTGAAGAAGACTAGGGTAAGTTGTGTGACATGATGACTTATAAGGAATAACAAAAATAACTGATATAACAATATTAAAAGGTAGTTGTAAAGCAACTTTAAGACAATAATAACTTTAAAAACCTTCAAAAATAAACCAAGCCAATTTACAATTCTGCAATGCCCATAACAAGAGAACAGGGCTTCATGGCCTTTTGAAATAAGACTACTATTTGTGGGTGTGTGGTGGTGGGTCTATAATTTCTGACACATTAATTCCTTGGGTTGTATGTCTTTAAGTGATGACTCCTGGCAACTGCCTGGATAAGTCCCTGAAATTTTCTTGACAAGATTTTGGAATGCTGCCACTTGCTGTTTGGATTTTTTATTATTAAATTTTTAAAAAAATTTTTAATTTAAAACAAGTACAACATCCTTCTTTATATGCTATAGAAAGTGTATCAGTCGATCACAAATAAACTTTCATACATCTCCTCCACAGTCAACAAACATAACTCATGTTAACTCAAGTGTTTTAACTCAGATATTCATACATATCACCATCGTCATATATCCATTTTCATTTGACTGTAATTATTATTTTAAAATATTAATAATAATAATACTCTTAAACAATACATGCCCAGACCAGTGGGAAAAAATAAAATAAAAAAAAGAGACCAACAAAAAAGACAAAAAAGACAAAAAGAACAAAGGACAAGGCAGGGAAGAAAAAACAAAAAACAAAAAACAAAAAGAAAAAAAAGAAAAGAAAAAAGAAAAAACAACACAGGTATATATTATATAAAAAATGTATATCAGCTGGTTACAACATGTTTTGGTGCATCTCTTCCATTAATTCATATTAATTCAAAAATCTTGACTCAAATGTTTACCATATTGCCATCATTATACCTCCACTTTTAGTTAACTACAGTTATTCAAACATCCTTCAACCTTAACTATGCCAAAGATTTAGTCCATAACCACATGCTGACATTTCATTTACTTGTTTGCAAAATCCTCTATTAACATCAAATCCTCATATCCTATTTTAGCTGAGCATCCATAATATTTAATACCAAAAAGTCCATCTTCCATGCAGTGTAGTTTATTATCAATCTCCCTTCTTTATGTAGTTATATCATATATCATAACATTTTCCCCATATTAATTAATATTTAACTGTATATATTTTATTTTATTTTTTAATAGTGGTAATTATTGTAGTTAATAACCTTTATATATAGTCCAAAAGTATTTCTAACCTTCCTTTCTCATATCCAATTATTATGTATCATATCAACTCCACATTATATACATTACTATCAATATCAGTTATTATTCAGCTATATCTATTACAAATAAAAGTAATTAGATTTAGCTAATTTTAAGTTGTATTTTTCCATCTGTCAGCCTATGTCTCTCCAATAGCAAAACCTTCTCAGTCCTATTGCCATTTGATGAATAGATTTACCAAATGCTTTTATAAGCAAGTCCAAACAGGGATATCTTTGCACCTTTTTGCTCAGATTGTCTCTGATGAAATAGTAATGTTGTCCCAAGCTAGTTAAACTTTTCAAATTAACTTTAATTCTCGAAGGTGGAATTATGGAATCTGCCAATGATGTTTCATAAAGTGTAGTTTCTTTAGCTCTCCCCCTTTCCAGCATAGCATTTCTTCCTTCCTCCGAGATAAAACAGACGTCACTTATCACATTTTTCATTTGTGTTTCAGGAACATCCAAACATTCAGCGTTCTCACCTTTTCCTTCAAGTTTTAATGTCAAATAATCCATTTTTTTTTCAAATCTTTGATAAGAATCAAACAGTTTTCGAAATGCAGAAAAAAGTGTATGAAGCGAGCCCTTGGAAATATAATTCGACGCCATGTTGTGTCGTAGTTAAAGACTCTAAGATATTTGCAAGTAAAAATACGCTGGGAACTGTGCGATCTTATCTGATCTTAGACCAACACAGCCTAGCAATAAAAGTGTCAGATCGTTAGTTTTACAGCCCACTTAGAAAGAGTCAGGGGGAGATGTTGAAGAATTCCTTAAAGCGTTTAAGAAATAGAGTAACCACCAGCCATAAATCCATTAAAAAAAAAAGACCAATTCGCCGCTAGATTCTTCTGTTCTTTGGTTCCAATTAGCTTAAATTTTAGTGCGGACCGTCTCTCTTTGAGTAATAAAATCAGCTTACCAGTTGAATCCATTCATACCATTCTTAGGGGCAACCTGCAGTTTCGGTTAGCATATAGCTAATCCAAAAGGAGTTGGCAGGAGGGGTTAATTCCACGCCCCCCCAGAGACTTGGCGATCGTCTCTGAGGTCACTGGATCTCCCCTCACCTTTTACTGTCTTCTACGGGACAGCTAGGGTCCAATGACCCGTCCAAATTCCTTCGGAATAGGGGAATTTCAGGAATAGCCTAAAACTCCGTCTTCTCACTGCTAAGCCCCGCCTTCTTCCCCTTGCTGTTTGGATTTTTGTAGCCTTGATCAGGTTGTTCTGTCTTTTTTTTTTTCCGGAGATAATATTTTTTATTTTCCATTTTTTCATTTTCATACACTCACATATATACTGTGCATAGCCAATGCCATACAACATTAAACAATAATCGCAGCAATTCCTCTTGTCAACAATACCCCCCAAAATAGAAACCTAATATACCTCTTCCACTCTCCATACACCTCTTTCTTCCACCCCCCTCCAACTTTCTACCTTCCCTCCATCATCCCCCTCTAGCCTACTTCCCCTCCCCCTCTACCACTCCTCTCTCCCGATCTACTCCCTCCCTTCCTTCTCACCTTCCCTTCCACCCTCTCTCCCATCCCTCTCTACCCATCTTTCTTCTATCCCACTCCTCCTTCCCTTGGTGTATTTCCACTATATGTCAATATACTTAACTTATCCTATTTTTACAGAGAAATTAAAGAAAAACAGTATACATGTGAAGTCACATTACATTGAAATATAACACATCGTATCTAACCTAGTATATATCCCTCCCTCCCCACACCCTCTATTGTTCTGTCTTTTCATGTTCCCAATATTATCCCAGGAAAAGCTGAAGTTCTAAAATGAGAAACAAAAAGAAAAACAAACAAAACAAAAACAGGACCAGAACCATTCATAAGAAATCTGAAAAACCTTCAGGGCAGAATCACGGTCAATAAAATAAAATACATTCTCTATAGATCAGAGAAATCTACAGTCAGCAAAGCCTGCATAAAACAAAATTCGACCTTTAAAAGGATAGCACTTCAACTCAGATTTCTCATTCCAATTTGGTAGTCTGCTAAGCTTGTCTTTCCTGACAAAATATTGATTTGGCCCTATTAGATCAACATGCTTTTGGTAAAAACACATTTAAATTAATGTATTTCTCTTTATTTGGGTAACTAAAATATTTCACATTTTTGTTCCGATCTCTAGGATCAATAGTTTGTCTTGGAAAACCTTAATTGTTTTAAAACTACTGTTTAGCAATAATTGAAGGAATATTGGTCAAAATTAGCTCCCTATATGCTCATATTAAATCAAAGCCAGGTTCCCAAATACAATCTATCCAGCCACATTGGCTTTACAATGTATGTTTAGGTAGATTCTGAAATGCAATAAAAAGGTAAGGATTATGATTTTGGTGGGCGGAAATGATAAGAAAATCTCATAGGAACTGCATACAATAACAAATAGAGAACAGTCCTTTTCTGCTATTAGCAAGATAGTGAGATAAAATCCCAAAGCTTGGATTCCCATGGCGAGAGTCTTAAATTAAATGTAATTTCAATTCAATATAGCTCATAACCTTATTATTTATATTCCTAATAAGAAGGCTTTTTGGCATTTATCTTCTATCTTAGTTATGAGCAAATTGAAGAGAATAAATCCATTAATTAATTTGGAAAAGACAGTGGGATAAATGGGAAACAAAAATATTTAGTTCTTTAGATCAGTGTTTTTCAACCACTGTGCCGTGGCACACTAGTGTGCCGTGGCATAGTGTAAGGTGTGCCGTGGGAAAAACACCTGCCTATCAGCGCTCCCTCTAAGCTGCGCGCGTGAGCGGCCGCGCAGGTAACAAAGAAATGAATGTCTTTAAATGTGGCTGGAAATATCCCCCTTCCCTCCTTTCTGAACTCTGATTTCTGATTGGTGAAATCAAGGAAAACTCTGCTCGGAGACCGATGACGCTGCAGAAGGGAGAATTCCCATTGGTCCCCCACGTGTCCACTCCATTCCCTACCCAACTGCGCATGCGACACACACACACACACAAAGGGAAGGGAGGGTTAGGGCGCTTCTCCCAACAGCCCAGGGCCGGCTCCTCTGCCTTCCTCGGCGGTTGGGAGAGCGCTGCGCCCCTTTCAGTCTCCCTGGGGGCCACCAGGGTTGCTGCGGCTGGAGACGAGCGCTGCTGGGGAGAAGTCAGCGGGAGGGGGAGGAGAAGGGAAACTTCTGTTCGGGACGCCTTTTCCCTCCTCTCCCCCGGATGTCCCCCCGGCAGCGCTCGCCCCGCGGGGGCTGCCTGGCACCGATCAGCTGAGAGGCTGGCAAAGAAGCGGCTCTGGGAGGAAGAAGGCAGGGATGCTGGCTGCCATTCGCTTCCCTTCCTGTTCGCTGCTGCCTGCAGCCCACAGCACCCCCTCTAGCTGGTGTGGGGGTGGCTTCAGGCTGTTCCTGCCCTTCCCCTTTTGGCTGCCGCTGCTTTTCTGCGGTGCCCAAGCTGGCCCAGCCCTGACTCGCTGCCCTAAACTCAGGGAGACCCTCTGCAGTCCCTCTCGTCTGGCCAGGATGCCAGCGAGAGTGTGTTGGGCTGAAGGAAGGAGGGATTCTCTCTCTCTCTCCCTCCCTCTCTTTCTCTCTCTCTCCCTCTCTTTCTCTCTCTCTCTCCCTCCCTTCCTCCCTCCCTCCCTCCCTCCCCCCCTCTCTCTAGAAACATATATCATGTTTGCAATAATTTACCTTCTTTTCTAAATAGGCACAGTTCCCTTACCGGAACCATCGCTCACTCAAACCCACATACACACACGCACACATACACACTCATGCACAAAACCATTTTTCTCCATTCCAATTCAGATCCTATAAATCAATTGCTCTGTGAAACATCTATGAAAAAAATTCAGAAAAAAAATTAGAGGGAACATTGCTGCCTATAGTCAATATAGGCACAGAGTTAAAAAATTTTAACATTTTCTAATGGTGGTGTGCCTCGTGATTTTTTTCATGAAAAAAGTGTGCCTTTGCACAAAAAAGGTTGAAAAACACTGCTTTAGATGTCAAAATTAATAGAGACAAAAGGAGATTGGGAAATGGCCTTTCAGTACCTTGGACAGAGCCCAAGGAACTGGACAATCTTGACAAGAACTAGCACTTTTTTTTTTTTTTTTTTTTGGCTCTTTCAACTTTGGATTCATCTCAGGTTCTTGCATGTGAATAAATGAACCTCTGTGGATTTGGGTATGAGTGTTTGACACATCTTTGGTTTGGAGGGTTTTCTGATTCATTGACAGTATTCATTCTCAAAGTATGGTCTGGAAACCCCTAATCTACAAAGTCAAATATTTTTAAATTTCTCAATTTTAATTTCTAATGCAGTAAATATCAATAAATATAATCTACATAAACCAAAGGTTTTGGGAATATTCAATCACATTTAAGAATATAAACGGGTCCTGAGTCCAAAATGTTGTTGTTTATTGTTGTTTATTAGTTTTGTATGCCGCCCACTCCCGAAGGACTCCGGGCGGCTCACAATAAAACAGGGAAAGGAGATAAATAAGACGATACAAACAATATTTAAAATACACAATGTTTGAGAACAGCTCCCTTGGGGCATCTTCTGCCTTGACAATTGTTCTCTTAAACCCTGCCAGTCTTGCTAAGTAAACCAGACCAGAAAATGGCTAAACTTACTTTTATGGAGACTGACCATAGTAGAATCTTGCAAGTCTGATTGTATACTTTCTCCTACTTCTTATACTCCAGTGTAACACAGTGGCATCTGCCTGAGTTGCTTCTGAGTGTTACCTCATTATTCTGGATTTTAAAAAGTGTCTTGGTGTCTTTTGCATAGGTAATGAGTTTTAGTTCTTCTTTAGACATGAAAACCATCTAGGTGACTTTGGGCCAGTCAGCCTTTGTCAGTCTAACTCAACTCACAAATGTTTATATATTATTTAAATAAATAAAAATAACGATTCCTGCGTATTTCCATCAAAGTCATATTCCTTGGTGAATCAAGCTCTTTATAAGGCTGTGGAGATGAAACACATTGTACTCATTTATTCTAGTCATTTGAAGGGAAAATATTCGATCTTTGTGCCTACAATTTTACTCAGTGCTGTCTTTAGCCTTGAATTCTCAGTGCTGTCTTTAGCCTTAGTATTCGCAGAGATTGCTGTTTCCCTTGACTATAACCGAAAATATGGTTTACTTCATAAAGAAATTTAGAAAAAAATGAACCATTTCTAGAAGAATAACAATGCATGTATACAATGTATGAGAAGGATCAGAAAGATATCTGCAGAAATTGCCATCATGCTTCAGAGCTGAAGTGAATATTCAAAGTTTGCCACTTCTTCACTCAAACTTTAATACATTTTCTGTGTACTAAGCTAGAATTTAAATCTTTACATTTATCTTTTAAGGTAATGGTGGAAACTGTACACTATGAATTCAGTATCAAGCAATGATGTTGAAGGGCTCGTTATAAGCATCTTAATGTGTATTCACTTTTTTGGTTTATTGCTGAGTCATCAAAAGCAAAATATTTGATTGTTTCACTGAGGGAGAATTTGCTGACAAAGAGTGTTTATCTGCACCTTAGATAATTTAAGTTGTGCAGTGAGTGCCAACAGGGCTGAAGCCAAAGTGGGAATCTGAGAAATAGAAGGGACACATCAGCTCTAGTAAGTCCAAACATTTACAGAAAGAAGGAAGGGCACAGCTCCAGTGATCCAATGAATTACTATGACACAATGTTTAATGGGAGAGAAAAGAATCAAATGGAGGGAGGAACAAGTGACTGGAATGCCCTACTTAAAAGGAAGAGCTGGCTGAAAGTGTAAACATGAGCATTCCTGCTGGGAGATAAAATTACATTTCAATATTTGTTCACATTGTTAACTGAAATACAGGTGCTTTAGCTCATGCTTTTTGCATTTGCACTGATGCATCCTTTTCAATTCAGTGTTGTCAGTTTCTCATTTCAGCTGCAGCAGAAAAGATTTCTGTCAAAAACAGTTATTGTTTGGGAAGACACTGAATTAATTACAGCGTGAATTATTTGCTCTGTGGGAGCTATGAGGAAGTCAATGAGGACACTTCCAAATAAGTCTTTAATGAGTTCAGTCATTCAGGATCCTGATTTCCATCTCATAAATAATAAACTGTCCTCAATATGCTAATCAAGGATTGCTTTTAAACTGCTTATTTTAATTTTGCTCATAAAAGGGGAATGTTTAAAAAAAATACTCTGACAGTGATTGGACTTGAAAAAGTTTCAGCACCTTTGTGAATGCTAAATAAACCACTTATTCCCCTCCCCCCTTTTTTACTTTGCTTTACAACTTTAGATTATTTCGAGAAGAGACAAAATCCTCGTCAAGCCAAATTTTATCTACTGTGTTGATCCCCAACTATAGTATTCTGTTTTCTTTTCTAAAACCCTTGTTTCCTTGAGATGCATTTTGGGAGGAAAAGGCTTTATGATTGCAGCTACTTCACCAGTGCAGTGTTTCTCAACCTCAGCATAGCTGTCTAGGGAGTTCTGGGAGTTGAAATCCACACATCTTCAAGCTGTCAAGATGGAGAAACACTGCACTAGCCTATCATTTCTCATTTAACAGACGGCATTAATGCCTCATCTCTGGCTCAATGCAGCTTTCTCAATGAAATGTTTTCCATTCTAATCTTGTCCCATGCTTATGTCTTCCCCAGTGTTTTAAGATGACAATTTCCAGAATTGTCCCATCTACAATTACCACCCTGGGAAAAGGCTGAATTGCCTTCATTATAATTGGATGACTTGACTGCCACAGCAGTCCAAACAAGATCTGGGAGTAATACATATTATATTCCATGGGATGTGTTTGAACTCTAACTTATAGAACACATGTCAATAATATGCAAATAGATTTAGGAGTTTAAAGAGGTCCTGTTCTGCAAGGGGTGGGAACTAATGTTGCAGTACTGTATTCATCAGTATTCAACTAGAGGGGACAATATGTGTACATGTGGTATTTTTTTTGATGCACCTTTTTAATGATTTGATTGTTTTTTTGTTTTTGTCCCTTTTCTTTTTTGTCTTCTTTTGGATTTTTTATTTTATTTTGTATTTTAACTTTGTCATAGATATAGATATAGATATAGATATAGATATAGATATAGATATAGATAGAGATAGAGATAGAGATAGAGATAGAGATAGAGATAGAGATAGAGATAGAGATAGAGATAGAGATAAGGAATGTGTTTCAGCCCTGCAAGAGGTTTCATAAGAGCACTGCCAAAGTCAGTTCTCTCTTTAACAACATGGCAAGAACAAACTTTGCTGTTTAGAAGAGGCCACAAAGTATATTTATTTATCATGTCTATTTCTTTACTTTCAATGGAAGGAAGAGAGCAGAGGTTTAACTTCATAAGAACCTTGTGCATACTTGAGAGCTTGGCCTCAAGTAAGGCCCTAATCAACAGAGGGATAGCATCAAGATCATGAGCAGTGATAGTACCATTTTATACTGCCCTAGGGAGGCCACATTAGGAACACATTAGGAACACCACATCCAATTTTGGTCACCAGATACAAACAAGATGCTGAGACCCTAGAAAGAGTGTAGAGAAAAGCAATGAACATTATAAGGGGTACGGAGGCTAAACTGTATGATGAACAGTTAAGTAGATATGTCTAGCTCTGGGGTGTCAAACTTGCGTCGTCACAGAGCCATCTGGCCCCCGGGCTGCAAGTTTGACACACCTGGTCTAGCCTATTGAAGAGAAGGATTATGAGTAACATGATAGCTGTCTTCAAGTACTTGAGGGGCTGTCATAGAGAAGAAGAGGTTGACTTATTCTCTAAAGCACCTGAGAACAGGACAAGAAGTAATGGGTGAAAACTTTTTAAAGAGAGATCCAATCTAGAACTAAGAAGACATTTCCTTGACAGCGAGAACAATTAATCAATGGAAGAGCTTGCTTCCCAGAACTATGGATGCTCCATCACTGGAGGTTTTCAAGAAAAGCCCCTCTCTAAGAGAGATGGGCAGTTAAGAAATACAAAATATAAATAAATGAAATAAAAAAAGGACAACCATTTGTACAGGATGATATAAGTCTCCTTCCTTGAGCAGGGGGTTAGACTAGATGACTTACATGTCCCTTCAAGCCATATGATTCTATGATTTGAAGTTAAGCTACTGTAATGTGCTTTTGTTTAAGGGGAAGGGTAGGAGGCCTTAAAGACAGTAGAGAACTTGCAATGAACTTGAAATGTACTTGTTAGATAATTAATTGGAATTGGCTGCTGCAATCACTATGCTGGTGTTTTACATGTTATTTTTCATCAATTGAATATTTTATTTTAATTCTTCAGTTTCCAAGATTTACTATTTTTTCTTAAGCATGATGAGATATATATGGTAAATAGATTTGATGTGCCCAGTTTTGCATAATTATCTGCGTAACATGAACATTAACCTAATGACTGTTATGAATTGCTACGCCACCGTTCACGTCTTATTTTCTTAATATAATTCTATTGTCTGTATCTGTAATCTTTGTTCTTTTTTAAGGGCCTCTATAAGAACTAATTTATAGGTATTCTGTTGTTGAATCATTCATAGAAAATGATCTTGTCAGCAGAAAAGCATAGAATACACAAATGAAATTTTCTGTGTCCCCTAGAAAGGGTTTTCTTTCTTCCAAAGATTTATAATTAATTCATTGAAAAATTCAGTGCTCCTTTCAAAAGGTTTGCACTGCTTGTTATTTTAAGAAAGGTGTTTTATATGGAGAGTTTTGACATAAACGAATGGACTAAGTCTACTTTCAGTACTTGATTCTAGCTTCTCCTTATGAAACTGTATTTTCCAAATCTTTGGATGACTCTGTTATGTGCCAAATTAATAATTCTCTGCAGTCGCCTTTTGTATTTGGCTCCTACCTCCAGTCTTACCATTTTTTCAAACCCCTTGATTATTCCTCCTCCTCCTCCTCCTCCTCCTCCTCCTCCTCCTCCTCCTCCTCCTCCTCCTCCCCTATTCTAGTGGTAGAAGTCATTTTTTTCCTCTTTGCAGTTTTCCTCTTTTTTTCTTAGCTCCTTTCAGTGTCTTTTTTTTTTAGATTTAAGGATCTATGCATTTTATTTTCCTTTCCTTCACTTAACATGTTTGATAGTTGTGCAAACACATCCAATATCCACAAGTTTTGGCAGTGAAGACTGTTATCCTAAATATAGCAATAGCAATAGCAGTTAGACTTATATACCGCTTTATAGGGCTTTCAGCCCTCTCTAAGTGGTTTACAGAGTCAGCATATTGCCCCCACAGTCTGGGTCCTCATTTCACCCACCTCGGAAGGATGGAAGGCTGAGCCAACCTTGAGCCGCTGAGATTTGAACTGCTGAAATGCAAATAGCAGTCAGCTGAAGTGGCCTGCAGTACTGCACCCTAACCACTGCGCCACCTCGGCTCCTTATATACTGGTTGTGAGGGGGAGGGTATCAGAAGCCTTCTAGGACAGGGCTGTCAAACTCAAGGCCCGGTGCCCCTCTGGGATGCCTGGTGCTTAGATCTGGAAACCATGGAAACAGCAAAGGACCCACTCGTGGTGCCTCTGCCAGTGAAAATGGAGCTCAGGAGGGCCACACATGGGTTGCAGGACACTGTTGCAGCCAAAAACAGAGTTTGCAAGGGCCGCAGGCTCCGTTTTCACTGGCAGAGGGTTGCAGGAAGCTGTCGCAGCTGAAAACAGAGCTTAGGAGCCCGTTTTTGTTCGGCCACCACAGACGCCCCTGACATGAGTGACATCAAGCTAGCCATGCCCACCATGGCAAAGCCCACTCTGGCCTCCAAGGTCAAACACAACCCTAATGCAGCCCTCAATGAAATTGATTTTGACACCCCTGCTCTATGACACAATACCCGCCCCTGCCTTCTGCTTTGGGGAAATGGCTTAAGAGTTGTTACTGCCGTCCTGTATCATCAAAGAAGCATTTCCTGGGATCCACCCCTAACCCAAGCAGGGACGTGCAATCAGGGGAGGCAGTGGAGGCAGAGCCTCACCACTGTCATCATGAAAAGAAAAAAAATGTAAAAGGAAAAAGGCGAGAGATGAGGTCAGGCTGAGCTAGTTGCTGCCAGAGTCACCATGGATGACTCTGCTTAGTGCTTAACTGTTTAAATAAGCCTCTAAAAAGTGCCCTCTACAGGAGGAGGCAGGAGAATGACATGCCTCATCTAGTCTGACTTTTTATGATCACTCGAGCAGAGTTAAGCAAGGGTTAAAAGCCGAAAAATTCCTGACGTAGGTGAGTCACGTGGTTCTCCTGCCTCCTCCTGTAGAGGCCATTTTTTAAGAGGCTTTTTTAAAACAATTAAGCACTAAGCAGAGTCATCCATGGTGACTCTGGCAGCAACTAGCTCAGTCTGACCTCAGCTCTTGCCTTTTTCCTTTTACATTTTTTTTCTTTTCATGATGGCAGGCAAGAGCAGAGTTGAAATCCTCTCTGAAACAGCTGGAAAAGGTATATGTGGGTCAGAGGGAGGGGGAGGAATTCAAACTTCATCCTCCTGGTGCGGAGCTTTGGGCAAAGGCTGGAGGGAAGTGCTCTCCCTCTCCAAGTGTAGTTTGATTGCAGGCAGAGCCACGTTGTCTTTTCAAACCTGTAATCAGTGAAGCTAGGCTGGATCCTTCCGGGGCTGGGGAAAAGTGTGTATGCTCCAGTATGGCTGTTTGACTGGCTTCCTGCCTCTTCCTGTGGTCTCTCTGACTCCCTCCAATCCAACTTTGTGTGTGTGTGTGTGTGTGTGTGTTTGAGTGGGGGGGGGAAGGGAGAGAGGGAGGAAGGAGGGGAGAAGAAAAAGAAAAAGAAAGAAGGAAACTTATTTAGCAAAGGAGAAAAACAAATGCTGTCGCTTTAAATCGGAACTGAGCATGCCTGGCTGTGGAATTCTGGGAGTTGAAGTTCACAAGTCTAAAAAAAATTGTGTCAGTGCCTCACCAGCCATAAACCTCACTGCACGTCACTGAACCCAAGTGTATGAGGGAGATAAAACTCTCACAACCTGAGGTGCTTTTCTGGCAATTCAAGGATAATATTACAAGAAAAATGGAATAATTTTACAAGTGGCATCTCAGGGCCAGACAGCATAGAGGATTCATCCGTTCTCTTTGGAAGATAAATTAATATCATGGCAGATAAACAGGATCAAATTTTATTTTTTTTAATAACAGTAAAAGTGTAAAACCTCTTTCTACTTTCAAATATTAAAATAGAGATATTCATTGTGGAAGAAGGAAAATTACAAGTTGTCTAGGTCACAATTATACAGCAGTTTACCAATTAATTAAAAAAACTTTAATAAGCAAGATGGTCTGTCACAAATAAAGAATATTCATCAAGAATATTACAGACCAGGCGTGAAATCTATTTACCTTCGCTACCAGTTCGCAAATGTGAGCAGGACCTTCTGCACAAGCACAGAGCATCAAAAATGGACATGATGACGTCTGGGCGGGTGGGCGGAGCCTGCTATAGAGCGTGCCTGAAAGGTAAATAGAACATTTATTTCTAGCTAATGTAAATTGCGTGTCACAAGTGATCATCGGAAATACTGGTTCGGGTGAACCAGTAGCTTTTTTTACTACTGGTTCGGGCGAATCGATCCAAATGAGTAGCATTTCACCCCTGTTACAAACCATAAAGAAAGAGTTCTTTATGAGAGAGACCATCAATAGAAAATTCTACAGATTCCAATGTTTTAAATAAAAAATAGCTTCATAAATATATTTGAGGCATGAATTCCATAACTTATATCAAGAGATACCGTATATAATACTTAGCAAAACCTAGCAGACAAAAATAAAAATCCTAGCACAAGTTCCTGAGATTTTTCTCAGCTTCTTGGAGATTCCAATTTTAAACCAGAGACTGTTGGGAAGATAGAGGATCCTATTCCTTCTTTAGACTTTTGTCCATAGATTATTCCCTTTGTTGTAAGATGATCAATTTAGCTCTATGTTCATTCACACGTATTTTCTAAGCTAGGGTTTCCGTCTATGGCAACAAGTGATGAGAAAGTTCTAGGATAAGATGTTTAAATTAATTTCTATGTGAAAATAACACATTTAAAAAAAAGATTGACCAAAGCAACTTCTGGCAATATTTGTATAATTTGTAATGATTTACTTTTTAAAGTATTTTAAAAAAATATTAAAGCTCTAGAACAGTGATGGCTAATCTTTTTCCCATTGTGTACAAAAGAGGGGGGAATCCAGGCGGGTCATGCACATGCGTGACCCCCGCCCCCATGCAAGTGCAACCCCCACACTCCCCCCATTTTTGGTGCCTGATGGACCCGTTTTTTGCTCTCCCCAGGCTCCAGATGCTTTCTGGGAACATGAGGGCAAAAATGGCCTCCCCCACCCTCCCAAGGCTTCAGGAAGCTTCCCTGAAGCCTCTGGAGGGGGAAAAACAGCTCAATGTGCAAACCGGAAGTCTGTTCCCAAACTTCCGGTTTGCGCATTGGGGTGGGGTTTTTTTTGCCCTCTGGCGGCTTCAGGAAAGGCTCTGGAGGGTGAAAAACAACTGAAAATGAAGGTTGAAGTCAGCTAGCCAGCATGCACATGCGCGCTGGAACTGACATGACAACACCTCACATGCCCTAACAAATGGCTGCACGTGCCACCTGTGGCATGCGTGCCATAGGTTCGCCATCACGGCTGTAGGATAATTAAAAGGCTGTAGGATAATGTAGAATGGACAGACATACATTCCATGATCTTTGCAAGGAGCTGAAAAAACAATTTTGGCATGATCAAACATAGTCATTTAATGGAAAAATGGTTACCACAAACCTGTTGGTTAAAATCAAAACAACTAAGCTTTAAAATACAGATATTGTGTTACTGGTGGTTCTAATCTTTTTCTAACCCTTTTAATCTCTAGGAAGGCTGTCAAGAAGCTTGGCTTTTCCCCAAGACTTTAGGTTGGGATGTGCTGAAGTCCATTGGATGAAGCCATTATTAAGATCACCGTGTTTTATTTCATTCTTTAATTATTATTTCTAGGCATATGCGTTATCGTTTATATTCTTTTCATTAGGTTTTGTTGTCTTTTTAAATTTTGTAAGTGACCTAGAGTCACCTTGTATAAATGTTTTAAATAAATAAATTCAGTTTATAGCATCTTAAGGGATTATTTTGAATAAGTATACTTTAGCTTCAGTTCTCCCAAGTGACATAGGTGTGCTATCACCCTATGGCCTTGCAAAGCCATTTTTAAATTCAGAAATAAATGGTAATTTTCAAATGGGAAAAAGTGCCCAGGATTCACAAACCCCAAATACTTTGAGATTTTCATCACATTTTCTTGTGACCCTGGGAGGATTATGGCCCATAGTTTGAGTTTGCATTTGAGTTTGACATCGATTGATATAAGCAAGGAACGGTCAAGAAGGTAGCATGACTTGGTTATTAGTTTGACCAGGAAGAAATCCTTTTGCCCGATTTCTCCGTTTTCTAATTCACTATATGGATCAAGTTTGAAATTACAAATGTTTTACACAAGGCTTATTATTAAAACTTCACAAAGAGTCTGTCCTTGGATTATTATTCATTGCAACATTGGGGGGTGCTTGAAAATCACATGTCCTATCTCAGCCAAATAATGAAAAGCTGTGCAATTATTTGGAGTGGAAAAAGGAGCAGATGGTTTTTCAGTCAAAGTGCTGAAATGGAAGAGGCAGATTGCTGGAAAACCAACATCTTATTGCCTTGTGTGCACTTGTAAAATCGCAGCACAGGATGGATGATGCTGGGACTCTGTGTGCAAAAGCTGGCACTATACAACCTCGAGTTGCTGTTAAATAAGGCAGCACTTATGAAAAGGGAAAATTACAAAGCAAGATAGCTAAAATAACTATTAGATTTATTTTCTTCAATACTATGGGATTATGGCTTTTCTTAACTTTGAAATTAGTTGAATCCTGTTTAAAAAGGAATAAGATGAGCCATTGAATCACCTTGCTTTTTTCTCTTTCTCCTGGCCTTTCAAGAAATAAAGCTCAGTAAGATATAAAGCCAGGTTAAGAGAAACAAGCATTTTTTTCTCCACGAAAATTAGAGCCATCTGTAACACTTGTGACATTCTAAACCAAACTGGTTTCCCCAATAAAGATCTGGTTGGAGATGAAATGTGGAATGGGGTTGACTTGTGTTGGATAGTGCATTGTGTTGGAGTATTCATATTAGTGAATGTAGTTGCCAAATATAATGAAATTGAAGTATGTAACAGTCTAATGCAGGGGTGTTAAACTCAAGGCCCAGGGGCTGAATCTGGCCCATGGGGTGCTTAGATCTGGCTCATGGGGCTGCCTTAGAGACAGTGAAGGACTGGCCCATGATGCCTCTGCCAGTAAAAATGGAGCTTGGGAGCTCGTTTTCGCTGGCAGAGAGTTCGGGCCACCACAGGGGCTCCCAACACGAGTGATGTCAAGCTGGACATGCCCACCCTGGCCACACCCACCCTGACCCCCGGAAGTCAAACACAACCCTGATGCAATGAAATCGAGATTGACACCCCTGCTCTAATGAAAGCATGACTAGTTGCAGGAGGGAAGGCTAATGAGCCCAAGAAGATTGCGAAGTAAGGGAGATGACAGTAGTGATGGGTGAGTGGAAGTATAACAGAAAACGGGGAAAGAGAAATTGAAAAATTAATGCCAATCTCTAGGCATGACCCACCCAATTTCACCTCAGAAGCAAGGCATATGTATTGCTGAGCACCTTGGACTCTGGTTGGGGCTTTTGAACACTAGGTTGAAGACAGACCTAGTGTGTATCACATAAACCTAGTGTCTGGATAAGATGGAGAAGTTTGTTTTACTAAGGTCTGTTCACTAAGTTTTTACTAGTGCATTAGTCACAACCCTAAGTAAGGAAAGATGAATGACAAGTATCTATTGCATGGTCCTGGCAATTAAAGGCTGCTATTTCTCAGATGGTTGGTGGTGAGACCATATTTGTAAGGTTAGATCTAAGAGAAGGTGCAAGGTGTTGCTACATTATCTCCTGGACGTAAAGGAATCTTCTGGAATTCTCAACTCCTACTGAAATAGAAGGCAGAGGTAACGGCATGGAAGTCCTTTGCCAAGATTTATCTAGTGTACTGATTATGACTTATCTATAATATTGATACTGAAGATAATTGCATCTTTATCATCCCTCTTAAGTGTAGAGAATCAGGGAGGAGTCTGCTTGAGAAAAAATGTTGAGAATAAGTTTCCAAGTCTCAACTCTGTCATGTTTCTCTAGTCAAACTGTATTTTGAACTATGGATTCCATCTCATTGTGTCTCTCCTCTTTTGTCTTGGATTTGTACTTTGTTTATTGGCTTATTCTCAACCCATGCCAAGCCTATGCTGCCACAGCTGCTGTCTTTAGCTATAAGTTAAAAACAACATTTGCTTCTAAATGTTGTGGCTGAAGTTGTCTATCTCTAAACTGTGATAGGCACCTTGTTGGCTGACAGCCAGCAGTGCCAGCACAGAAAATATCAATGCCAGGAATTGAATCGTTACTATATTGTGATTGTGATATATATTTACATACATTCATTCATTTATACACATAAACATTATACTGTATAAATACAGGCAGTCCTTTATTTATCACCACAACTGAGCCCAAAATTTTTGTTGCTAAGTGGGACAGATATTGAGTGACTTTTGCCCCATTTATGACCTCTTGCCACAGTTGTTAAGTGAGTCACTGTAGTTGTTAAGTTAGTAACACAGTTGCGAAGTGAATCTGGCTTCTCCATTGACTTTTCTTGTCAGAGGGTCGCATGGGACACTGCAACTGTCATAAATATGAGCCAGCTACTGAGCATCTGAATTTTGATTACGCAACCATGGAAAGGCTGCAATGGTCATAAGCTTGACTCATTTTTCAGTGCCATTGTAGCTTTGAATGGTCACTAAATGGACCGTTGTAAGTTGAGACCTATATATAATATGTATCACTGTGTTGGCTTCAATTGTTGCTTTTATACCTTCGGTTGAGTGATGTGTCTATAATTCATGAAATAAAGACAAAGCAACCCCCTTGAGTCATGGTTATAAGTACCTAGACTGAAGGTGGTGCTCCCTGCTCTACTTCGCAGTCTTGTGGGAGATTTGCTACTGTCACTAATAATATCATTCCATCCTTCACTCTTGTTTACCCTGAACACCCTCATAACTAGGTTTCTCCTAGCTCTATGAATAGAACAGCAAAAGCGTCACAGTTTCAGCACAAATATCCTCCTCTAGGAAAATAAGCAATCTGCTAGGTCCTCCAGATGATTTATAATCTTCTATAGTCTAAAGCATCGATGGCTAACCTTTGTTCCTGTGTGCTGAAAGTGTGTATGAACATCCCCACACCCATAATGCAATGTGTGAGCAAACCCTCCTGTGCCCCCCTCCACATGCAAGTGTAATCTCCCTGTGTTCCCCCCACCCAGTCACGACCTGTTTTGGCCTAGCAGGCCTCCCTGAAACCTCCTCAAACCCCCCAGAAATCACACTCCCCATGCTCCCCCCGCGCATGCACATGTGTCTCCCACATACATGGCAAAGATCCAAAAATCAGGTGGCCCGCGGGAGGCACGCATGCTCAGTGGAGCTGAACTGGGCCATAGGTTCACCATCACGAATCCATAGATTTCCATGAGCTGGGATGATAGGAGCTTAATTCTAGAAACATCTGGAAAATATCAGAATTTGCTGCACCTAGCTTATAATGTTCTCCGTGTACAGCTGTGGAAAGTTCAGTAAGGCTCTTACAGAACTAGTTTCCCTTTTAGAATGTGCAATCAGCTAATGTGTTTTCCACATTATGTCAAATATTATATTACAAAAAAGTATAAGAGAGTACCTGCCTTCTTATCAGGATAGGAATCCCAGTTAAAATATTCTAAAAGATAGTTCTGTAAAATCTCTGCGTGCACACATTCAGTATAAAAGAGCCCAAAACTTTTCTGGATAATTGGTTCCACTCCCAAAGTGCTTTTGTGGCACTTGATATTACTTTCCAGAGGTAGCCATGATTCTTCTAACTTATTACAATGTGCAGCCCATTATTGAACCAGCTAATCAAAATGTCTTGGGGATGCTGTGTCCAATGCTGCACTGAGATTGTGATATATTTGGTTTACTGTATCGCTGTTTTATACCAGATTTGTTATAACATCTTTTTAATAACAGTTATAGACTGTAAAGAAAGAAATAAAGAATTTACTCAGTCTGATAAGGAAGAATTTAAAAATGAGATCAGGTATGTTTTAATGGGACTTGTTCATAAATTCATGTTATGAATCTGTTCTTAATTATGTTTGCATGTAATTATAATCTGCTGTAAAATCCTTCCAATGATGTTAAACTGACTGTTTTGTGGTGTGTTGGGTGCTCCTCCCTTCATCCTGACCAAGCAATGTGATGTCACAGCTAAGCTGTTAGTTTAGGAGTGGGGAGACTAAATCCAATATTTTCTCCCACCCTCAGCCCAATACTCTGAGCAGGAGATAGTGATCCATAGCCTGTTTTCAAACTTTACAAAATGTAAGGCGGTAATGGGCAATGATCAGACATTGTGGAAGTAGACAAGGACCAAGAGTCAGCAGTGATAGATGTAGCAGCAACATAAGGAAGGAGGAGTATGAGAAGCCAGAGAAGAATCAGAGCTCTGAAGGGGGAACTAGAGAGGATGTGGAAAGTAAAGGGGCAAGGAGGTGCCAATGATGGTAGGAATACTTGGGGCCATGACTCCAATGTAGGGAGAGTGGCTCCAGCAGATCCCAGGAAATCCCATCAGAGCTCTCTGTCCAGAAAAGTTCAGTGCTAGGAATAGCTAAGGCTCTGCATAGAACCCTCAAACTCCCAGGCCTCTGGAAGAGGACCCAAGATTGAGGAAGGCACATACCACCCATAGGGGTGAGAAGGGATTTTATTTTTATTTATTTGGGTCCGGGGGAGGCGGAGTCAAAATTACGGGTGCAAGTATGGATCAAAGCTTCACTTTTGTATATGCAAATAACACAGATACAAATACAAAGCATCAGGGCTTCAGTCCTTGGTTACACCCATTGTTTTAACCCCCAGACTCCCACTTCATTGTGGATGACTTGTGAGCCTTATGTTCTTCCCACATGCTCTGTTTACTCAGCTGAAGACAGTCATGTGTTTATTCACAACGGGCAATCGGCAGCTCTCAAAACATACCCCTTGCCATTAGCAACTATTCAAGAAATCACTTTTTCACCACTTATAGCTGCCCACACAATTCATTGAAGCACCCAGTTTCTTGACCATTCTCCTTTTCTTTTGTTGTCTCTTCCTCATCCCTTCTGTTGCACTCCACAGGCAAATGGCTGTTTGCTCTCCCTGTCTGTTCACTCATCTGCAGATATATACAAACCTATATAAGGAACAGAGGTAAACAGAACAGATGAGACTGGAAATGTCACATTTCGTTGTTCCACTTCAAGAAATGCCATACAGTAAATTCCTTCCCTCTCTAGCAATTACAAAGGGAAAAGAAAAATTAGTAGGGCGGGTTGCTGTGATTTGGAGCAGACTATCAAATCAGGCAATGGCTCAGTCTTGTTTGGGATAGAGGGGCAGCTAGGGCACATCATCAGAAGAAGGTTTGAGGCTGTAATGAACAACAGTTGTCCTTTTCAAAATTCAGAGGTTCTTCTGGGCTTGCATCCAAGCTGGGAGAAGCAGTTTATGGATCATAAGTTGTGCACTTCTGTTCTAAAGCTCCTCTCTGCAGTCTATGTGATCAGTGTTGAAAATAATAATTTGCTCTAAAGAAAATGTTTTGTCCTAAATTGCCTTTTGTCTTCTGTCAGCACTCTCTGCAATGTTCCTAACAGCTTCACAATGAACAAAATTATTTTTTCCTTGGCCTAGTAGCTTTTTAAAATAACTTTCTGTTCATTTTAAGCATTCTTTCCTTGAATCTCCCTTTGTTTTTGTGGAGTGTTTTTTTAATGATGGCACTGGAGATTCAGGCTAATGCCTAATTGTTCTGAGTGATATTTATGACTGGTGGACTGACCTGCAACAAGTGAGGCTACTGTGGCTATCCTTGAACCCTAAAACCTGGGCAGAGCCACCATGGTCACCTAATTTGATGATAATAGCAAGTAGTTAAGTGTTAACTTTGAAGACTGAAATAGAGAAGGGTTCCATGTGGGAGGAATAGTCTTCCACATAAACAGAGGTATTATAATTCTTAATACTGTATTCATCTATCATCAAGAATGTATGGAGATTTTTAAAATATTTTTTTAAAAAATTAATTTAAAACAAATACAACATCCTTCTTTACATGCTATAGAAAGTGTATCAGTTGGTTACAAAAAGACTTTCATGCATCTCTTCCACAGTCAACAAACATAATTCATATTAACCACCATCATATCTCCATTTTCATTTGACTATAATTGTTTAAGCGTCCTTCATCATAAAATATACCAAAATTTAATACATAACCACATGCTGGCCTTTCAATTACTATTTCTAAAATCCTCCACTAACACTAAATCCTTATGTCCTATTCTAGCTAAACATCCATAATATTTAATAACAAAGTTTTCTAATTCTCCTTTCCAAATCACTATTTAAACTTTACATCCAGTTTCTTTATGTTATATCCATACCTGTCTGTCTGTCTGTCTGTCTGTCTGTCTGTCTGTCTATCTATCTATCTATCTATCTATCTATCTATCTATCTATCTATCTATCTATCTATCTATCTGTTGTTATTCTTATCCCTCTTTTATTTGACTATATCCTATATCATAACATTTCCCCCCTAATAATCAAAACTTTAACTGTATATAATTTAGCTGTTTTTTAATTATTATTAACCTGTATGTATAATCCAAAGGGATTCCTAATCTTCCTTACATGGGTACTATTCAATAATCATATCCAATTATACTCATCATAACACTACACATTGTATACATTAGTAACATTATCAGTTATTTATTTAAGCTATATCTATCGTCAATAAATTTCAATAACTTTAATTAGTTTTAAATTATATTCTTCCATCTATCAACCTGTATCTTTCCAATAGCAAAACAGTCTCATATCTTCTGCCATTTGTGGTGCCAGTCCTCTAATCATCTTCTTGATCAGCTTTGTATAGATTCCTCTTAGCAACTCCTTGCTTATAAGATCTCTCATATAATCTTGATGCCCTCTTTCTGTTTCCTTATTCAGCTTATCTTTGATTGTCAGTAGTGTTATCAATGCTTTTGCTAATAGAATTTGTCTCTTTAAATCCACAGATTCTTTGGCTTTTTCTTCTTCTGTATCTTGCCCTCTGGAATAAATTTCCTCTCCATTTAATTCCTTTCAGTATCCCATTCTTTCCATTTTCAGAGACAAACCAATCATCATAAATATCAGCAGGTTTAATCTCTTTATATTCATTTTCCACTTCGATTTTTCGAGTTTTAACCACCACATTTTGCATTTGATAGACATCCTCAATTTCTTCATCATATTTTGTTGTTATATGCTCTAAGTCTTCTAGTTTCTTCTCTATCCTTTCATATGTATTTGATAATTTCTGTATTTCTGAAAGTATCTTTTGGAAGCCTGAGATTTCTGTTTTCTTTTGAAATTGTGCCATTCTCTCAGCTAACAAACACAGCTGCTCTAGCTTGGAAGGTTAATGAAATTAAAACATAGATTCACAAAAATGTTTGTTTTCACTTTTCTCTGATTAAAGATATACTTCAAAGGGATATCTGTGTGCTTCCCTTCTTATCACTCTCTGTAGCCAAGCAGTGAAACCTTGTAGTGCCAAGTCAAAACAATTAGAGGAGAAAATAAGTGTTCCATTTTCAATACACAAACTCCAATCCACAAACCCTCCCAGCCTCCGAGCAGCAGTGATACCGTTGCAAATCTAATTTCTTTTGTATCTTTTTTATATTTCAAGTTATTAAAAAGTGTCTTATCTTTAAATGAGTTAGAAAAATACCCACAGCAATGAAAGAGAAAAACTTTAGTCCATAGGTCACAGAGAACAATAAAAGAAAAAATAGAAGAAGAAAACTTAATCCATCCATTTCAAAAGGCTTGCATAAATTCCATCCATGAAGATAGCATTTAAAAAATAAGACAACCACTGTCCAAAACCATTCCAAATTTAATTCCGCCGCTTGATTCTTCTGTTTTCCAATTTAGATTAATTTTAAGTTTTTTATAGGCAGTCTCTTTTTAAAACAGTAAAAGTTCCTCACCAGCTGGAAACACTTTCTCTTTCTGTATCCTTCCATTTTAGAGCCGCCCCGACTTCATCAGCTTTGGCTGGATTTTTGTTGCCAGCTTGAAGAACTTCTCTTGCTTCTTTCAGGGACTCTGCGATGTCCCTGAGGTCAGCAAGACGTATTCTTCCTGTTCACCATCTCTTTGGCATGGTTTAGGTCCGATTGGACCACCCAGCGGCAAAAGTATTGGCTATGGTTTCGGAGCATCGAGACCGCACGTCCACATCGGTGCGACGTTGGCTCCTCTTTTTAAAAAAAGAATGTTTGGAGTTTTGAAAAAAATAAAAGAAAAACAGCCTGAGATTAATTAGAGTACTATCTGCTAGAGTAACTAGTTTAGAAAAAACAATTTTAACTCAATCTTTTACCATGTTTGTTGTCTGGTAGCCATCTATTTTTCCCCCTAGGATTTTTGGTGTATGTAGTTGATTCTATAAACAGACTAGAAGAAGAAATATTACAAGATATTCAATGAAATTCCTGAAACAGTAGAAGTCAAGAAGTCTCCTTTGCTCGTTTCAGCAATTTAGGCTTTTGTGGCAAAGTCTTTTGAATGTATTCTGCTATGGGCAGTTTGTTGGCCTCCTGCATTGTATCCCTGTCTTTTTTTGGCAAATTAATAGGGATGCAGCTTCTGTTTTGCCAGCTCATAGAACTGGAGTTGCAAAGGAACAAAATCAGGATCCCATTCTTGCCTTTATTAGGTTATAAATCTATCTGCAAAGAACATGTAACATCCACAAGCTGTTAACCTCAGCCACAACAACAGTGTTAATGCTGTTGGGCTAATGGAATTAGATTTCATGTGTAGTTAATGAATGCAGCACCACTGAATTTTTACAGCTCTGCTGAGAAGTCTCTTTGGGTGAGGCACAGAGTATGGTAGTCTAATTGTGCAGAACTGTATTTCATGCTCCTGTAAGCCATTTCACCAATGTGAAATATAGTGTCCCTGGGGCAAAGAAACTAGACAAATGTCAACAAGATAAATAAACTGCCTGATTTAGAGCCAGCCATGAAGCAAACAACATCATCTATGTACTTGCTAATTTGCAAGAGTTTAATTGGTTTTCTGTCTTCTTGCAGCAGGTGAACAAGACTCAGTAAAGCAGTTCAACAATGGCAGCTACACAAATAGAATTGCAGGGGTTACACTTGTCATGTAACAAGTCACAACATTGGTTCATTATGTACTGACAGCTGCTTTCCAGAAATTCCTGGATATGTTGAGTGTTGAGCTTGGCATCTTACATGTGAAAAGCAGGCACTTTTCTCCTGAGCTTCGGTGCTTACTAGGGCTCACTTCATTCTTCCTGAGTAGAACATTTCACTAACTACCATTTGAGTAGTTTAGTGGGTGGGTTAGCCCCATATGTTGGTATATAATGTCCCACGTATACCGAGGATAGCATACATAACCAGAAAATTATGGTTATGTATGCTATCATATAAGATGCTGAGCTTATGGATCAGAAAAGTCGACAATTCGGAAGTTCGAATCCCTAACTATGGGTAACAGAGTGAGCTCCCGTTATTTCTTCCCACTTCGGCAAACCTAGCAGTTTGAAAACATGTAAAAATGCAAGTAGAAAAATGGGGACCACTTTGGTGGGAAGGTAGCAGTGTTCTGTGTGCCTTTGGTGTTTAGTCATGCCAGCCGCATGATCACGGAGATGTCTTCAACAGCGCTAGCTCTTTGGCTTTGAAACAGAGATGAGCACTGCCCCCCAGATGTGGGAACAAGTAGCACATATGTGCGAGGGGAACCTTTACCTTTAATGTGTATGTTGATGTTCCAAGGTGATGTATGAAACACTCACTAATGTTGGCTAGTAGTGTATAGATTCATGGAGGCTGAATAGAGACCAACTTTTTCTTACAAATGAAAACATCCCCAGGAAGTCCCTCTGTAATGTCTTCTTGAACACATTCACTGAAAGAGAGACTGTTAGGTGTGCCTCCATCAATAACCAAGAAAGAAAATTCCCAATTCCATTGTTCATGGAAATATACTTTTACTGATTATGAAAACATAGCAGTGAAAGAAAAGCAAGATCTGAGCCAATAAGGCGCGAACAAGTATATATCAAATGCTTACTCAGCACCCTCCCCCAAGTTACCCCAACCCAATGTCCAATCTGCATCTCCCTAAGGTGTCATGTGGGGTGCATCTTCAAACAGCCTCATCAAGTTGGTATGCGAGATGGTTGGCCTTGACCAAGTCCAAACACAGGCCATCAGTATGCGCAGAAGATGGCGAGAACAAAACTCCCTTCTACATAATTCGTCCAGTATCATAAGATTCCCTTCCCAAATACCATAGCCCCCACCCTCCCCATTTCTATGGCAGCCAATAGCAAGCAAGTGAAGCAGAGGCTGACAGAGACTATTATCTCTCTAGACAAGTAGTTCCATTGTCACA
Organism: Thamnophis elegans; assembly: GCF_009769535.1. Taxonomy (NCBI): domain Eukaryota; kingdom Metazoa; phylum Chordata; class Lepidosauria; order Squamata; family Natricidae; genus Thamnophis; species Thamnophis elegans. The sequence goes on along the minus strand of NC_045544.1, from coordinate 66,916,884 downwards.
CTGTTTTTATGCTTCCTAACTTTCATTTGTTTTCAATAACTGTAATCCACCTTTTACTGTCCTGCATTCTGGGATAATAGAGAATGAATCTTGACTTTCTCTCTGTTGTATCCTTTCAGTTTTTAGAAGAGTGCTACCATAATTCCCCTCTGTCTTCTCTTTTCATTGTTAAACATGCCCAGTCTCTCTTCCTGATATGATATTTCCAGGCCCATTGGTCACTCTTTGTTCATCTCTGAAATTGTTGCAGCTTGTTTAAATTTTCATTAATATACAGTGGCCAGAATTGCTCACAGTATTCAAGGTGGGAATAATTAAGCAGAACATTTATTTCCCTGTAATTCTGAAATGATATGGCCAGAAATTGTGTTTTGCAGCCTGTAGCATATTGTAGATCTACATTTAATTTATATTTAACTTCTGTTCTAAGATCTTTTTTCACAAGTACAATTTCCCACTTTTATGTCAAGATAAACATTTCAAAACAAATATGTAATTTCTTAAAAGTTAAAATCATGCTATTTTAAAATAATGAAATAAAAAGAAGCAGGTAACACTGCTAATTTGTTTCTTCTTGTGGCAATTCCCAGTACAATCGATGAAATATTATGAGATGCAATCCCTTTTGTCAACAAGTTCGCTGTAAAGCAAACGTGGTTTGAAATGCATCTCTGAATTAATGACATCTTCCATTGTTTCAGCAGGGCACTGAAAACAAGAGAGAATTGTTTAAATAAATGAGCAGGCCCGACAAAGATAGTTCCTCTCATTTGCTGAAACAACATAAAGTGACGAACTGCTATAAACACTTGTCCCTAAGAGAGTTAGACACATGAGGATAAATTATTTGCATGGGAAAGAGTAGCAAAAACAAGAGTTACGGGAATGCAAACATGCCACTTCGGCTCTGAAGGACTGTTTGATTTACCTTCATCTCATTAAAGCTGCAAGAAATACACCCCTCAAATATTCAGCATCTTTGTGGAGCTGTTTCTCTTTCCCTTTTCCTTGGCTTTTGTGGAGCAAAACTAAACAGGGCATTTCAGGGAGTGCAAATAGATTGTGGAAATAGAAGGTGTTTGTAGGAGGAGATTGGCTGAAAGGGGAAGGACTGCAAAGCCACTTTCTTGCTAGAATAGCCTTATTTCATTTTTAGACCCCTTCTCCGAAAGCTGTATTTAAACTATAGTATAGCTTTCTGTCCACCAATTTTTTCCCTGCGATAACTAGTGTAGCAATATGCGCTGTACATTATAGACTGCAAGAGATTACATTGGATTCACCCATCATACCCAGCCTTAAAGTAAAGGTAAAGGTTCCCCTCGCACATATGTTCTAGTCGTTCCCAACTCTAGGGGGCGGTGCTCATCTCCGTTTCAAAGCCAAAGAGCCAGCACTGTCCAAAGATGTCTCCTTTGTCATGTGGCTGGCATGACTAAAGGCCAAAGGCACATGGACCGCTGTTATCTTCCCACCAAAGGTGGTTCCTAATTTTCTACTTGCATTTTTACATGCTTTTGAACTGCTAGGTTGGCAGAAGCTGGGAGAAGTAAAGGGAGCTCACTCCATTATGCAGCATGAGGGATTTGAACCACCAAACTACAAGCCTTTCTGATCGATAAGCTCAGCATCTTAGCCACTGAGCCACTGTGTCCCTCAATACCCAGCCTTAGTGAAGCACAATTGGTTGGATCCATACCACATTTCAAAAGAGAGAATTAGTTTGGTGTAGGGGGTAAGGTGCTGGAAACCAGGAATTCATGAATTCTTCCTTAAGCATGCAAGTCAGGCTGGGTGACTTTGAGACAGTCATTCTTTCTCAGAGCTACACACACCTCAGAAACATTGTTGCGGGGCAAATATGAGGTAGAGTATTATGTACAAAATAAAGAGGGGATATAGTTTCAATAATAAAATAAACCTCAGTTTAAAAACAAGATGGCTGGTTTCATACAACATGCTGTAAGAATGTAGTCATTAGGTAATGGAAGTGAAGGCATGGATAGGCCAGGATATGCAGTTGTTTAATATGTCATTAGGCTTCATAAGAGTCTAAATGACAGTGTGATAAGAGAATGCAGGGACAGAGCCAAATGCTTTACAGAAAAGGCAGGTTTTGAAGAGCAACTGGCATAAATCAGGAGAGGTGAGTTATTCAGATGTTTTAAAAGGAGAAGCCATAAAGACAAAGGTACAGAGCAATTTACAAGAGGAAAAATTGTAAAGCAAAAAAGAAAAGAAAAGAAAAGAAAAGAAAAGAAAAGAAAAGAAAAGAGGAAGGATAATGGAGCAGCTCTGAAACAGTAGGGAAAGCCAACAAATGCCTGGATGTGTCCAGATATGCTGCAAGTTAAGTTGGACCTTATTTTGTCTTAATAGTCTCTTTTTCTTGATTTCCCCGCTTCATCCATATCATCAAACTCTCCAGGTCACAGCTATAGAGAAACATCAGCCTGGCTTCTAAATTATTTAAAAAGGCCAAACAATGTTTACCTTAATGACTCAAAAGTGACTAGGAAAGTCATTCCTTACAGTATCCTGGATTTTCATAAGGAATGTAAAAATTGAGCTCAGGTGGTTAATTGGATTCCAATGTCAAAGGGCCCTTTGCACCTTCTCTCCAGTCTGCCCCCACATTCCACCTTTCAAGAGTTTCTTTGTTGTGGCTCTTCTCCATCACATTTCAAGAGACTTCTCTTTCACAGATGGTCTGTCACGAAAATAACACCAGCGTTTGTGATGAGCTTTATATTAAATATTTTTCAAACAAGCTGTTAGCGGAGGGCTGCAGAATTCCTTACAAACGGTGCTGTAAATATCGTTGTGGATTTCTTAGGCTGTGGCTCTATTAGAGCCATTGCTTTCTCATTTAAAAGCAACTCCCCCCACCCCACCCAATACATTTTTCAGTAGGCCTCATATGATGTTATAAGATGAAGGCAATAATTGCAGGGACTATTATCTTACTCTCGATGCCAGAAGATCTCTCTGACAAAAAGCCGAGGTGGGTTGAAAGTGGTTTAATATACGCTAAGCACATGTAGTTTGGACTTTCTGAGATCTGTGTGTTTCTGTGTTAAGCTTTGAAGATAGTAAAGTCTTTGCTCTTCTTCAACCTTGAACTGAGTGTCATTTCCTGTCTTCCTAAATGAGTCCAAACATTACAGAGGAGCTTGATGATATTTTTATATACATAATTTAACATACTATTGCATCTGAACATTGGTGGAGGATGTTCAGATTCATAGGATCAGAGTTTCAAATCAAAGAAAATGGTTTACTCTTACCTTCGCTACTGGTTTGGAACTGGGAGCACGCACACGAGCTCACGTCATGTATGTGGCACTTCTGTGCATGCGCAGAAACCTCTGCACATGCACAGAGCATGCATGATGACGTCTGGGTAGGTGGGCAGAGTCTCCTGCTGCTACTGGTTTGCCTGAACTGGGGTGAACCAGCAGAATGCCACCTCTGCTGTTAGGGTTCCAAGTATTAGATCCATAGCAAACAAAACTCCAAGTCAGGTGGATTCCTCAAAGAATAGCTTTATTGGATATATTATCTTGGCACAGATCTGGTGAAAACTGATTCTGAAGGTTCCTGTGGTTTTCACCTAATTAAAAGTAAAAGTGTTCCCTCAACTCCAAACAATCACATTGTTCAATTAAGACTCTGTCTGGTTGCCTGGTGACATCACTCCTTCTTCCTCAGGCCAGGTGCGAGAATGTCTTTGGTTCCCAAAAGAAAGTATTTTATTTTGGCTACAAAACCCCAACTATCTCTAATCCCCCCTCGCTATTCCTCAGCTCCAGTGTGGCAACACTGAAGCTCAAAGATGGCTTCGGTCAGGTCAGCTTCAGGGTTGACAATACGATCATTTCAATTGCTTCAGGTATGATGGCCAAGTAACCACCTTTCATTGGTCCTCTAGGGTTGCAAAATTTGGTGGACTGAGATTGGTGAAAATGGAACCATGCTACCAAATTATTAGCAGGAGTAGCATCTCATATGGAATAAAGGAGGCTGGTTTTGGGGACCATTTCAGATTGGTCCTCTTTCCATGCATCTTTGATAACTTTGTACCCAATTGTTTTCTCCATTATGAAGGTAACTAAACAAACTGATCTAAGATCAACAGCTGCTAATATTATTTCTATTATTGATATTATTCTTTACTCAAGACCGCTTAAAGCTGCCAAATGACTAGAAATAATAATAATTTTTTTAATGGCAGAAAATCCTTATTCCCTGCTAGTGTTTTCAGCTCAATTACTACTAATAGCATAAGAAAAAGACTGCTAAAATTGGCTATTCAAGGGCTATTGATTCTGCTGACCTCTCTAAGGAAAGCACGATGCTATCATTTCTGCCTTAATCTCTCTCTTCCTCTCCCCCCCTCCTTTTCTTCTTTCCAAAACTACCGTAGCCATGCTTTGTAACTATCAGATGTGTTTGGTTGTATTAAAGGTATCATTGCAGGATGTAAGTAAAGCTGCCCTTTGCAAGTGATTGGTGTTTTTTTTGTCATTGCTGATGGTATTTAAGTAATGCTCCAGATATTTTGGCATTGCACCCAAAGCACCTATCACTGTTGGTCTTTGCTTTATTTTGCCACAATCATTCTGTTGGCAAGTCTTTGTATTTTATGATTTTTCTCCAGTTCTTTTTCTTCTCTCTCTTCTTCTCTTCTACTGCCTCCAGATATTGCCACATCTACTATCCAGACTTTTTTGTGTGTGTCTGTCTTATTCTACAAGTGTTAAGTCTGGAAATGTATGTGACAGGTGCTTGTCTGTTTGAAGAAGTTCTGATGAGCTAAGTAATAATTTAAAATCAGTATGGTCTGGGTATTGAATTTATAAATAAGAGATCGTGTTAGGATTGTCAATTTTTAAAAAAAGCATTTGAACTTTATGAGTTCTGGCTATTTTCATCCAAAGATTCATTTCTTCTTATGACCTATTCCAAGAAAAAGTGTAATTGTTCACTTTATTTTTGTTTCTGGTCAATGTAACTCTCTTTTCTGTATAAATCAATATGAGAAGAAATATTAGGGATTTTATTGGAAGAGAGGAGAAAGAAGGGGTGTTTATTATTTGACTATGTTGCTAATATCAGATGATTGAATTATTGAGTATAGTGGGAGAAATAAAGGCTAGTTAAGTTTAATAACCTTAGATTGTTAAAAACAGTCTTTCATATGCTGTCCTCCACAGGGAGAAGAGAATAATTTGAAGTTTTACAACATCTCAGCCTAATTGCCAGGAATATGCCACTTCTTTCATGGGAAGAATCATATTCAGTGAGTGACCAGGGATTACTTCTCATATGTTTAAGAACTTTCCCCTTCTGTCAAATTCACATTTTTAATTTGACATCAACATTCAAAATTCAGGAGAATAGACTGAGCTCCGGGATGTTACCGTAGGTTATATACCCTTGATACAGATTTATTTCTTAAAATGTGTTACTGTAGTGCATTTTCATAAGCCAGTGCACTAACTGTAAGACAGTCTGTATTAATTCTATTGAGACTTCTGGAAAGTCTCTTTCTGATTCTTTAACAGTTGTTCTTTTGTTAGCTATAGATGCATTTTTTCACATGTTCATTCCACTTTCATAGAAGTCACCAAGGACCTTTCCCTATTGCACAAACATACCTTTCCGTGTGGATTTTGCTGAAACTTTCACGAAGTTGCTTTGATCCCTACTCCAGGAATGAGATTTAATCCTTAAGGTAAAGGTTCCCCCACACATGTGTGCTAGTCATTTCTGGCTCTAGGGGTGGTGCTCAACTCCCTTTTAAAGCTGAAAAGCCAGTGCTGTCCCAAGACATCTCTGTGGTCATATGGCCAGCATGACTAAATAGCAAATGCGCATGGAGCACTGTTACCTTCCCACCAAAGTGGTTCCTATTTTTCTACTTGCATTTTTTGTGTGCTTTCAAACTGCTAGGTTGATAGAAGCTGGGACAAGTAACGGGAGCTCACTCTGTTATGCAGCACTAGGGATTCAAACCGCTGAACTGCCGATCTTTCTGATCGACAAGCTCAGCATCTTAGCCACTGAGCCACTGTGTCCCTTAGTCCCTTAATCCTTAGCTGACATTAATGCAGCATTTTCTCCCTTATTCTGATCTCATCCAGGGCAGGAGGGGGCTTAAACTGCATATAATCTGTTAAGGTCTGCATATGTTACCTTTGAGGGAAATCAGTAACTGGGGAATGGCTGTGAATAGAGGTAATAGGAACAAGATAAAGTTAAAGATCAATGATGGGGACTGCAAATTGTGTTGCCTGCATGGTGTTCTGCTAATTCTAGCATGGGTAAATAACCCTTCAATTCAACAGTGTGGAAAGACCCCACGTTGATTCACACTTGCAAACATTTGTACAAAAGCAACTATTAATTTGTTTAGGACACTCTGAGACAGTAATCTGTTTGCCCTGATAGAAATAGCATTTAAATAGCATTTGCTCATGCAAGTTCAAGGCAGCCTAAAGGAATTTGTGAAGGCCTGACCTCTGCTCCCACTCCTTGGTTTGCAGCCAAGAATTCCGTCTCACCTAATGGGAAAAAAAACATTTTCATCTCTGAGGGCTTTGATTTTTTTTCCATTTATCAGTTTTGGTCCCTTTGGCAAACTTCTGGGCCTTTTGAAATCTGATTCCAAAGCTCTGAAACAGTTTCCTAGAAGGAAAAAAAAGTGTTACCGTCGAGGTGGGACATAGCAACATATTTTCACTGACATACTATGAAAATCCACTTTTCTTCAATGAATGATGTCCATGGAGGTTATTAATTATAATACCCCCCCCCCAGAGAATTATCTGCCACTATGAGGGACTGCAAAAATTACTGTTATTGCAAAACCTGTACAGTTTGAATCCATCAAGTAGCATGCAAACAGAATGAAAAATAAAAGTTAGCATTGGCTCTTAGGCAGACTCCTGGATTTATCTCTGGTAACTAAAATGCATTTGTTGACTGTCTGTGTACAGTTAATTACAAATGATATGCCGCTATCATCTCAACAAGGAATATACACAAGGTTAGAGACTGGGAGCAGGCTACTGTTTGGGGATGCTTCTGTGTTTCCATTAAGGGACACAGTGACTCATTGGCTAAGACTCTGAGCTTGTCGATCAGAAAGGTTGGAAGTTTGATGGTTCAAATCCCTACCACCACATAATGGAGTGAGCTCCCCTTACTTGTCCCAGCCTCTGCCAACCTAACAGTTCAAAGCATGTAAAAATGCAAGTAGAAAAATAGGGACCACCTTTGGTGGGAAGGGAACAGCATTCCGTGCGCCTTCGGTGTTTAGTCATGCTGGCCACATGACCATGGAGACTTCTTCAGACAGCGCTGACTCTTTGGATTTGAAACAGATGTGAGCACCGGCCCCTGTACGAAGGAACTTTTACCTTTACCTGTGTTTCAGGTTCCTGAATTCAACTCCAATGCCCAGTCAGTGTTTCTTCAGAGGCTCTGGGTTTTGGCTGCTTCCATTAAATGTGACTATTAACAGCAATCAGTCTATAATAAGGCCTCCCATGTCTGTGATTTCATCATAGTTGAGAGGGCCAACCTGGCATGTATTACTGAGATCTGGCTGAGCTTGCAAGGGAGGGTGGCCAGCAGAGCTTTGGGTGTGGAATAAGCTCTAGGGCAGGGGTGGAGATGGAGTGATGTCATCCAGGAAGCTTTTAAAGCTTTCACATGTTTCGTTCCACAGCTTGTTGGATGGGGGAATCCTGTTCATTAAGTTGAGCTCTAGGGATGAGTTGGAATTATTGCTGCAGTACCAGCCTCCCTGCTGCATAGCAGCCTCCTTGCCTGAGTTCCTTCAGTTCATTGGTGAGTTTGGGGAAGGGGAGTTCCCCAGACTTATGGTTCTGCAAGTTTTCAGTCTTCCCTCCACAAGGAATGGGGTCTGAGGTGGTTCAGGAATGCATAGCCACTATGACAACCATGGGCTTATCCTAAGTCATCCAGAACCCCGTGCAGGACAATAGTCACAATCCAGATTTGGCTACATGATCTGAATTTGGGGATACTTTTGGTGTCTCTCTTGTCACAGTCAGATCATACCCTGATTTCTATGAGATTCTCTAATGCTACTATCCACTCTAGGAAGGTTGGAACTATTTGATCAGTCTGCCTTCAGCAACTGATGGACTTTAGTAGGTTTCAGAGGGAGCTGGCGGTTATTCCTTCTGGTCTGCTACATGTTCCATCTAAGGCCTTGGTTTCTGTTTGGAACAAAAGAGCTGCTAAGACTTTGGCTCAGATCATGCCTATGTGACCTCTGCCCTCTTGTGGATCCCATCACTCTCTCGTGGTTTATAGAGAAGACCAGGTGAACGTTGTGGCCAGGAGGGCCTGTTCACAGCATTGTATTGTGTGCCAGTTGTGCCTTTTCCTGAATTGGGAGGCTCTGCTTACAGTCACTCATGCCCCTGTCACCTCCTGGGGAACCACTCTAATGCAGTCTACATGTAGCTGTCCTTGAAATTTATCTGAAAGGTTCAGCTAGTATCGATTGTGGTAAAGTGAGCAGATGTAGCATAAGTTACAGTTCTGCCCCACGAGTTGCAGTGGTTGCCAGTTTGCTTCTGAGCCCAATTCAAGTTGCAGTCTTTTGTTTTTAAAGCCCTGCATGGCACGGTGCTGGGTTGAAGGACCACCTCTCCCTAATTACATCTGCTCATCCCATGAGGTCTGCCAGTGTTGTGGGTCCCCTTTGTTTAGGAGTTACTTTTGATGGAACATAGGAGACAAGCCATTTCTGCTCTGATGCCTGCTCTGTGGAACTGAGGTGAGATTGGCTCTCTATCTCCTGACCTTCTGGAAGGCCTTTAAAATCTGGATGTGTAAAGAAACCTGGGGCCAGTGGTGGGTTCCTACAGGTTTGGACTGGTTCAGCCAAACCAGCACTGGTTTGGCAGCCTGGGTCACTGGAACCGGCAGTGACCCAGGCCTGCCTTGCCCCTGAAACAGTAGTAGTTTGACAACCTGGGTCATTGGAACTTGCAGCGGTCAAGGCCTGTCACGCCCTTGAACTGGTTCTCCAGGCGCAGCCATAGGTGCCGCCATCTTGTTTTTCAGTTCTGCCAGAACCCACCCCTGCTGGAGTCAGAAGGGAAAGGTAAATTGGATTATGGGGATTCCTTGTTTATAAATTTCTTAGATTTATTTTAAATAATATTTTTTATATTTTTTAAATGTTTTAAAATTTGTTTCTTATGGTTGTTTGTGCCTCATCCAGACTTATGCCCAGTGGTGGGATTCAGTCAGTTTGCACCTATTCGGGAGAACCGGTTCTTAATTTTCTAAGAGGTTCAGAGAACCGGTAGTTGGTCTTTTGGTTTTTTTCTGCTTTACAGGGCTAATCTTGTAAGAAAGGGAGGAAGGAAACATTCTGGTGTTGTTTCTAGCTTAATCTTTATTGCCCTGCATACAGAAACTGCCTCTCCGGTTAACTCTTATTACATTGTAACAGCTAAGGGAAAGTGCCCATCGACCTGAGTAATGTTGAGTTGGCCATGCCCACCCAGTCACATGACCACCAAGCCCCACCTACCCACCTGGTCATTAGGATAGAGAACCAGTTGTTAAATTATTTGAATCCCACCACTGCTCATGCCACATGAAAGGGGGGGGAGCTATAACTGTGATCGATCAATAGGTAATAATAAAAATTAAACCTTAATTCTTCAGGCACTTTCTTCTGCTTAGCAGAAGCAAAGGCAGCTCTCGAATGAAAAGTGCACAAAACTGTCTTAATGTTTCCCAGATCAGCAGAATGTGATACTCTTTTGGTATTTTGAATGTTCCTTTGATCTTTGTGGCAAGCAGTTACGTAAACAGGTATTGTGTATTCCTTTGAGCCGCCAGTTTTAGTGACATGCCTTAGGGAGATTTTATAGCTTTTCCCTTCCTTCATTAGTCCCTGTTGCATTGATCACAAAGTGCTTTTTTAATGTCTGGAACAAGCAACGTTTATCCAGTCACCCAACAAAACAGACATTTAAATGGCTTTTAACAAGCATTTTATTTAGTCATATAAGTGCTTCTTCTGTAGCGCTAAGGCAGTGCTGTATCACCACTGGCTGATATTTCATAAATACACCCCAATGATTTTAGACTGTATGCAAAGCTATGCTTGAAGAGAAATAAAAGGCTTTGGTCTTTTTCGAAGAATAAAATAATTACTGGAACAAGATATTTATTCACATACTTACATCTCTGCAATAGAACAAAAGTTCTGCAGGTCTGGCCAATTCACACACCATCCACTTCAGGTTTATTTTACAGAAACTCACCCAAGGGACCACTGAAACTTATATTGCAAAATCTTCCATTTTTTATTCTGTTGTGTCTGAACCAAGGCAACTGCAAGGTATCAATCAGCACCAGCGGGTGCCAGGATTGGCTGGTTCATGTAGGCGTCATCAGCGGGAGCTAATGTTCTGATTGGTTTCCAGTTTGACAGCCGCACTATAAATAGCTGTCAAACCCGATTTCTCTGTTCTGTTCTGACTAGCGTATTGTAGTTGATAAATAAAACCTGTTGTTCCAAATAGATTGCCTCAGTTAATTCAGATTAAGCTGAGTACTTAAAAATTCCAGTACTTTTGTGACTTTCTCTTGGGAACTGTTGTCCTGGCTTTCCCCCCCAGAAACTAGTGGAACTTCTCTGGAAGCTGAGTCATAACAGCTGGACTTTGTTTGGAGGGGGGGTCTTGAAACATTTTGCTGCTCATCCAAGTTGCTTCTTTAGTCTGAGGCCTCAGCAGGGGTGGGTTTCTCGCCCCGTTCCAACCGGTTCGGTTGGAACGAGGCTGGCGGCGTCCTCGCGCACACATGCGGCGTCCTCGCACACGCACGCGGCGTCCTCGCGCACGCATGCGGCGCGCGCATGCGTACTAGCGTCTGCGCGATGCTCCAGCTGCTCCTGGAGGATCGCGCAGGTGCTGTATGCGTTCTGCGCATGCGTGCAAAGCGCAGAATTCGTAAAAACCGGGTAAGGAGCGGGCGTGGGTGTGCAGGCGCGCGCGGGCGCGGGGGGGGGGCTTCGCCGTTCCCGGAAGTTACTTACTTCCGGATTCGGCGACCAACCGGATCGCAGGGACCGGTGCGAACCGGTCGAAACCCACCCCTGGGCCTCAGACTGAAGAAGCTACTTGGTTGAGCAGCAAAATGTTTCAAAACAAAAAGAAGAAAAGTAGTCCAGTTGCCATGACTCAACTTCCAGACAACTCTACCTGGTTGACTGAGAATCTTCATCGACATAGTAGACCAGTGGTGGGTTGCCAATTTGTTTACTACCGGTTCGGGTGCACTCCCGCATGCACTCACACTTGACACCCCCAAGTGTGCTCACGCTTGACACTCCCAAGTTCACTCGCGCTCGATGCCTCTGTGCATGCGCAGAAGCATCTGGGCAGGTGGGCAGAGCCACCCACCACCACTACTACCAGCTTGTCCAATTGGGGCCGAACTGGAAGCAACCTAGTTTGCTCTGTAGTGGACCTTATGTTACCACACAAATTGCTATTCACTAATTTAAGATTTTAATTTCTGGACTACCTAATAGCTGCCTGTCTTCCACAAATTGCTCTATGGCAGGAGTGTCAAACTCCATTTCATTGAGGGCTGCATCAGGGTTGTGTTTGACGTTGGGGGGGGGGCAGGTGGGTGTGACCAGGGTGGACATGGCTAGCTTGATGTCACTCATGTCAGGGGTGCCTGTGGTGGTCCGATCACTCTGCCAGCAAATATGGAACTCAGGAGGGCCCTTCCAGGCTCTGTTTTCTCTGGCACAGGCACTGCAGGCTGGTCCTCCACTGTTTCTAACCTTAAATTTGACACCCCTGCTCTATGGGATGAAAAGAGAAATGGTTTCCAAAATGCCAATTAAATCATCTCCTGAAAATGCTTGTTATGTGTGGCAGAACATTTACTTCTTTAAATAGCCTTCTGCATTGCTGCATGTGACATTCTGCTCAATCTTGTTTTGTATACTTGTGGAGAATTGCCCCCTTTAAACATTGAAAAAAATGGCCTGTACAAATCCAGACAAGCAGTCTTAGAGGGCTTTGTATCTCTTTGCAACTTCCTAGCAGTCATCTAGATTTTTGCAGCCCAAAACTGGTAGTCCTTACCTGGTAGTGTTACCAATGCTGTCCTTTCCAACTACTCTGGCTAGCTGGAATTTGGGGAGGGGGAGTCAGCAAGTATCTTTGATCTCAGTTATAGTACTTGATGAAGAGATTGAACATCGAAACATTGTAGGGAGAGCATGGCCTTAGCCGCAATGCACCCACTTGACCATATAAATCAAGACACATTTGCGTACAATCACATCCCTCTGATTTCAGCAGAATGTACTTTTAAGTACCTCGGCTGAGACTAGAGATTCATTTTCTCTCTGCTTTAGTTTCCCATCTGTGAAAACAAAAATAAAACTTAACCCTGCAACCTCTTTATGGGAACAAATGTTGTTATTTATTTGTAGAGAAATACATTTACACCATAAATATATGAATACAAACATAAGTGCCTGCTTATGCTGTTTCCTGTAAAGAACCCATCCTGTTATGCGGGAATGGACAAAGTTTCATCCAGCTCACTTGGCTGTAATCCGACACACATTTACTGTGCTGAAATCCAGCAGAGTCAATGGGGCTTGAATAGCCAAACTACGTGCTATCCTGCTGCCATAATCAATAAATTCCAAAAGAGCTAGTAACAGGCATAAAGTCTCCCACTGGCACGGCATCTTATTTATTGTCAAAAGGACTTTTATACTTCCAGCAGCCCTCCTAATTGACAATACCCAGGCTCTTATAACCTATACACTTTGTTTACTTATCTGAAATATTTCTTTGGGGGGCCCCAAATAGAGCACAAGCCCTGGCTGTTTGTGTGCCAATTTTGAAAGCCAAAGAGTAACTGGGAATAATTCAACATATGTGAGGGAATGTCAGAAGCATTTTGTCCTGAGCCTTCAAGCTGTCCAAACTGAGTTTTCAATTTAGTTTGCAGCTTATCTCGCTCCTGTTTTTGGCAAGGAAAGATGCTAAGCTTATGATCTGTCTTGGTGATGTTGGAAGCAAGCCAAAGTATATATGTGAATGATTTAGTTATGTACATTTCATTGATTTTTAAAATAATTAAAAAAAACCTTGCAAAACTTTAAATATTCTGGAACACTGGTACCGAAATAAATGCACAGCTAATTTCTCCCTCTCTTGGCGTAGAAATGACTATAAACCTAACGGCATCAGAAATATCTATCTAAAGTAAAAACATTTACATTGCATGGTTAAAGACAATATTATATGATAACAGAAAATCAATGTATGTATGTATGTATGTATGTATGTATGTATGTATGTATGTATGTATGTATGTTCTGGAAGGTAGCCTAATTCCGTTCCTGATCCTAAGTCCTTTTTCTGCCTAACAGGAACCATCTGGGCAGGCCACATTAGGCAGCACTGACTGAAGGGCTTATTGCCTCTGCCTATGACCTTCTTATACTACCTCTGCAGCTCCTTTAGGTGATTCAGTCTAGGATGCTCAATCATTAATGAAACCAAAGGCTTTTCTGATTTTCTCTCTTTGTGGCCAAGCTGGTGATTCAGTTTGTTGTTTCCCAATTCTGAAATAAATCCCCTTTCCCACATAGTCAAAAGAAATTTTCCAAAACGAATCTGTTTTCTCCCTACCAAGTCTACCTTTTAATATGATTCGTTGGTTCAAAAAAAGTATGCCGTAAATGTTATGTTTATAGTCTCTTCTGCACTGGAAAATATAACACATTATTCAGTCAAGAAGTCTATTCGGAAATAGGATTTTGGATGGCTACAGTATTTTGTGCCTCATTCTGTTCCTGTGCATTTGAACTGAGCGGTCACATTTTTCTTGCAAAGAATATTACCTGGTATTCCCATCACACTGATGTAAACATCAGTCCTGCAATGGAAACAGATAGTCAATCTGAAAAGGGATAGATATTCTATAAATGGATCATTTACCCAGAAAAGCCCACTGTAAAAGAATAATATTAGATATTTTCTGCAGAATTGAATTATCCCATTACCTTTGACTATCTGGACAGGGTGTAAAATACTGGAATAGCAGTTACCCCCATAAATCAATGGTGCTGCTGAAATGACACTTCTGCTCATTTCAGTCATCAGAGGAACTACACTCAGAGCCTAAGATTACCAGACATTGAGTTAGAAATAAAAATGCTAAAGGACAATCTTAAATCAAAGCACGTCTTACTATACTACTATACTACTAGAAAATCTCTTCTGCTTTCGTGTGGTTGTGTCTGTCAAAGTGGTTGCATTGCTGAAGCATGTTGAAAGAATTGAACTAACTTAAATATCCATGAAGTAGCTGGCACGTACATTAAACAATATGTCCTCTAACATGGAAATCAATTCTACAGAAAGATTACCCATATACTGTATCTAAAAAGATAAAAAGGACCACTTCCTACAATCACAATCTCTCTCTCTCTCTCTCTCCCCCTCCCTCCCTCCCTCCCTCCCTCCCCCGCTCTCTCTCTTGTAATGGTACCAGTGGTGGGAGTCAGCCAGTTCGCACCTGTTCGGGAGAACCGGTTGTTAACTTTCTAAGCAGTTCGCAGGCTGTTAGAAGAAATCTCCTTTTGTTTTTTCCCACTTTACAGGGCTAATCCTCTAAGGAAGGCAGGAAGGAAACATTCTGGTGTTGTTTGTAGCCTAATCTTTATTGCCCTGCTTACAGAAACTGCCTCTCCGGTTAACCCTTATTACATAGTAACAGCAAAGGCGAAGCGCCCATTGATGTGAGTGATGTTGAGTTCGCCATGCGCACACAGTCACATGATCACCAAGCCACGCCTACCCAGCTGGTCATTAGGGCAAAGAACCGGTTGTTAAACTATTTGAATCCCACCACTGAATGGTACGTAGGAATGATTTTGGGAGATTGGGTAAAGAGATGTTGCCTAAGAAATAGTTAGATAACAGCAGAATAGCCCGCAGCTGCGGAGTAGATAGAGCAAGAGACTCGGAAGGGACTGTCCCTAGGTTCTTGGACTGTAAAGTAGATGGGAGAGAATTGTACGTGTACCTACACACACACACACACACACACACACACACACACACACACACACACACACACATATATATATATATATATATATATATATATATATTGGTCTTGTTGTATTCGGGTCTTTTCCTGTGTAAGATTGAGATTGTCTTGGCAACGTTTCAGCGAGGTCTCACTCGCCATCTTCAGGCTGGGTTTTGGGCTTAAAGCGTGGTCGGAGCTGCTATCTTTCTATAAATCTTGGTGTGTGTGTGTGGAGTGCTGGCTTTGTTTCAGTATATGAAATGATTGGTCGTGTGGTTGTATCATGATTGGTATATTGGTGCTGATTGGTGCTGGCTGTGTGTCCGCTGTTGTTTCATGTTGTAACGGCTTGGGTGGTGGGTGGGGTTCATTTGTTGACTAGGACTGGTTTCCAGATGTCTGGTAGGTGGGAGGTATCATCATGTTTAATCATGTTGTGGGGGTGTTTCTCTATTTTGATAGCTTCCATAATTATTCTCTTGTTGAAGTGTTCAATTTTGGAGATTAACCTGGTAGCTTCAAAATTAATTTCATGTCCTGTAGCTTTAAGGTGCTGGAAAAGGGAGGAAGTTTTTTCTTTTTTTCTTACTGCGTTCTTGTGTTCTGCAATGTGTGCATTTATTCTCCTGTTCATTTGTCCTACGTATGTATGTTGCAGGGCAGATTTTGCATTGGTATTTCATAGACTCCTTGGTTTTGTAGCTGGATTTTGTCTTTGGATTAGGTTGGTAGTTGTTTTTCTTTGGAATCCGTTGGAGATTAATACGTTTGTGAGAGTGTTCAGTTTTATTTTTGTTTTCAGGTGGTCTTTGTCGGCTAGGTGTTTGGTTTTGGAGATGAGGGTCTTGGCTACAGGGTGGTGATGGGATTGTGCGTTTAAGTAGGAGTTGGTGTGTGTTTTTTTCCAGTAGATGGTGTGTCCTAGGGAGCCATTGGGTTTTTTTGTAGATTAGGACGTCCAGAAAGGGAAGTTGGTTGTTTGCATCTATTTCCATAGTGAATTGTATTTTGGGGTGTAGGTTGTTGAGATGTGTGAGGAAGTTGTCCAGTTTTTCTTTCCCATGTGGCCAAATCACAAAAGTGTCATCAACATATCTAAGCCAGATTTTGTGTTTGTGTTCAGATTTATCTAAGGCGTTAGTTTCAAAATGTTCCATGTATAAGTTTGCGATGATGGGTGAGAGGGGTGATCCCATGGGCGCTCCTTCTATCTGTTTGTATCTTTGTCCATTATGGATGAAATCTGTGTTGGCTAGGCAGTGGTTGGCCAGGTCCAGGATGTGTTTAGTGGGGTTGTGTTTCTTTTGGATAGCTGTCAAGGCTTCTTTTATAGGCACTTGGGTGAAGAGAGATATGACATTGAAGCTCATGAGTAGGTTTCTGGGTTGTAGGTTTTGTTTCTTTATTGTTTGTATAAAGTGGAGTGAGTTTTGTATGTGTGATGTGATGGATACTGCATAGGGTTGGAGGTGTTTGGTGAGGAATTTGGCAAGATTCTGTAGAGGTGAGCCTATGGAGCTGACTATGAGTCTGAGTGGTGTTCCTTCTTTGTGTATCTTGGGGAGGCCATAGAGTTTGGGGCATCTGGAAGATTTTTCTCTGGGGATGATTCTTTGCTGGATATCTTCACTGATGGGAGAGGCTTTTATTTTGGATTTGGTGATTTTTTCCAGGTAGGTGGTGGGGGTCTGTGTTTACAGGTTTGTAACCATATTTTTTGGAGTATAAGATGCACCTTTCTCCCTCAAAGAAGAGGCTGTAAATCTGGGTGCATTTTATACACTGAATACAGCATTTTGTGCCTCCCAAAACCCTGCCTCCTTCACCAAAATCGTCGTGCATAGCTTTTAGAAGGCTTTTAGAGATCTCCTGGGGGCCTGTGAGGGCAAAAATGAGCAAAACAAGGCCCGTTGTTTTGTTTCCCAGCCCCCAGCAGCACTCTATAAGCTTCCTAAAGGTTATCCATGCCCTTTTTGGGCAAAAATGGGCCTGTTTTCACGAAAAATGGGCCATTTATTGCTCGTTTTTGCCCCCCCGAGCACTCTACAAGCCGCCTAAGGGCTATTCATGCCCTGTTTTTTTGGGGGGGAAATGGGCCCGTTTTCATGAAAACAAGCCATTTTTGGGAGCTTTGCAGTGTGCAAAACCTTTTTTAAAAATTTTCCTCTTCAAAACCTTGCTGCATCTTATACTCCGGTGTATCTTATACTCCGAAAAATACAGTTTATATATAATTTATTTTATTAATCACCATTCATTATAAATTACTAACTTCCGCTTCTATTTTTTAACCATTTATAAAATAGGTCCCAAGTTAAATAGTACTCTGTTTCTGCTTTATCCTTAATTTTCATTGTTAACCTGTCCATTTCAGACCAATCTGATATTTTCCTTATTACATTTTCATCTATAGGTAGATTTCAATTTTTCCAATTTTATGCAAATATAATTCTCGCTACCGTTATCACATGTAATATTATATATGCCATGCTTTTATTGTATTTTCCCGGTACCAAGTAAGAACAATTCTGGTTTTAGATCTATTTGTTGTGTTGTCACATCTGGACCCTTACTACTCTTCCGGCCTTCCGCAAAGCGATTAAGACCTGGCTGTTCCGGCAGGCCTGGGGCTGTTGATTTATCCAGCCTCATTCTGAGCTATATGAATGTTGTGCAATTTTAATGTCTGTTCTTTTTAATTTTTATATGTCCTCACTCCCCGTTTTTATCTGTAAGCTGCCCTGAGTCTCTCGAGAGTGGGCGGCATACAAATCCTAATAAATCGAAATCGAAATCAAACTCTTCTAACCACCTTTTTATCTTTAACCAATATTTTTTCACTATTGGACAGGTCCGCCACATATGGTTATAGGAACCCGGTATCTGTTTATATGTCCAGCACTCTTGTGATATGTTTTGGGACATCTTTGCCATTCTAGCTGGTGGCAAATGCCACAAGTTATTTGTTATTATACATAAAGCTCTAAAAATATTGTCTTCCCCTATGTGGAGGAATTACTTCTCCAGCATGATATTTCCCAGGAACCATTATCTTTGTCAAAGGGTCTGCTGCACATATCACCCTAGAAGAAGATATGCCTGGAATCTATCATGGCTAAGGTATTCTCAATGGCACATCCAGCAGCTTGGAATTTTTCTCTCCATATCAGTTCAATCTGCCTCCTCTTTGTTTCAAGACCATGTTGAAAACTTCCTTTTCCCATAGCCTTTTAGCCTCTAGCCTCATAAACTGGTAGTTATTTGTAGTCTGCCTCTTGGGTTTCATAGTATTGCTATTTGTTGTTTCATAATTGGGTTCAATGATTATTATTGTTATTGGGGATTGTTGTTCTTGGTATGGACTTTTCATAAACACCTCAGGTTGCTTAGCCTAGAAAATGTAGCATTCAAGTTCAGTAAATAAATAAATGAGTAAATGAATATTTTTTGTAAAAGATTAAAAAAAGGGACAATTGGACACCAATTGTATAATAAAGGTACAATATTCAAGAAAATACTATTCTTGAATAGTAGCCTCAGAAAAGCAGTCCCAATATCCTACCTTTCTCAGGTTCAAAATTATTATACTTTATGTTTTCATTCCAGTTCAAAGCATTGGTTTTGTATTTAGAAGGTTTAGACATAGTCTTAATACCTTAAGGACCATTTCCCTCCATATAGTCTCCGATAGGCTCTCCTTAAATATATAAACTATTTATTGAAATTTTTTTCCACAAAGTAAAAACAGTACAATTTGAGTTAAATATAAGAGAAATGGGGAAAATAACAGAAAAGAGAAAAAGAAATATAGAAAAAGAAGGGGGGGAAAGGAAAAAGAAAATACTATTTCTACTCTTAACAGCAGTTATAACTACATTTACATTTTCTGGTTTCTAAAGTTTCATCAGTTTGCTTATTTCCACAATCTTCCCTTTCTAGTAATCAGATTCATAAAATATATTTTCTTTTTTCAGAAAAAAGTCCATAAGAGGTTTTCAGTTGTTTACAAATAGTTGATCTTTTTCTAAGCAAACAAGTTAATTTGTTGTTAATCTAAACAAACTAATTTTAGTTGAATCTTAATTTTATGTATTTTAATCCATTTTTCCTGGCTTTTTTGCAAGTCCACCAAGAAAGATTAAATGACCCTTCATATTGTCTACATTGTGTGTGCAGGTATGATCCCCTCCCCCCTTGCCCCTAGCTGCTCTACTCATGAGAAGACTACAAGACTTCTATTCACAAAAATGGTTCACAAGAAGTAGCTATCTGGAGTACACCCTCTCAGTCTCTCCTTTATCCAGAAAGACTTTTGTTAACTTTGGAAACATCTTGTCCACCACAGAACTTCTCCCAGAAGGCATGATGGCACTGATACAATAACCAAGTCCCAGACTGATTTTATTGTATCAATTATTGATTAATAAATGAACACTTAAGATTTATATTAAGACAAGGACAAGATCCCTCTCTGAATAAACAGTAGGTGTGAGCATTGTGTGACCATGTGAATAAGAATTTTGAACTCTCAGTAAGAGGATAAGAATAGCCTTGCTGGATTAAGCAAATCTCACTGTAGTCTAGAGTATGTTTCTCACAGGGGTCATCCAAATGTGTCTAGAGTGCTCATGAGCAAGAGATAGATCCACAGTCCTCTTCTGTCATTGTTTCCTTGCAACTAGCATTTGTAGATATGGTGAAGCTGCACCCGATCAAAGCAAGACAAAGAAGTTACAGCCCTTGATAGACTCCATGAATTTATAAAAAAAAATTTTAAGCCATCCAAGTTAGTGGTCATCATCACACCTTATGGTTTATTTTTATTTATTTTGTCAAGCATGTATAACAGATATAAGTATAAACATGATGATGAATACAGGAAATGGATACAAATAGGTGGGGACAGTAGGACAGGGATGGTAGGCACGTTGGTGCGCTTGTGCACACCCCTTACAGACCTCTTAGGAATGGGGTGAGGTCAACAGTAGACACTTTAAGGTTAAAGTTGTGGTGGTTTGGGGATGAAATTCCCAGTGCATTCCAGGCATTGACCATTCTGTTACTGAAGTTGTATTTTCTGCAATTGAGTTTGGAGCGGTTTATCTTAAGTTTGTATCTATTGTGTGCTCCTGTATTGTTGCAGTTGAAGTTGAAGTAGTCATTGACAGATAGGACATTGTAGCAGATAATTTTGTGTACTATGCTCAGGTCAGACCGAACGCGGAATAGTTCTAAATTGTCTAAGCCCAAAATGTCAAGCCTGCTGACATAAGGGATTCTGTTGTGAGTGGAGGACTCTTCTCGTGAAATATTTCTGGACTCGCTTGATTATATTAATGTCTGATATGCAGTGGGCGTTCCAGACAGATGAGTTGTACTCGAGAATTGGTGTAGCAAAGGTTTTATATGTCTTAGTTTGCAATACAATATTACCGGAGAATAAGCTTTGCAAGATTAGGTTAACAACTCTTAATGCCTTTTTGGCAATGCTGTTACAGTGAGCTCTGGCATTAAATATTAAGTTGGGCATATCAATGGTATTAAGTTGGGCTTATCTTTTATACAGAGTGTGAAGAAATATTTTTTGGTTGATCCTAAATCTCTGTCTGGGCATTGTGTTTTCAGAAAGGATACCCCCCCCCTTTTTTTTTTACCCTGTCCATTTTATCTATGCTATGAATGGTTTTAAATACTTCAGGCCTGGCCTTTGTGGTTGACTGTTTTCCAAACTAAAGGTTGTATTATAACCTTCTTTAAAATGTGGCAATCAGAACTATACACGACATTGTGCAATTCCCTGTTTCTTAATGGAAATTGTATATAGTATTATGAAAGTCCTGCAAACCTAACAATTGGGAATGCAGTGTGATTTCCTGGGATATGTTTGAACATGAATCTAAGGCAAAAATAACAATAGCACATTATAATTTAGCATTATATGTGAAGCCTAATTATCTGCTGCAATTCATTCTGCAGTCAGGGAAGTGATTTGTTTCCTCTCATTGCATCCTGATATTGTTCTTGTTTAATGCTGTTGCACAAGGGCCAATAAATCTTGGTGGCCTCTTGAACCATGGACGACAAAACCACCTTCTATCCTGTGCTTCAAGATTCTTCTTTGAGTTCTCATCTAGGAAGAGCTGGAGCATGTCTGTGTTGAGTACTTCTGTATCCCAATTTTCTGGATTCATCCCATATTGGTTCCTAATCTGACAATATGAATTGACAACATTATCTATTTCTGGTACTGGAAAAGGTATCAGAGAGAAAACTCCTCCCCCCCCCCCCTGAAAGAAGATCCTTTAGCATTGTAGTCAACTCACTACAGTTTCAGAGATTCAGTAACATTCGCTTTAGTAATAATTTGACACATGCATAAGAAAATTGTTTACTGCTAACTAAATTTAGGGATTAAAGGTAAAGGTTCCACTCACACCTGTGTGCTAGTTGTTCCGACTCTAGGGTGCGGTCCTCTGTTTCAAAGCCGAAGAGCCAGCGCTGTCCAAAGAGATCTCCATGGTCATGTGACCAGCTTGACTAAACGCCAAAGGCACATGGAACGCCAAAGGCACATGGAATGCTCGTTTGTTGACTAGGTCTGGTTGCCAGATGTTCGGTAGCCGGGAGGTATCGTCACATTTATTCATGTTGTGGGGGTGTTTCTCTATTTCGATAGCTTCCTTAATTATTCTCTTGTTGAAGTGTTCAGTTTTGGAGATTAACCTGGTTCATGCAAAATTAATTTCATGTCCTGTAGCTTTAAGGTGCTGGAAAAGGGAGGAAGTTTTTCTTTTTTTCTTACTGCGTTCTTGTGTTCTGTGATGCGTGCATTCATTCTCCTGTTCGTTTGTCCTATGTATGTTGCAGGGCAGATTTTGCATGGTATTTCATAGATTCCTTGGTTTTCTAGCTGGATTTTGTATTTGGGGTTTCTTAAGATGTTGGCTATTTTTTGGTTGCCCTCCTCCCTTACATCAAAGGCACCACAGATAAAATCAGCAAAATTCTTTACAAACACAATATCAAGACAGCCTTCAACACTGACCAAAAATAGCCAACATCTTAAGAAACCCCAAAGAATTTTGAATTTTTTTTAAATACAGAAAGGGCATATAGGAAGAGAGTAATTTGGACCATAGAAATCATGGTCAAGTAAAAGACCTCCCATCTACACTGTCTCTTACTAGCTCTTAATTCCACAACAAGGTTTAATTGAGTCCACTACAGATATCATCATCATCATTCTCTTTTAATGAGCCATAATCCCTTGTGGGTGGAGTCTGGGCAATTGAATGGAGCTGAGTGTTTATTGCCGGATGCTCTTCCTGTTGCCAATGTGGAGTGTTTTTCAGCAGAAATATTCTCAGTGTGCCCAGAAAGAGAAATATCAGCCTCTACCTAGGATTGAACTCACAACCTCCTGATTGTGAGGCGAGGTCGCCACCTCTAGCCCACTACACCACTTGAGTCCACTACAGATATGCATATGTAAAATGGAATAACTATGATATGATTAAAAATGTTTTTTCACATGATAAAGATTTTAGTACTGAGGCACAGACAACTTGATTGAGATGACAGTGGAATTAACAAGCCATTTTCTTCTTAAACCTACTTTGTGTAACTGTTGGGCAAATAAAAAAAATATTGTGAGCCAGCTTGAGCTATAAGGTGAATTCTGGGTTTTGCCCCTCCACAACTTATAGCAGCAACTGGTTGTCAAAAACATACCTTTCTCATAGTCGTCCTCAGCTACTGCTTTCTCCTGAAGCTTCTGAAGTTTTCTCATCAAGGATTTTATCTGTATCAATTAAAAGATCATGAGCAATATTCTTCTATGCTGCTTTGAAAAAGTGTGACCTAAGCATTGTATATATGATCATAACAATCCAAAAGGTTTGATTTCATTCCACTTGGCCCACCCCTTTCTGAAGACACTTCTGTCACCCCACATCGTACAATCACGATGCTTATAATTCAAGAACACTCAGAGTAGCTATCATGATATAATGAAGGATATATTTATATGAAGATGCGAAAATCCAATGAGTTTCCCATGATTCCCAAATTGGAAAAAATCAAACACATGGCACATGTTTATTTTACCCATCCTGAGATTTGCAGGCTTCAACCAGGAAATCTTAAATTAAAAATTAATTAATTCCATTTAGGTAAGGGTTAGGGTAAGGCTCAGCAGCAGCAGTGATAATATTCTGAAAGATTGGGTAGGTGAGAGCAATGTAGAAAAATGTGTAGCAAGGAGAGTGGGAGAAAACTAAAATGAGATTGAAGTGCAGCAAATCTTATGACAGAAAGAGAGTAAAAGGGTTCAAGATATTTGGAAGACAAGGCATTCATGAATTTTTAGGGGCTCCATTATTAGAGGTTTTTAAGAGGAGATTGGACAGCCATTTTTCCAGAATGGTATATGGACTCCTACTTGAGCAGAAAACATACAAGGTCCCTTCCAACGATGCAATTCTGTACTTCTTTATTTTATTTTATTTTATTTTATTATTTGTCAAGCATGTATAAGATAACAGATATAAGTATAAACATGATTATGAATGCATGAAATGGATACGAATAAATGGGGACAGTACAGATAGTCCTCGACTTACAATCTTTCATTTAGTGACCATTCAAAGTTACAATGGCACTGAAAAAAATGACTTATGACCATTTTTCACACTTGCAACCATTGCCGACTATCCCTGGTCATGAGATCAAAATTCAGACATCTCGCAACTGATTCATATTTATCGTGGTTGCAGTGTCCTGGGGTCATGTGATGGCCTTTTGCAACCTTTTGACAAGCAAAACCAATGGGGAAGCCAGATTCGTTTAACAAGGGTGTTACTAATTTAACAACTGCAGTGATTCACTTAATAAAGATGACAAGAAAGGTCGTAAAATGGGGCAAACTCACTTGACAAATGTCTCGCTTAGCCACATAAATGTTGGACTCAATTGTAATCATAAGTGTATAGAGATTAATGATGAATAGATAAATGTTAAGTAGCAATTATAAGAATGTGTATCTATGAATGAAATTAAAAGGGAAAAATAAAAAAAAACTTTTTGCAAAAATAATTGTAATCGCAAGTGGATGATTACTTGTATTTAATTGACAAGCTAACAAGATAATTCAACTTAAATTGAATAGAAGACGTTGGGGGAATCCTCAAGAAAATGTTATTGTGTGTCCTCCAATTCCATATTAGGAGCTGATGTGAGAATTGTAAACAGAGTTTCTCACGGTAAAAAGATCTGCAATATATCCATAATCATGTACCTTAATTGTTGTGATTGTTTTAACTTTATCTTAAATTCTGCTCACTGAGATGGATGGCCATAAAATAAATATCAACAGTTGCTCAGTTTTAATTCCAAAAAGTACAAAGCAAAAACATCTGTTAAAAAGTGAGAAAGGTAGAGAAAAGAAATCTAGAATTAAACTACAATGAGTATTCAAAGGGACTGTGCCTTTAGAGGGCACTCAACACTCTTAAGTGGCTTTTCCCCAATAGGCAGTGAAGATTCTTATCTAGATTCTTTGTGTGGTGTGTCTTAGTGTCTACAGCTGAATTCAGACCTAAGAGGCTCAGCCTAAGTATGCTGAGTTAAGTGTCTGGGAATTACCGCTGAGTTATAGTTAGTGAGTTTGATTGCTTCCTCTTCAGGGCTCCAGCCTGCCCTCTTTGGAGGTCACAAAAGTTGTTTAAAGAAAATAAGAAAAACTAAGGGCCACCTGTTTTGTTTTCCCAATTCCCTTGTTAGGCCTAAACTTGTGTAAACTTAGTTTGCATTGGATTGCATGGCATTATATTACATTGTTTTTTAGACGTCCAACCCTGTCTTTACTTCCAAATATTTCCAGGTGTCTGATTACCAATACTCCGAAAAAAGAATAAAATAATAAACCAATTAAACATCTTCACTCAACGGTCCAATCTGGAGTGTGCTGGAACTTTGAGTATTACATGCTCTATGCCAAGTTTCTTCGACCTTGGCACTCTCCAGATGTGTGGGCTTCAGTTTGCAGTTTTGTCAGCAGTATAACTTAAGAAACAAGAACTAGAAGTTGTGAAAGCCCCAACACCGGAAGTCTTTAAGAAGTTGTTGGATAGCCATCTGCCAGAAATGGTATAGGGTTTCCTGCCTAGGCAGGGGGTTGGACAAGAAGACCTCCAAGGTCCCTTCCAACTCTGCTATTGTATTGTATTGTATAGATTACATGGCTATTGTACTTTGGAGCCCAACCTCTTGGATATTTGAAAGGATCTTGCATATTGAAAGCCTATCAAAACCATTCTCCATCTCAACTTAGATTTAGCATAATTGATGTGGAGATATTCTGTATTTCTTTGCCATGATCCCCTCCTTCCCTGGGCTGAAGGTGTCTCCTTCGTAGCAGTTCTATTTCTTCTTCTGTGCTCTCAGGGTCTGCTATGAACCAGTGGTGGGATTCACATTTTTTTACTACTGGTTCTGTGGGCGTGGCTTGGTGGGCGTGGTAGGGAAGGACACTGTAAAATCTCCATTCCCTCCCCACTCCAGGGGAAGGTTACTGCAAAATCCCCATTTCTTCCTGATCAGCTGGGCTTCGATAGGCAGAGAATAGATGGGGGTAGGGCCAGTCAGAGATGGTATTTACCGGTTCTCCGAACTACTCAAAATTTCCACTACCAGTTCTCCAGAACTGGTCAGAACCTGCTGAATATCACCTCTGCTATGAACTCTGTACTTTACAAATGTGGAGTCTGTGGACTGATTGTGAGTGCAGTCATAGCCTTTCCTTTAAAATCAATAGACGGACATTCTTTGCCGCAGATTTTGCAGTGCTGTAAAAAGTGAGCAGATTCATGGTTGTTTCCTGGAGAAGCTTAACACATAATGCAAATGGGCTCTCCACATGTGTAATTCCAATTCCACTCATAATCCTATTCCATTTTACCTGCTCTGCAGATGTATCTGGAGAACTCCACTGCCAGATCATGGCACTTCTACACAAAGATTCCATTACAGTTTGAAACTTGCTCCAGATCTCTACTATTCTATGTTGTCAACAGTCTTTTGAGAGCTGGCTTACTCTGCTTTTAGTTCTCACCTACAATGTATTTAAAATCGTAGCCAAACTAGTCTTTTAAATGACAACGTGCCTGTGAAAGTTGTGAGTAGTCCTCTCCATTTGAAGGAACTTGCTTCACCTTGTCACCCAGTTACTGAGCTTCAATTGCCATGTCATGGCACTACGCATTTCCAAGACTATGATCTTCTGAATTATAACACATGACTGTGAAAGCAGAATCATCAGAAAGCGTGAGTGAAAAAACATAACACTTTTGAATTGTGGTAGTGCAGACCATTACTGAGAGTACTGTGCACCACAAACAGAACAAATTCGTACACTACGGCATTAGAGTAAAATCAGACTGCTCACTGAACACATTTTAAGTAGTTTGGACATATAATGTGAAAGCAAAAAGTTTTGTAGAAGACCATTGGGGAAATAAATGATTGGGGAAACAAAGGTAATAAAACAAGGTAAATAAAGGTAATAAAACAAAAGATCCAGTTTGGTTTAGTGGTTAAGGCACCAAGCTAGAAAATGGAAAACAGTGAGTTCTAATCCTGCTTAGCTGGGTGGTCTTGGCCAGTCACTGTGTCAGTTCAACCCACCTCATAGGATTGTTGTTGTGGGGAAAATAGGAGGAGGAATGTTTGTTGGATATGTTTGCTGCCTTGTGTTATTTGTAAAAACAATAAAAGCAGGAGACAGAAGTTTCTGTCAGAGAGACCTGATAAAAAAAATCCTGCCAATAGTCAGAAGCAATTAAATGATTGTATAGCAACAATGCAAACAGTTGTCAGAACATGCACACCCACACACCTACCCATACCCCGATCCCCATATCACAGAGCCACTATGTGAGATGGGCAGCTATACAGTACAAATTTGATTCAATAAATAAAAAAAATGCTTCACACATCTTATGAATATTTATATTCATTCTGCTCTAGGCCAGAATATAAAAGCTGTTCTTGTAAGCAGCAGGTCAGACATTTTTAACAACTTTTGCACAATTTCCTAATTTTCATTATATTCCAAAACCCATCTATGAAATTAGGAACCACTGTTATTTTGTATAACTGTGCAGCAAGAAAGAAGAACAAAAACCTCATCGCTTCAATGTGAAGTGTTCAGAAGCATAATGATAGTGATTAGCCCTATAGAAAAATCCCTGAATTAATACACTGATTACTCACAAATATCATTTAGGTTTTCGGGGATGCAAATTTCATTCAATTGTTGTTCTTTTTATCCTGATCTTAACAAGCTGACTATCTTTCTTTTTTTTATCTCCCGCTTTATGTGAAAGATTTGGCTACATAGTATTTAAAGCAGAATGAGAGTTAATTCAAAGTAAACTTGCGATTTAAATCCTTTGCAATTAGCTAATCATACTATTACAAAGCAAACGATATACTATTTCCTTCTTTTGCGGAGGCATTTACCTAGTTTTCTTTGCTATTCACTACTTTCTTTTTGTAAATATAGATTCTAATATGGGAATGATAAATAACAGCTTTTTTTTTTTTTAAAGTGTTTCTCGTCTCTATTCAAACCTTGCAAGAAACAAGAAGCGAAGAAGTGGTGATGTTGTCGTTTTCAGTGGACAACAAACTGATGACCCTGCAGTTCAAATGCATCCATCTTATTTATGAGTGGTTCCTGTTTTTCATAACTAGGTTTTACTAAACATAATTAATTCTTATTCAAACTCATTTGAACCTTTCTAGAATATTTCAGCAGCTTCTGTGTACAGACTATTGGTTACAGTATCTTTTGTGTGATGGCCTAAGGCAAAATTCTATAACCAGTAGTTTGAAAAGTGATAGCTATCTAGGGGTGCCATTCCAGTTTTAAAAGTTTTGTTCACTTACTTCAGGCTTTTCCCTATTATTTTTGAATTTATTTCAAAAATTCCTTCTGTTGGAAACAAGTGCTAGAGTTTAATTTGGCTTCAGTAGCAGAAAGGAAGGTAATGTTTCAATTCCCATAGTTTGATAACCATAGTTTGCTTAACTGTAATTTGTTGATTA
The DNA here is from genome assembly GCF_009769535.1 of Thamnophis elegans. Taxonomy (NCBI): domain Eukaryota; kingdom Metazoa; phylum Chordata; class Lepidosauria; order Squamata; family Natricidae; genus Thamnophis; species Thamnophis elegans. Next base: position 66,888,633 of record NC_045544.1, on the reverse strand, counting down.
AACCTCAGTGCAAACTGAGCTGTGTGAATTGGCTGTGACATTTGAAGCCATAATTCTGTTTTAGTGGCAATGTCTTCTGGACATGTCCAAAAGATCCCTGAAAAAGGGTTTGAGACAGCAGTACTTGTGGATGGAATGGCGTTGTAGCAAGTGTAGAGAGAACAAAGTCTCTTTCCAACCAATTTGCACAGACCTGAGTCAATGATTAACAAATTGGAGGTCAGCTCATGACCTAAACTGGGACATCAAGTAAGGTTGGAGACTTTTTAAAAAAGAGAGAAATAAATGTATCATCATGGAAATTCCCTTCTAATTCTGTAATTCTGAAATGTCCTTTTCTTTTTTTCTGTTACTGTGTTTGCATTATTAACTTTGCTAATTGTGTCTAGATTTCTGAAGCACAATGAATCAAATAGTATGGATTATTTGAAATGCTTGTGGTTAGAGTTTTCAAGGTGGCAGCAAAGAAGACCTATAACCATCTTGTTTGGATAAAAACCAATAAATAACTCTTTCTAGGTGAGAGTGCAAATGACTGGAAAGTATTCCTTCAAGTAGGCATACAAATATTTTGGCAAAAAGCTGCTTTTAACTTTTTTGGGAGAAACCAGGGCTACAGTAGGATGGGAAAGGAAGCCAAGTGGAAAGAACGGGGATGCATTATCATCAAGAGCAGCATTTTCTGATTCTTCCCTGCATTTAAAAAAACATCTCTATTGATTTTCAAAAACATAAGATTAAAAGATAAAAGACATGAAAAAGAAAAAAAGATCAAGAAAAAGAGAAGATAGAGATGCAAAAATAAAATGTTAATAAAAAATAAAAAATAATGATATCAGCATTTCTTTGGTACAGATATGAATAAAAATACTTCAAACTCTAACTCTAAAATTAAGATTTGTCTACATTATTTCTGTAATCCATATAATTCTAATAATGAAACCCAAAATCAATATTTATTTCAGTCTCTCACAAGAAAATCAAAAGTTATGCCAACTAGAAAGCAAATTTAATCAAAGCTGACAGTTTCATCATCCCTGCTAAGTCTACCAGCTTCACTATCCATTCTTCCATTGTAAATATTTGTAATTTTTCCCTTAATTTGAGGTGGGATATGGCTGGCTAATTTTAAATGAATGTAGGAACTTTGCCTCCAGAATAGAAGTCAATGGGGTGCATAAGTAAGATTTGTTAAAGCACTAAGTAACTGCCCTCACTACAGTACTCAATTCCAGCATGAATAAACATAGAGATGTTCATATTTGCTCAACCCTTCGATTTTTCTAAGGTAGGCAGGGATGTATATTTTATCTACTAATAATGTGTTCTATCATCCTCCCATTCTAGGGAGGCCAAAGGTGAGGTTAATGTAAATTAGCATAGGAGAGAATAAGTCCTACTAAAAATATTAAATTAAACAAAGTTACATTGCAGTCACCAATCTTTATACATTCTGTGATGACCCAGGACAAGGCACAAAGGTCACACAGCTGGCTGAGAATTCAAACTCCCTTTTAATGCTTCAAATTTCCCCCCAAACACTCCCACATTCTTGGCAAGTCCCAGAGCAAAGTGCATGCAGGCACACACAAGGCAGCCTCTGGCTGCACCCAGTCCAGCAAAACAAAGGAACAGGGGAATGAGTCCATGAACCAGGAAACAAACAATGAGTCCACAAAATAGGGAACAAGGCACTGAGTCCACGAAATCAGGAAGAAGCAAGCAGACCTGCAAACACCAAATGTCTGTACTGCCACACCAAACCCTACCAATTCAGTGTTTGTTCCTGACAAATGCCCCTCTCTACAGCATCTCCTTAAATCTCAGTCCCCAGGTGTGCCTTGGAAAGAGGGGCAGGCGCTCTCTTCCAGAGTCATCGGGTTGGCCTGTGCTGTTCCCATCTTCTCTCCACTCTCTTGGCTCAGGCATCAAGAGGCGGCGGTCCTTGCTAATTGCCTGAGCTTCATTGTTCCTCATGTCCACAACTTGCCCTCTCTTGGTCATCCTGCCTCTGTTCCTACCTATTAACAAGCTGTCCCAATCCTGAGGGGCCCTGAGCTGGCCTTCTCCTTCCTACATTCCTCCAAAGCCAACGAAGCCACCAATCTCCATCAGCTCCATCTCTGGCTCATCCTCTTCCTCCTCAGATTCAGGCTCCGATGGGGGGCATGACACATTCATATTTTTTTCCCCACATAGTGTTCTTACACACATCGTGCTTGAGGAAATATAACTTGCCAATGGACAAATGGGCCACAAGACCTGTTTTGGGTGCATTTATACTGTAGTACCAGTAAAATAAATTATACAGAGTGGTACTGTGGCCTAGAAGTAGAGTTCTCACCGCACAATCAGGAGGCTGTGAGTTCAATCCTAGGTAGTGGCAGATATTTCTCTCTCTGGGCACAATTAGTAATTTCTGCTGTGAACTCTGTGTAGGCATCAGGAAGGCATCTGGCCAGTAAATGCTCAAGCTCTGTTCAGTCACCCTGACTACACCCTGACTACATCCTGATGCAAGGGATTACAGGATCATTAGGAAAAAACCAATAGAAGAAATATGTAGCTAAGGGTTGAACTAAGGAATTTCTGGTGCCCTCTGAGCTTGGCTGTTTGCTTGCAGGCCTTTCATTGTCCCATTAGGTAATGCCATCAGTATTGATGATGTTGTCTAATTGAGTAATGAAATATATACCTCACACCACAGTCAGGTATACTTGCGCTTTATTTGACAATTATTTACTTCTAGGTTAGACACATATAAATCCAATTTATTATCCTAATTTTCCTGCTTAATTGTTCCTACACAGACATGTTTAAAATAGCAGATTCTGAGAAGGAATTGCCCATTGGTGCAACAATAAAAAGAGAAGATGACCAGCTGCAATCCTCTCCACCAACAGGAAAATTGTTGAGAAAATAATAGGGTACATTGTTGGTGAGAAAGCTGAATGAAAAGAAATAAAGAGCTGCATTAATTAGCTCCTTGCCCCTCTTTTTATACACTATGCAGGGTTCTATGTTTGAGTCTAACCAGCTATTTTCAATATGGTCATATCTGGATATTATTATAGTTTTGACATCTTCTGAGAAAAAACACATTCTTGTCTTCTGCTGTCAGAAACATTACTTTCAGAGCCACATATCTTCATTCATCAGAATAGGCAGGTTGGCTGTTTACTATGTCTCATATCTCATGTCTTCCAATCTGTTCTGTGTCCAGCTTTGCTACAATTAGGTTGGCCTGGAATCGAATGTCTCCCTGTTCATTCTGGCATGACTTCTTTCATTAGTCATGTTTTCAAATCATTCTAGTATGGCTTTTTTCCCATCAAGCTGATCATTAGTCATGCACTGAATATGTTCACGCAGGTTACCTTTTGCTCAGACATAGATTCTGTTAGGTTTGGTCAAGCGCTGCATATCGCGTTATCTTTGTATCATTTGGATACTTCAGGAGTTCTGACTGAGTTTGAGAGTTTCATTGCTGACAATCTGGCCACCCAGAAGAACAAAACTTTGCCCACCCAGGGAGCAAGAGATGCAATCTTTATATTTCCTTCATCTGGCCCAAATTTCATCTAGAACAGTGGTTCCCAATGTGGGGCCGAAGTCAGCGGTGGGTTCCGGTCAGTATGCCCGTACAAGCATACCGGTGGCTGCTGGGAGCAACAGCCACTGTAACGGAATGGTGCTTTGAGGGGCCCATCTTTCCGCCCTAGTTCCTTACCTCTATTTGAGCTAACTGGGTCACTTGCACAAGAGCGCGCAGCGTACGGCTTCTGCGCGATGCTCAACTAAGCAGCTGGAGCATCGCAGGGCAGTGGGTGTGCATGCATGTGCAGCTCACGTGCCTGTAGTGGACACCCGGCCCTGTCGCAGCGTACCAATTGCAACGAGATCCGGAACCCACCACTGCCCCACACCCCACAGGGGGCAATTAGATTTTTAATGGGGTCACTTTGAACCTTGTTCAAACCAAGTTAATGGCCTTTCAGGCTTCCTCTCTGTGAGTAGAGTTTATTTTTCGAGTAAAGTAATTATTATATGTCACGGGGGGGGGGGGGGCTCAGGATTTTAAAGATGCTTAGGTGGGGCATGGCCAAAAAAATGTTGGGAACGATTGATCTAGAATAAGTAGCTAGCTCAAAACTTGAACTGAAAAATTGCTCATCAACAGTTCCTTATCAAACTGGAAATAAATTTCCCTGTAAGGTGCCAGTTTCAGTCCTAGGCAGAAGTGTTTGGAGAAGGGAGTGTCATGTGAGAATGACCTTTGGAGACAGGAAGAAGAGCTGCAGCCAGGGTAATGGCTGGATAAGCCACAGCTGAGCCCACAGAAGGATTGGGGCATGGCAAACATCTCAAAGAGACCTCCCTAGTTTCTCGGGTTGTAAAGGTGATGCGGGAGAAAAGTATTTTCACACTTGCAAGATTTGTATTGTAATCTTACAATAAATTTAGACCTAGTACTTTTGGGTATATTTCTTGGCTCTACTATCTTGCAAGGCTGAAATCAGTCTTGCAAGCTTGAAAGTATATTTCTCCCCCATCACCTTTACAGCCCAAGAAAATAGGGAGAGTCCCTTCTGAGACATTTACAGTACCATGCCCCCATTCCTTCTGTGGGTTAAGTTGCCACTTATCCAACCATTGCCATGGCTATGGATCTTGCCCCTGTGTCCCAAGCATTGCATCACCAGACCATATAGCCCTTGTCTCTGTTTATGTCTGCCATTTTGTTAGTATTTAGAATTTGTGATTTTGGGCATCAACCTTTAAGAAGGATCCACTTAAATGAGTTTAGAGAATGGAAATAAGGATAATCAGGGAACTAGAAACCAATTATTAAAAAGAGACATGGGAGAGATTAGGAATGTTGAATTTAAGAAAACTGTGGCGGAATGTGATAGAACTTTTCAGTTAATGATAGAGGTTTTTTACAGAACAAGACTTGTTCTGTGACAAACCAGAATGTAGGACTTGGGATACTGGATAGAAGTTTTAGGAGGGCAGATTCTGATTGACTACTAGAAGAAGCATCCTAACAACAAGAACTGATGGAAAATAGAACCAATTATTCAGAGAGATGCGAGATTTTCTTCCCTGGATATGTCCAAGAGAAGACTAGAAAACTACCTATCAGATATGGTTTCTTTCAGACTGCTGCACTTAGAAGAATGTTGGAACCAGTGATCTAAATAGCTTCTTCCAACTCTATGATACTATTACCTGGTCATCTGGGAAATAGAGAGTCTTTGTTCATTCCCAGCTCAGAATAAGGGCATGTTTTGACAGTATGCGCACACTTTTGCATCCATTTAGGGAACAATTACTGCTTTTGGCTTTCCTAGTTCTGTCATGACTGCAGGTCACATAGACTGGCTTGAAAGCTTGTGTGTGATACCTGTTTTATAAGTTGATGAAACTGCAGAAATAAGTGAGAGGAAAATGAGAATAAAGCCATGATTAAAGTGATTAGTGCTGTAGTTGGCACAACATAGAAGGGATCCAGATTTGTCTCTGAGAAGAATTGGCACTGATACATAATGAAAGAAACAGCAATGATTGTCAACTTACTCAAGTCACTAAAAAAAGAAAAAAAACATTGGCTTTTAAAAGATCTAAAAGAGAAGTTTCACTCCAATTTCAGCCTGAAGCAAAGAATATTAACAATAACACATGAGTGGGCCTGTCCACTCCCAAAACTGTTGGGCGAGTCTTCTCTAAAGAAGAAACAGGATCGGTGACTTCAGAGATAAGTTCAAAGTGTTTCTGTGCTATTACAAAATAGAGGCTATTTTCAATGTGTTTTGGGGCCTGCTGATTTCTGAAACTGAGCATTGAACTAATTCACTTTACTCATCAACCACACTTCTTTGCCTGAAGGTGAAAAATTATATCAATTCAGTGTCATTGTACTTGTTAGAACAGTAGGTAAACAATATGAGCTGAAAAAGCAATAGCCCTCTCTCTCCCATTAGCTGTCTCATGTGATGGATGAGTCAGGAATGTTGGTCAGCATGACGTGCAAAAAAGGCAAAACAGAGAAAGGGGTAGGTGGTGAGCTGGTGATGAAATGACATCCACAAATGAAGTTGATGGATGAGGGAGAGGAAGGAAGGCAAGATAACTCTATGCCTACAAGCAAAACAAGAGGGGAAAGGTTGGGGGTTTGGTATCTATGGCTGGTTTTGGCACAGGTTTGAGAAAAAGCTTTCAGTGATTTGAATTGTGTGGAGAAAATTAATTGAAGAGTTTGCCACATTTCACAATTTTTATTTTTTATTTGCTTGTCAGAAAGAAATTATCTTTTCTAATGCAGGACTGGTAAGTGGTAGGATTCTCGGGGAGTGCTTGAAAATGTGATCATTTGGCGTACCAAAACTGGAAAACAGCTATTGAGAATATCTAGCCTAAAACCATGAAGGGTGCAGGAAGCTAAATAAAAACATTCTCAATAGCTAGATTTCTTTTTTAAACTAATTTATGTGCCACTCACTTCCTGAACGGCTGTAGGAGGGTTGCAAAAGTACTATTTTTATAATAAAATATATTCAAATATATAAAATACAGAAAATATTTTATAGTAAAAACTACATTTTTATAAGTAAACTGTAATTTCTCGACTACTTTCAAGAGCTGCTCCCTAAATTGTTCATTACAAATAGTTTAGTCTGGAGACTGAATGTTTGAGGTCAGGTCTTTCTCTCCAGGTGAGTTGAAAAAGCAAAGGTTCATACTGGTAGGAATTGTGGAGATATACGGTAATCCCAAAGAAATTCATGGACACTAATTTGAAGAAAGATGAGCTACACCACAGCATTAATTTTCAGCACAAACATCTATATGTGATTTTGTTAAGGGTTGGTCCATGCAGTAAGTTCACTCCAGGTTTCTAGTTTTCTAAAATAAATTCCAGTGCGATGAATTTATTTCTCCATTGCATTCAGGGCTAGTTTCAAATATATTGAGCAACACAAAAGAGAAACCAAGATCAATAGCACAGCCTTCTTTTCTAGAGTTTGCAGACCTGTGCCTGAAGGTAAATGTTTTGATCTGGGAAGCAAAACACACACATGTACATACTTGGCACAATTTCTCCTCTTGAGTAGCTTGCTTATATAGATTGTGTTCTTGTGGGGAAAAAAAGCAGAGTGCTGGAGAGGAGTTCTGACATTTGCTGAAAACAAAAAGTGAGATGGGATGTTGGAATTGTCATAGCACTTTTTATTTTACTGAGTGTTCAGTGAGCAAAAACAAGCAATTGTTTGAATTTTCATGTCAAATCCTGGCAGTGCCGGAGTAGAGCATCTTACTGGATTGGTTGAATGAAATAATATTTATTCAGCTTTCTCTGGTCAAATGCCCTCACAATCACTTTAGTCTCATCTCCTCCTGTGGTCGCAAAGGTGGGACATTCTAAGGAATGAATATTGGCTTTGCACACTTTCTCTGAAGATGACTCCATTTTATACAATAATATATTTCCTAGATTTGAAGAGGCCACGGGACTTTTGATTTTTTGATTCTCATCTCTCAGTGGAGTTGTGGGCTTTCTCCAAGCACCTTGTGAGTCCTTTCTTTCCCCGCTTTGTGTTTGTTGAGCTCATAGTATAGAAAGAAAAAAGAGAGAAAATAAGGGAAACTGTATTCTGGATTGGGGATGGCAGGAGAATAGTTGGCAGTTTCCCACTGGACTAATGAAGTACAAGAGAGATTTTGTCATCCTCAGAGCTATTTATTTGTACGTTTTGGGCCAAAAGGAGAGTAGTGTCATGACTTCATTAGCTGATTTTATGCAAGCAATGACAGTCTTGCTATATCTCTGAGAGGTTTTGAGATTACTTTTATTGTCCTAATGATTATACATTTCTTGCTACTGCTGAGTACAGGTTGAAAAGGGTGATTGTCAATGATAGAAATTTGTATTGTCCATATATAGTATAAAGTACACACAAAAAAACCCCCCATTCAAATATTCAACTCTTCCTCTGGTTTATTTGACACTATTTGTTTCTCGGTTGTCATCCAATCATAAGGAGAAATCACGTAATGTTTTGAAGTTACTTCCCTGTTCACATAAATGCAACTTTCTTTCTCACTTCTGCAATTCTTTCACTGTGCAATATTTCGGAGTGTAGAAAATGATACTCAGAAATTCCACCTATGCTGGTTGCATGGTGTTTTTTTTAAGGTTCACCAATATGACCTTTGAAGTTTGTATATTTTTTCCTCCTCTATTTTTCTCTGTATTTCCAGGCAGAGAGCCAAAGCAAACATACCTGAGCCCATACATAACTACCATTCAAGGTTGGTGGGTTACTTATTTTATATACAAATATTAGAGTTCTTCCTGGAATACTACAAGTTATTTGCAAGTTTGTTCGGTTGCACTCTGTTTTTTAGAAGGGCATATCCAGGTTCATAGATGTAACACAGATATAGGCCAAAGAAAGTAAGGACAAAATTAAACCTTCTTAGTATTAAACTTCCTTTCCAGCAAAGTGATCAATGAGTTAGAACTATTTTTTTCACCCTCTCTGAAATGCAGCCAACCAAGTACTTATTAACACATTATCAATCTTGTTCAAAGTGCAAGAGAATTTGAGGCATCTCTCCAACATGCTTCATCTTATTATTGAATATCATTGAAATTATCTAGAAGGCACTTTAATATTTACTTTGTTAAAAAAAAAACTTTCATTAATACCGTACAGTTGCAAATGTAATCCCATAAACATCCATTTGAATTTAAAGTCTTCATACAGTATGCAAGATCAGGCTAAAATAAATGTCTTGTATTTTGGGGTGTGGCTTTTGTAGGAAATTCCTCTATTTTGTTGGCATATCACTTTGTTTAACTCATAATGTGTGCTGGGAAAAGCATGTCATGTAAATACAGCAATTCTGTTTTGCCAACTTGGATTTGGCTAACTGTGTTTTCAATTAATGAGCTTTAATTCACACAAATGGGATTGTTCTATAAATCTAATTATTTTGTGTGTGTGTGTGTGTGTGTGTGTGTGTGTGTGTGTGTGTGTATGTATGTATGTATGTATGTATGTATGTATGTATGTATGTATGTATATGTATATATATATATAGGACTACATAAATGGCTACTGCTGATAGAATCATAGAATAATAGAGTTGAGGTGACGTTGGAGGTCTTCTAGTCCAATCTTCTATTCCAGGAGGAGATCCAATACCATTCCAGTAAAATGGTTGTACCATCTCTTCTTGAAAACCTCCAGTGATGAAGCACCTATCACTGGTCAATGGGTGTTAGCTGAAGAAAGAATATGAAATGGTTGTGTATTTTCTACCACACTAAGGGTTAAAACAGGAGAATGATAGTTCTAAATGACTTATTTAACCATAGGTTATTAAATAAACCATATGGCTGGATTTACAGCATATTTTTACTTATTCATTTCATTTATTAAATTTTTATGTATTTTTCTTCTTCAGTCCTGCAAAACCATCCAAAAATCACTACAGTGATGGAAGGATATCATTGTCCATCCCGCTTCATAAGCCAAAACTCAACTAACCACATTAGTTGACTATGTGAAACTAGCCATTATGTCAAAATGTGACATAAATTTAAGAATTCTTGATAATATGACTCAAAGCTCAACTTGTTCAATTGATGGGAATTGCTCCATGAACCAGACTGGTTGCTTCTTGTTTTACTGACTATAATGACATACGTTGACCATTTTCAATGGCTCAGTTGCCTTGCCTTGCTTACAGTAGGGCCAGCCCTGTGGCAGTTTAAGATATAAGGTGCTTGCTTACTTGGAGGCCTTGTCTACTATGTACCTTCATTAGTTAAAATAAATAGTTTTGAGTTGAACCTGAGTCCTTGTAGAAGAATCTAGCTCTAGCCTTGAGAAGGAAACGGGACAGGCAAAATACTTTCTCACTCCTAGGAAAGTAGCCCAAGAAACTCAGAACAGTTCTACCTTGATCAATTTGTCCTTAAAAGGTGAAAGTGAAGGTTTTGGACAGATCTTTAAGACTTTGTTAATATTCCCTACATCAATACATTTTTTTTGCAATCCTTGCACTCTCTGTTTCTTGACCTGACCTTGTAACTTTATATTGGTTCCCCCCCCCCCCACAACACAGAAGTTCTTTTCTATTTCATTCTTCTGGTAGAGTTTTTTAACTTCACAGTCAGTTTTCCACCTGGGATTTGCTGGTAGTCTCCCTTCAAAGCTAACATGACTTCTTAAATATTTTTGAAATCAACCAAGGCCAGGTCAATGCTGCTGCTTACCAGGGCTCATCACCCTTGACAAGAAAATTGGGTTTATCAAACATATCAGCTTGGAGGAGGAATGCATTATTTGCAGTGTAACCTTTGAAGATTGTGTGTTGATTGCTGGTAAGTCACAGAAGAGGAGGAATTGATTAGTGCATTGGGAGGAATGAGATCAAGTCTTCTTTATCCTTCCTTCTTTTCATCCTTTTTTCATCCTTCCTTCTTTCCTTCTTTCCAGGATGCAATTTGAAACCTCAGCAGATCTGATTGGGAAGGAAGATGTGCATTTATGGCTTCTCATATTCCAGACTAGGTAAGTGTGGTTCTTGGCACAATTAGTTAAGAAACAAAAATACTGGACAGCATTTATTTATATGTGGATTTATTTCTACAATTTCTATTCCACTCCAATTTACTTAACAGTAAAATATATAAAAAGGAATCTTTAGCAGAATTTAGAATATTCAGACCAAGCACACACAGCTGGAAATGGTGGCCCAGTCACCATCAGCTCAGATCAAATGCCTATTTAAAAAGGGACTTTCTAGAATGCTAAGAGCAAAGGATGACCATCTTATCTTTGGGAGTAATTGGGGCAATTACAGAGAAGGCCTATAGTACTTTCACTGGTCACAATAATGAAGCTAAACTATCTCTTGATAGTTACATAGTGGTAATAATTAGTTTGGAAAAGGCAGTCCGTAATGTAACATGATGACTGTGTGCTATATTGAGCCCGGAAGCTTACTAGCAACTAATGCAGGTTGGTTTTATAGATTTTATCTTGCAATATCAGGCGTGACCCACTAGAAGTCTGGCCAATGTATTTTGTTCCACTTGTAGTTTCAAAGCCTTGTTCAAAGGCAGTCCCAACATAGAACATGTTGCAGTAGTCAGGATACCTGGTTAATGCAGTAACTTGAACACCAGCCAAAGCGTAGCAAAGAGTTAATGGGAGCCAAGAGTCTAGGAAAATTTCAAACTCATACAGCTACCTCTTCATGGAGAATGCAATCTCATACACAGTATTAACAGTAATGTTTCAGGATGCTAAAGTTTTATTGACAGCAGTTCTTCTGTCTTGCTAGGGTTTAATGAGTTTAGTTTGTCCCATCCAGACCCTCACAGCCTCCAGGCAGCCACTCAAGACTTTGGTAACATCTTCCACTTATCCAAGGTAATAATGTAAAGTTATTTATACTCTTTGTATTATAATAATTCCCCCAAATGATAGGAGCTACGTATCTCGCAATGGCTTTATATAGATATTTAAAAGCACGAGACAGAAGACCAAGCCTTGTACCCTCCTCTCCCCCCATGTTGGACCAACTATGGGCTTGAGTTCTGTTTCCCTATGAAAACAAATACAAGCTATCTTCTTAGCATAGAACCCTTGTAGCTCTACCAAACCCTAAACCTTGCTACAAGTCTAACAAGGAACTGTGGCCCATGGTATTAAATGATATGCAAACAATGAGTAAAGTAGCTTCTAAATGTATGTATATCACACACTTCCTGATTTGACATTTGTTTATTTTTTGGATTTTCTTTGCCATTGCACATTTATTTTTGCTTGATTGGTATAAAAGTATCTCTAACCACTCCCCAACAGATAACACTAAATAATCATTCATAGTATTTTTTGATAACTTTATTTCAGAAAGAATAATAAAAATGTGAAGATGTTGCCCCAGGACCCAAGGCAGGAACAGGAGAAGCAAATCTGAAAGAGGTACCGGTCAGTGGATGTTTTCAGAAGTAAGCATAATGATGGTTATTAAGAACGAGTCAATATGTGTTTTAAAATGACATTTGCAACTGAACCCTACCCTGCCAATAAAATTGACTTCTTTATTTAGCAAGTACAGATCTGGTAGTTGAAAGTCTTTGATTTCAAGTGGAGAAAGCAAGGAGAATGACATTGAAAGATCACTGGCCACAGGCCTTTTAAAATCCTGCTTGTTCTCTTACTGTATTGTTGCTCCCTTGATAATGATAAGTATTTGGAACTTTCAAGCCGTAACAAATGTACAACTTGTGAATGTTATCCTGGCACAGTGAATGTTTGATTAAATTAGTTAATACATCACAGTCCTAAAACTGATTTCGACTCTTTGGATAGTCAGATACCTTTTCCATCACCTTCACTGAACTTTTTTTCTTCCCTCAGAGTAAGCATGTTTAAAATCAACAATTTGTTAAAAATCCAAGTCAAAGCCTGGTTTCTTGTTTCAGAAGGGGAAAAAATAGGTATGGAAAAATAGGAAATGGAGAGATGGAGTCAAGATGGGGGAAAAAAACTAGTGGAATGCTTCATCTGAAAGCATTTTGACAGTTTGAAGTAATTATGTGGCCAGAGAAAACTATCTGACTTTATAACATTCATTTTGAGTTGTGCAATAAAATAAATGTCTATTCTGTCAGATTTCTAGAGACCGCTGAACTGATTTATGTATTAGCCTGACAGTAAGGGGTACAAAAACTATACAAAGAAATATCTGAATACAGCTCTCTGAGATTGCCATTCATCTTACAAAGAAGTTTTTAAACTCAAAGTATATGAAGTATCACATGTGTGCATAAAAAGGGCCTAAAAACCATGAGAAAAAATGAACAGATTATTCTGAGGCCAAGTACAGTAATATTTGCAGTAGCCATAAAGTATTAAAATTAATGGAGTAAGCTACCCAGAGTCACTGTGCATGATTTGAATAGCCATATAAATGTGTTTAATAAATAAACAAATAAGAGTACATTTAGCAGTTCAGTGAAGGCACCACATTCATATGAATTCACATTGTAACAGCAGCTAATATTTCATGGACTACTTCAGTTATAATTGAAATGTGATAGGCAGATGTTCCTATTTTTGTAAGGACTGCATATTTTTAATATGCAAAATTAATTTTGTAGAACACTGCAGAAAAAAATAATAGAGGACACCTAGTGGTAAAGCATTGTACATTATTTTTTCTTCAAGATATGGTACAATGAAACTATTATACTTTGCAAAACTCGATAGAGATTAGGCTTTATTACTCTAGAGTAAATTTGCTACTATACAAGTATGAAATGGATTTTGTTGTATTGCAGTGTAAACTAGGAATAGTGCTGAAGATATTTTGTACGTATTGTATTGCAACCATACATCTGTTAATTATTCCTAGGGAAAAGAGTGGCAGATTATAAAGAAAAAAAAAGGATCTAAACATAGCCAGAATATTTAATTAGCACTTGTGGGATAAAAATTCTGAGTGTGAAGGCAAGATAGCTGTTGTAACTTTATATGGTATTTTTAAGAGAGTAAAGAGAGATAAAGTAGATGTTAATACACATTAATTAGTACACATAGATTGTTTTTTAAAAAAATCTATCTATGAGGTCAGTAGGAGTCAAAAACAACTTGATGGCATAAAAATAAAGTCAATATGTATATACATGAAAGACTTTTACCTAATCACCTACATACAAAATAGATATTGTTATAACTGGTTATATAGATTTTCAGACTGGACTTGGCATTTTCATGTACCTATCAAGTCCTTCCCAAGAAACTGGCATAGGAAGATATTATGGTTTCATTGCATTAAAAGTATCATTGCAGGATGTAAGCTGTTCCAAGTAAAGCTGCCTTTGGAAATTGACTGATCGTGATGTTGTTAATGTGATGATGTTCACGTATTGCTCCAGATGTTTTGGGGCTGCACCCAAGGTTTATTACTATTGGCACTATCTTTGCTTTTTTTGCCGTATTTGTCCTACTTCTATCTTGTGATTTTTTTCTTTATATTTTGTGATTTTTCCCCCAGTTCTTTCTTTTCTATTCTGCTGTCCCTAGGTATAACATCCATTATCCAGATTTTTTTCATCTTTCTTCTAACAATTGTCAAGTCTGTGGTGTTAAGTCTTAACAGTTGTTAAGTGTGGGATATCATGTAGCAAGTTCTTGAATTCTAAAGTTCCAGAGCATTTTACTTTCTTTGTTTTCTATTATTTTATCTACTCTGTGTCTCACCAGTTCTTGCTGGGAAGCTTTTATGGCATCTTCTTCAGGGCCCATCACATATTCTTCCAATGTTCTTTTCTCTTCTTCAACTGTCTATGTTCTTGCAAAATTCCACACCCATCTATTTTCTTTAATAAGTAGAGTGTGTCAACATTGCTGCATGGAGGAAGGGCAGGATTCTTTGTCATAGCTTTTCTGTCTTCCTATCAAAGGCTTTTAGTTCTGCTTGAGTCCAGGCCACTTTTCAAATTGTATATCTAATGATGATGACAATGATTTACTGCTATTCAACTAGTAATATTCATTCAACTTCAATAAAAGATGATCTCTGCAATGCCTCAGCATACTACATAAGTTGATCATTTTTGATGAAATACCAGCTCGCTGAGCATATCGCTGGAACTATGCATTATGTGTGTTTATGGAATGCATGAATTGCTCTGTTTGGCAAAATTCTCCTCTCCGAAGAGAGATACGTTTTCATGGATGAATATGTAACTACATTCAGAATTTACATGGGAGAGTACATTTTAGATGATACTGATGTGAACTTGGCTACTCACAGTGGAGCATTCAATATGGCTTTCATTTATTCTTTAAAAACAATAGGAAATCCTTCACAGAATTGTTTTCCCCCATAGTTGGATTGATATGGTGTAAAATTTAAAGCAAGGCATCTGGGGAAAATTTTATAGTATAGTAAAGCAGGTCAGGAAGAAGTCTGGTTGCGTGGGAAAACTCAAGGTGAAAATGAAAACTTGGTTGGTTGCATATTTCAGAACAATCCTGAGCATGTGTCAGTGTCACTGTAGTGTCTGCTCTATTTCAAGATTAGTCATAACAATGAGATTTAGATGACAGTTAGATTCTTGTGCATGTCATTTTACTACTTGTTTCAAAATACAGTGAAAGTCATTCAGCAATGACTAATCCCAATGCCAGTCTGGTAAAGAACTGAAATTGTGACAGGCAAATCATGTGCAAAAACATGCAATAAATACCATTATATAGTTTACTATACAAAAGTCTTGAGAGAAACTGTCTTTTTTTCTATGCAATTTCCCTGTATTTAGATAAATAGGCAATTCCAGGTCTTCAAAGATGGTAAGAAAGTATTTGGGGGATGAATGATACCAAGTTGAAAAGTCACTTGACAGAGAGATGGATTTTATGATTCACTCAAACTTATCACATGAAGATCTTTATCTTTCAGACTTGGAAACTAGCTTTGTATAAACCAATGCATAGTTAATCCACTAATTTCTGCACAGTTTTCTTGCCAGCACTATATTGTCAGATTCAATAAGTTCAAATTTCCTTTATTACAGGATGTGCTTTTCCTTCATTTGAAGAACTAATGCTTTAAATAAATGTCACTTTATCAAATGCATTCATATCCTTCTAATATTTTTTACATCCCACCCTCCATTTTGAACAGTGATCAACTATTTGATAAGTTCAAAGGCTTGAAATTCAAATAAATGTACATTTAAAAAAATCTAACCATTAGAGAAGTGGGTTTGATTACAGAACAGTGGGAAGACCTTCAACATATTTTTAAACCCATTTAGATTGCCAGGCATGACATACATTGTCTGGTATATAGTGTGTACATTTTCTTCTTTGTGAGTAATGTGGGCTGTAAAAGAAAATATGCTGATGCTGTGAATAACTTTACTAAACATAATAGGTTTGTTGGGAATGTGATACATAAGGAAGTCAGATAGGTGAGATATTGTTGTTACTATTTGTTCATAGTGATAATCCCAAATGTTTCTCTTACTTTAAATCGTTTTTTGTTGGTTGGATGCCCAGTTTTATAGTGGGATATCTGTTCCAGCAGAGATCTCTAAATTATAGTATATTACAATCATCCAAACCAACAACCTACAGAAGTATGGAATTATATTTTCAACTGGTTTATGTTGGCTGAGGAAGGATGGAGGAGAGTTGTAGTTCAATAACACGGAGGGCCCTGTCTGCAAAGTCTGATCTACCATAGCATCTTATTGTGGGCGGTAGCGTTGTCCTCCCTATCTTGAAATTGAACAGCTGTGATCAGTAGCTTATTTTGGAAACGCTCAGCCTCTCGACAAAAATATGTGCATATTGTGGCTGGAGGGCTCCACGAAGCCTTCTCAGCAATCGAGTCAGCCTTACTTTTCAGAAGGACCTAACCTTGCAACATCCTTCCGTTCTTCAGTTTAGCACCTCAGCTTCCTCCATCATAGTAAAAAGGACCAAGAGTTTCCGATCCGGCCAATGCCAAGCCTCTTCGCAAAAGGCACTGGGAATCGTTCCGACGAGCTCTGACGCGCATCGCGAACCACTTGCTCCACTCAGGGCTTTCCGCAGATAAACTTTCCCCAGTGAGGATATCCCCCCCCCCACCTCAAAAAAAGCAGAACTGTCAGGAGACGAACCCCGCCCTTGCTGCCTGGGAAAGAAAGACAAAAACAGAAGGCGGCGGCGGCGGCTTCCCACGGCCGGGGAAAAAAAACCATTGTAAAAAGAGAAGAAAAGAAAAAAAAAGAGAATGAGAGAAAGGAAGGAAAAGGAGCGGCAAGAGGCTGGGCGGGGCCTACGGGAAACGGGGCGTTTCTCCGCGAAAGGGCACGGTCCAATCGCGTGCGCCGAGGGGATGCCTCGAACGACGGGAGCCAATGAAACGCTGGGAAGCCGTGGCTGGGAAGAGGAGCGAGTTTGCCACTCCTTTCACCCCCTCCCATCCGGCGGCTGAGGCGGACCGAGCCGCAGCTCGCCTGGGCTGGCTGTGCAACTCTTCGCTGGGGATACAGTCAGGTGGCGCACGGCGGGGAACTAGCCGCTGGTCGCCCGCCCCCTCCATCCCTCCCTTCCTCCCTACGGGAGAATCCCCCCCCCGCGCCCTCCTGAAGCGCGCTGCCCGGCACTCGTTCAAATGTGCGTGTGACTCTTAAGAGGAGCGGAGATCTCGGGCTACGAGGCTCAGTGGAACTCCTGGCCGGGAAGCAGCCCGCTCGGGCGACCTGATAATGAAAAGGAAGGTAAGGGAGTCAGGGTCTCCGTCTCCGCCCCCCCCTGCGTTTGTTTCCCCGAGGGGCTGCAAGGAGAGCAGGGGTGTGGGGGGAGAGCCGGGACGTTGCTTCCCTTCGAAAAAGCGGCTTCCCTTCCCTATCAGACGCCCAGGATGCCTTTTTGGAGTGATGAAGAAGCGAGAAGACTTTGGGGAGGACGGGGGGGGGAGTCTTTTGTAGTTTGGGGAGGCGGGTAACGGCACCCCGGGGGTCGCATGAAAGCTAGTGTTTGGGGAAGGGGGGTTGTGGGAGAAAAGAAAGGGCCCCTCTTTTAAGCGTTTGGGGAGGGGAGGAGGGGGAGGAAATCCCACGAAGAGAAGCGTGAGAAATTTTATTAGCTTGGCAAGATTGACCCCGAGACCTGCCGTGTCCCCTTTGGGTATCGGGAGCTCGACCGTGAATTTCTCCCCACTGGAGCCCCCGAGGGAGACGGGATAGGCGGTCGGAAGGGAGGGAGGTGTGACTCTGGAGCGGGGAGAAGTGAGGACGCCAGGAGTTGTTGTTTCGCCTGCCTGCCTGCCGGGGGTATTGGGCCCCTCCCGTGGAAAAAAAAGAGCAAGGTGGTGGTGGGGAGGATGTAAAGGATCGGACAAGCCGCCTGCCAGAACCGCCTTGCCCCCTCTCGCCCTGCAATGTCATAGCTGATATATTTTGACCATCGCCACACATACATTATATGCACATTCTTAATTTCATTCACATTTTGCTTGCACTGGCAGTGCTATCGTCCCTATCCATTGACTTTTAAAAGAACGCTGTCCTGTGGGGATGCATACTTGTATCTCAGATACGTTTCTCTCTGAGGAGAAATAGCTTATGGTGGATAGAATCTTGCTTCTTCCTAGATGAGGTGGGGGACGGGACTGCCATCTGCTGCAATTTCAGTGGCTGTAATGTTTTATGTATGAAAAATCACAAAAGAAATATTTTTCCCCTCCTGTTGCTGCCAGTTCTTGGATCCTGCCCACCCTCTGAATATCTGTGCGCACATATCCCCTTTGTTTAATTTTCTGGATTTCTTTAAAGTAGATGGTGCCCTGTTGTAATGCAAAAAGGATACCCCCATTTTATGAATTTTTGTTAAACTTTCATTTAGAAGGGCTCCACACTGCTATTGGAATTTAGTTCACAAAGCTCACAACACTGCTTTGACCATTACTATGTCTATGTTCAATATATGAAGGAAAGTGTTGTTTTATTGAAACATATTTGAAGAGTTGTTTCTGCATACAGGTGCTTGTTTCCAAAATATTGCTTGAAACATCTATGTTGTGCCAAAGACTCTTTTAAGTGCATACTTTATCCGGTCTTTTTTTTTGTGTGGGGGGGGGAGGTCACTTTTCATTTTAAATGTTAACACTAGATGGCTTTCTTGCATCATTTAGAAAGTACAGCATTCTTGAACCATCTGATTTCTTATGCTCCATTATTAGAATATGGTATCACTTTGTAGTAAATGATTTAAACCAAATTTAAATTCTTCCTTATTTGATCGTTTATGTTAAGACTTTGTTTATTGCATTTGCGCTTTTGTTTGAAATTTCTCTAACTTTGTGGTAAACAAATAGTTGGAAAGAAAAATCCACATTTGCATTCAGGGTTTTTCACATTATTTTTCAATTAACATAATTTTCTCAGCACAAAGAAATTAGGATTCTTATTTAGCTTTACTAGAAGCTGCTGAATTTTTGTTTAACAAAGGTGAAATGATTGCTTATTAGTATTAAAAAAGAGCATAGAGCAGGTCTTTAAGGATTTTGTGGTATGAGGGAAAATAGAGTTTGAAGAAAGTATTGTGTCTTATTGTTGTTACTAATTATATGAAATGGGGATAAAAACCTCCTTTTATATGAGCACTTGCTCAGGAAGTATTATGTTTGTGATTATATTTCTCCTTTGCTTAAGCTTTGCTAAAGAGAAACTTTTTCTCTCTGAACATAAATGATTTCAAGATTCTACTTGAATGATTAGAATTAAAATATAGAAGTCCTGTATGGGATTTAGGTAGGCTTGTAAACTGAATAGATCTCAAAGATGCTACAAGAACTTTGTGTACTATTTGTGTTTTCTAAATTATTATTGTACCTAGAAAAGCTGAGTTGTTTCCAGCTTATATAGTTTGATAAAATCATTGATTGTGTGGCATTACAGTATTAAAACAAGCTCAGATAAACATCAAAATAACCCAGCATTTATATAAACTAATTTTCTAGCAAAACTTTAACTAATTGATTGTATTAATACTTTTAAGTACTTGATTTATATAACTTTGAAAAGGAAGGATAGGAATAAGATAAGCCAAGATGATCTACTCCTTTGATTAACAAGAGACATTTCTCTCAGCTATTGTTGAGAGATATTGATATCAGCAGTCTTTCCAATTGTAAGGTTGTTGTTTATCACTCAGAAGGATGTGTGAGTAAATATGTACAGAATTGGGTCGAATGTCTTTCAAATATTTCCCTTGCATCCAGACTTAGGGAAATATTTATTTGCATAGATTGTGCCTTAAGTTATTTCTTTTAAAGTAAGGTCTTGTTTTATTCTTTCTGGTTTAACAAAGTTTGGAACAATGTTTTTGCTTTATAAAATATACCAGTTGTAAATGGGCATTAGTCTTCTTACGCTTTCCCCTTCATATTTAATTAGTTACCCACTTTGGATTATAGAAATGTTGGTATTTCAAAATGAAACTATTTTATTCGCTTCTACTTTCTCTGTATAATTGTTTGATCACAGTTTAGAAGGTAGTGATGCAATATATGTTTCTAGTTCGAAGGTGGAGTTAAGATGCAGTTTATCCAGAGGTAAAATCCAGAAGGTTTTAACAGTTTCTGGAGAACCGGTAGCGGAAATTTTGAATAGTTCAGAGAACCGGCAAATACCACCTCTGACTGGCCCCAGAGTGGGGTTGGAATGGAGATTTTGCAATATTCTTCCCATGCCACGCCCACCAAGCCACGGCAACAGAACTAGTAGGGAGAAAAAATTGAATTTTACCCCTGAGTTTATCCATATGGCAGACAGTATTCTTGAATTCTTGAGGTTGCATCTTATACAGTATATACATTGCTGGAAGAAAATATGACTAAAGAAATTCACCACAGGTTCTTTGGGTCCCACCTATGCATATTTCAATAAATGATTTGAATTTCTGGTAAGTGGTTACTAAAGCTAATAATGTGGTTTTTAAAGAAGATATGTCATTTGTGGTTCTTAAATGTCTAAATATAAGTTATATACATACTGATTTTCAAATTCAGTAAAGTTGCGAATTCATAGATTACATGCAGCCTCTTAATTAATACTACTTTAATTAATATGTGTTCTTTTAATTAATACTACTTAGATGTTTCTTACTGAACTTTAGTTTCACAAGATGTATTTCTAAGCATTCAAGGCTTTTAAATATGGCCTCTGATTTTAATTTTTACATAGGAAATATTTTGCTACTTTACAGAGTATCCTACCTTTTAATTGAATGAAAAATAAATCATGTACAGTATTACATTTCTACGTACATTGCCTTTTCATTAAGTCTGGCATTTTAGTAATACAACTTTAATCGAATAATGAAACTAACATATTTGATAAACTTTGAGCAATATGGAACAGGTTTTCTTGTTTGTTTGTAATGCAATTATTATAAGACTCTCTAGTTAGTTTTTATAACAACAAAGTTAGACAGTTTTGAAAACAAATTGTTGCTCTGGAAATACAAACAAACATACTTAGGACACCAGCTGCTTCATAGCACCATTGTTTTTAATATTCCTTTGACACTTCAGTGTATATGGCATGAAAACTACATAGAAGATGAAGATGAGATCCCTTTGGTGGTATTTCAGACAAAGCAAAAATATTATAATTCCCATACTCCAAAATCTCAAACTATGAGTCCCCTCGGGGAATAGGGCGGCTTACAAATCGAATAAATACCAAATATCAATATTCCAGTTCCTGGTTTTAAGCAAGAGAATGGAGTGTACCAGTTGGACATGGCTGCTTAAAAGTGTCATAATCCCTCTTATGCTGGAATCCAGCACATAGCATTGCCTGTTTTTTCTGGATGAAGTATAAGATGGGTATTGTGCCAGTTTGGTGGGCAATCCAAAGCTGTAGAAATACCTTTTTATATTACCTTTCTTATTTTGCTAACTAATTCAAGGTGACAAAACACACCTAATATTCTGGAAGTTTTATCAGAGGGAGATCCAACCTGGAACTAGAGAAATTTCCTGACAGTGAGAACAATTAGTCAGTGAAAAAGTTTGCCCCCTGGAGTTGTAGGTGCTCCATTGCTGGAGATTTTCAAGAAAAGATTGGACAAACATTTGTCCTTGGGCAGGAGGTTGGACCTCCAAGCAGTGGTGGGTTCCTACAGGTTCGGAATGGTTCGGCCAAGCCAATAGTGGTTTGGTGGCATGTGGAACTGGCAGCGACCCAGGCCTGCCACTCCCCCAAACCGGTTCTCCGTCTTCTTGTCTGCGCATACACAGAACAATTTTTATTGCACGCAGCACGCATCAAGCGTGGGGCACGCACATGAGTGAACCGGCAGTAGTGCCTGCCAGAATCCACCCCTGTCTCCAAGGTCCCTTCCAGCTCAATGATTCTTTCCTCCTATTTTCCCCACAACAACAACAACCCTGTGAGGTGAATTAGATTGAGAGAGAGAGAGTCATTAGCCAAGTCACCCAGCCGGCTTTTATATTTATCTTGGCTTTCTTCCCAGCTTTGGACCTGGAATAGTAATCCAAATCAAATCTTCATATAACAGTGTGGATAATCCCTATTGTTTTGTACAACTTTATCAATGGAAGGAAGATTAATTTCTTGTAAAGTTCCTCAGAGTGAATTTACTGAGATACTAATAGTGGTCCTACTGTAATTAGAAAGGTCATGACTAAAGAAAGAGGTAGCAGATGGAAAGTTTTGAAAATCTCTTCCATAGAATTCAGAAGTTGATATATGAAATGAAAATTAGAAATCTATAAAAACTCTGAATTATATTTGAGTTTAGCTTTTTACCTGGAAGCTGATTTTTAATCACTGTAACACTTCTAGCTTAAGTTAGATAGCTTAACATTTTTCATTAGCGAAATAAGTGTGCTTCCTTGAAAATTCCATTTTTTAAAAATTTGACACATATAACACACTTTTCTACTGTGGCAAATAATCAAAGCAGCTAATGTGTTTTCTTTCTCCCTCTCTTCCCATTAAAATTTAAAATTGGGACCCAAGTTTGATGGTGAAGGCATCAGGCCAAGAAAACTGAGGGGAGCTATCTAGTCCAGGCAGTTACCAGGAGTCAGAAACTGACTTGAAGATACCTGCCCACACATATCTTACAAATAAAATTGTTTACAAAATGTTATAGTGGGAGAGGTAGTACTTTAGATAGTAGGCTGTTTCAGTGGAGAACTTCATGCAGTTATTGGCGAGTTCATTCCAGAACAAAGAGCAGCACAAGATAAAGCTTAAACTGGAAGCATTTTTCAGTAGGTAATTGCAAGATTAATGGTGGGACAGGTTCATAATATCAGGTTCACTATCATAATAGGTTCACTATCATAATAGTGAATCACAATGTATGCTGATCAATATCAACAACTTAAATTGTATTTGGATATTTTGCTACCAGCATTATATGAGCCCTGTTTTTTATACTAATTAGCATCCTAATTGGGTTTTGTATCAAATTCAGTGTCTGAACACTTTTCAAATGGAACCTTTTATACAATATGGTGTGTTAGCCACAATGGGTTATTCCAGTACTATAAAAAAAAATCAGTATGTGTACATATAATTCTAGTTTTCTTATTCATTTGATAGTGTATCAGTGTGTGTTTATTTTGGCTGCTTTATTATAGTAAAGTTTGTAAGTTAATATTTGGTTTTACAGCTAGCTGTCCTAGATAATTTGGGATAATTTGTGTTGCGCTGTCTTTAGATTAAATGAGGAAAACATAATTTAAATAATTGTTTATGCTATATTTCAAGAGTAGGTTGTGGAAGGTATGTCTATGGCAGGGTTTTTCTTTCTAGATATTGCAGAACACATTTGATGACAACTATGGGAAATTTGTATAGTGATTGATTATGTCTGATGAAGTCAGTGTTGTTTTTGCAACCACATATATAGTTTTTTTTTCTCTGTCCCTAACGTGGTCCTTCAGGCTTTATAATAGTACATTCATCATCATTATTATTATTAACTGAGATTACATTTTGCTGATTGATTATCCTCTTTCTCTTTCATTCTACCCTACTCAGCATTAAAATCTTCTCAGAAAGCTAGATCTTAACAGATCTGAAATAGGATAATTTGAGCCTGGTTATTTGTGCCCTGGGTGAGAACTCCAAAATGGCTTGCTTGATGATATATTTGTTTGTTTTTGCAGTTAAATGCTGAAAATTTAGGATTCTTAAACATGCTATACTTGTATTAGTGACAAAACTTTTTTTTTCATTCTAAAACGAAATTAAAATTAAGACAACTATTTTTAAAAAACTAGATTTGACTATATTAAAAAGAAAAGCTTTTATTTAAACCTCAGTTCTAATATTTGAAAATAATGTAATAAAACTGAACTGTTTGAAACAGGCATGTAAACTAAAGAAAAGTGGCAAAAGTATGTGATAAAGAGAAGTGGTTGATATAGCTATCAATAGTACTCTATCATTTTGGTAGCAATATTTTCATTATGAGGTTAGAGAAAACAATGCTCAGCTTGTTTTCTGTATTTAAGGAATGCTATTTAAAAGAACTACGTAGGCTTTAACTAGTTGTCTTAAATAGTTGCCAATATACTATTAGATATGAGCATATAATCATTCTTAAATATTTGGACAAATACTAAAAACTAATTAAATTGGCCAGGAACTGAACTTTTAATTGCTTAGTATAATACACAATGTCTTACATAAGTGAAAGAAAGAATAAAGTGTAGGGAAAAAAAGATTATATATGTGAATTCAAACTATAGAAATATGATTGGTAATATTCTGAGATAATTTGAAATAGAACATTTAGAATATTTGTAGAAATGGGCAGATTGTATATTTGAAAATAATTAAAGGATTTTTTAAAAAAATTCCTAGGTACTGAACAATAAATACACTGGGTAGATAGATTTTATGCTCAATTAAGCTTGAGTACTCAAAATAAACCTTTGGAATTACATTTTTAATTATTTTTTCTGAATCTTTTTAGCCGGTTATGGTTGGTAGCCCTTAGTACAATAGTTTAAACTAATTCAACAGAGCTGAAATGCACTTTTTATTATTTTAAATCTACTAAATCACCTAATTTAGAAAATGAAGGAAAGAAAATTATTTAAATTACCTAAATTAAGGAAAGAAAATTATTTAAATTACCTAAATTAAGGAAAGAAAATTATTTAAATTATCTAAATTAAAGAAGGAAAATTACAAAATTTTCTGATAATAGAAATTTTAGATGTGGAGAATGCTTTGTAGAATCATAGATCACAGAGTCCGGCCTCCTGCCCAGTGCAGAAATGCATTATTATGGGATCCCTGACCGATGGTCCCGTGATTCCTGTTTAAACACTCCCAGAGAAGTAGAGTCTATCTCCATAATGGCGAACCTAACACACGGGTGCGACAGGTGGCACAGCACACAGAGCCATTTGTCAGGGCACACGAGGCATTGTCCTGTCAGCTGGACAACGCTCATGCGTGCGCTGGACAGCAGACTTCAGCCTTCTTTTGAGGCCGTTTTTCGCCCTCTGGGGCCTTCAGAAGGCTTCCCTGAAGGCTCCAGAGGGCAAAATTGGCCCTATGACAAACTGGAAGTCAGCGTGCGTGTGTGTGTGGTTCATACGCATAGCATTATGGGTGTGGCACATCCGCGCATGACCCCATGCGCTCCCCCTGCTTTTGGCAGGGGAGCCAAAAAAGGTTCGCAATCACTGGTCTATCTCATAAGCAGTGTGATCTACTGTTAAACCGTTTGTACTAGTAGAAACTGTTTTGCTGACATTCTATGTTCCCTCTTAAATACTGCATGCGTTTATGTGCGTGCATGCACACCACTCATGAAATTTGCACAGACAGTAAAAGGCAGGCTATGCACAAAATTCAGATTAATTAATAAATACAAATGTAACCACGTAAAACTTCAGGCTCACAATTTGCGAAGAGTCCTGGGCAAGCTTGCTGCTTGCTGGCTTAACTGCAATAGCAAAGGTTGTTTAGTAGCAGTGCAGTGAAATGAGCTGGAGCTCATGGCAGGAGTTCCAGTCAGTGAGCTTTGTTCCTGCATTTAAACGAGCTGTTGCCTTTTGCCCAGGGCTTTCCCAGTCTTGGAGCAGTAAAGCCCCAACTGCATGGGGTAGTCCCTTCCCTCCCCCCAAAAAGGTTGAATTCCTTACTCTCCCTCTCCCCCCCCAACCCCATTTAATTTCTTCCTTCCCTCCTTCCAGAAAATGTTTAATTAATACTAATTAATTAATATCTGTGGAATTTCTACATGCAAAAAAGGTTTGGGGTTATTCTTAATAGTACAAACATGTCAGTTTTTAAATTAATAGTGGAAGTTTAAATAAGTCCAGAATATATCCAGAGAAGAAGGAAATAATAGGGGAAATGAACAAAAGAAAGGTTTATCTAAACACCTTTTAATGCATTTTTTATTTTTCTTTCTAATTTTTTTATTGCATGCCAAATTTCAAAGGGAGGGGGGAAATTATAAATGTTTACAAAACATGGATTGCGATTATCAGTGATCAATGACTAATGAGGTTAAATTATAATTTGTTAGCGTGTATGCATTGAGCCACTTTGGTGTAGCAGTTAAGGCACTGGGCTAGGAATTGGAGATTGTGAGTCCAAATTTAGGCACAAAGCCAGCTCTAGGGGTGGGTGGGGGTTGGTCCAGCTATTCATTCTCAGCCTTAGGAGGAACACAGTGGCAAACCACCTCTGAAAAATGTGGGGGTGGTTGCCAGGATTTCAAATGACTTGCAGGCACAACTTTTTAAGTGTGTACAATTATTATACTTTCTGGTTTGTCTCCTTGAAGAGATATGTAAATATGCTAACATGTTATTATTGTGTGTATTTTAAATTTGCTTGTATATTCATATTGTGGTGCACAAATGTATAGGTGGTTTGGGAAAAACAGAACAAAAGTCCCCCCCCTCCCCCCCCCCGGCACAGTGCAGTCAGAAATTAGAGGGAATGTTGCTGACATCCAACTAAAATCTACTTCTCTGTAATTCAAAATCATTGTTTGTGGCCTTGGAAGAATTCTGACATTGTAGAGAACTCTCATGTCTCCCTGCAGTCTTCCTTCCTCTAGGCTAAATGGGGCCAAGATAGCTTGTTATCCACTAAAATACCTAGATTCTTTCTTCATATACTCCTGCCCAGTATGACCACTCACATCCTAAAATCATGCTTTTGATTTTTCTGCCCCAAGTGAAATTCTTCGTGTTTGTATTGTTAAAATTAATTTTGCTGATTTCTGCATTTTGTTCCAGTTTGTCAAAAATTTCCTTTATTTTGATATTGTCTTTTAAGATTATTGTCCATTCCTTCATCACTTCTCCATTGTGTAAAGTGTAATGATATATTCTAACTGTTCATTCAAGTTATTCATAAATATGTTGAATAGGAATAGAATAGACTCGAATAACTGAGTTAGAAGGAACCTTGGAGAACCGTGTTTCCCCGAAAATAAGACATGCCCTGCTAATAAGCCCAATCTTAGTCTACCAGCCACCTCCAATTTAGAACCCTTGGGACCCAAACCAATTGACAGAGCCAGTTTTACAGCCCTTCCAGAAGGCCAAGATAGTAGGAGTAGATCCTACCTTCAGCAGCAATATGCTTCAAAAGGCAGGAGCCATGGCAGAGAAAATTTTTCTCCTGGACCCCATTAGATGAAATTCCTTGACTGCACCATACCCCTTCTTCTGCTGGAACCCATTGGAGTTAGATAGTTCCTAAGGTAGCCTAGTCCCATTCCATAAAGGGCTTTAAAGTTGATACAATCAATGCCTTGTGTTGGAGCCAGAAGCAGGCCGGCCACCAGTGAAGCTCACGTATATTGATCATATGTTGTTTTCCCTTTGATTTTTATCTTGTTTTTTTTTTTTAGTAAATTATTGGATGATTTATTGCTTTAGGATATTTTCAATTATTTTATGACATTTCTTTCATTGTGATCAAGTGGATATGGTAATCATCACAAATAGACTATGCTGGGAGTAAAGCATTATAAAAATTGTAAAAAATATCCATAGTCCACAAACTGAATCTGTGTCACTTTGCATAGGCATAATTCTATTGCATAAACATTTGACATTTAGAATATATTTCTATTCCAATAATGCTTATGGTTGAAGGTGATTATCAATATTTACCAAGTATGTATAAAAAGAAACTGAACATGTTTGAGAATATATATACATACATACATACACACACACACCGTATATACTCGAGTATAAGCCGACCCGAATATAAGCCGAGGCACCTAATTTTACCCCCAAAAGCTGGAAAAGTTATTGACTCGAGTATAAGCCTAGGGTGGGAAATGCAGCAGCTACGGTAAATTTCAAAAATAAAAAATCAGTGTTATTTGAAACTCAAAGTTATGTTTATTCAAGGGACCCGCTTAATTAAAGTGTTCTATAATATCAGTATGACTTATAATACTGCAAGTCTGCAATATTAAAATACTTGTATAGGGGATCCCCGGGATCCCCCGAAGAGATCAAATCACAACCAGTATGCCACCTTCTTGGTATATTGTTTTTATTTTCACTGAGTTTTTTAAAATGAGCATTATTTCATCCTTTTTTCTTTATGTTTGATTGGTATCTGCAATTTGTGTTAATTCTGTTCATACATATAATATAAATGAAAAACCCAGCTCTCTTAAAAAATATTTTAAGTTCTTTCTGGTGCTCCCTTTTAGAATTGGCCAACTAATATTTCTGTTCACCCAACTAATGTCAGGCAGAGTTAACTGAAAAAGTAATTTTTCATGAAAGGACATTTTCCTAGGATTTTAATTGTTCTTACTGTCAGATTGCTCGTTATTTCCAGCTTGAGTCTCCTTCTGACAAGTTTCCATTGCTTCTTGTCCTGTCCTCAGGTGCTATTGCTGCCGCCGCCTCCTCCTCCTCCAACAGCACCAGCACATTTGCTGCCCAGCGCTGCGGCTGAGGTGAAGCCGCCAAAGCTCCCGCTGGCGCCCCCGCAGCGTTGGGCGGATATCCGGCAGTGCTGTTGGAGGAGGAGGAAGCGAACCAGCCTGCCATCGCCGGCCACTGCCAGCCCCGCCGCTCTTCCCACCCCCTTCCAAGCCCCACAGTCCAGCGGATGGAGCAGCGAAGCCCCGGGGCTTCGCTACTGCTCCCCGCATTTTCTGCACGGGGATCCCTTGGAGAGGGGATTCCAGCCTGCCATCGCCAGCCACCGCTAGCCCTGCCGCTCTTCCCACCCCCTTCCAAGCCCCACAGTCCAGCGGATGGAGCAGCGAAGCCCCGGGGCTTCGCTACTGCTCCCCGCATTTTCTGCACGGGGATCCCTTGGAGAGGGGATTCCAGCCTGCCATCGCCAGCCACCGCTAGCCCTGCCGCTCTTCCCACCCCCTTCCAAGCCCCACAGTCCAGCGGATGGAGCAGCGAAGCCCCGGGGCTTCGCTACTGCTCCCCGCATTTTCTGCACGGGGATCCCTTGGAGAGGGGATTCCAGCCTGCCATCGCCAGCCACCGCTAGCCCTGCCGCTCTTCCCACCCCCTTCCAAGCCCTGTGGGAAGAGCGGCAGGGCTAGCGGTGGCTGGTGATGGCAGGCTGGAATCCCCTCTCCAAGGGATCCCCGTGCAGAAAATGCGGGGAGCAGTAGCGAAGCCCCGGGGCTTCGCTGCTCCATCCGCTGGACTGTGGGGCTTGGAAGGGGGTGGGAAGAGCGGCAGGGCTAGCGGTGGCTGGCGATGGCAGGCTGGTTCGCCTCCTCCTCCTCCAACAAGCAACAGCACTGCCGGATCCAGTTGTAGACTCGAGTATAAGCCGAGGCGGCTTTTTTCAGCCCAAAAAGTGGGCTGAAAAACTCGGCTTATACTCGAGTATATACGGTAGTTATATATGCACACACAAACATATGCATGCGCCTTTCCTTTCAGGTCTTAAATAAATATGGATTGCAGACAAAAATGTGTACAATGTGTACTTGGAACTGTAAATGACTTTGGTTTTAACAACCATCAAACTGCTTTTGTTAGATGTAAAGAGGTAGAATAACATTCTCCAACTGCTACAGCTTATGATAAACATATACAATTTGCAGCTGCTCAGCTGTTCCCACCTTCACAACAAATCAAATGAATGCAAAAAATGCACACGCCCAACAGTTAATGTTATTTTTAAATACAGCTGTAACCACTGGAGAAATCCCATGAATGCCTATAGTACTTATGTTATAGAGCTGGAATACGTTCAATATCAGCAGCAACATTTCAAGATTGGTACAACACATTTTCACATTAAACTAACCAAACTTATGGAGACCCCTTACTTTAGTGAATGATTTGCACATACTGTACTCTTAATTTGTTCCTATTTACTGGAATAACCATAAGTAAACCAGGAATAGATGCCTTATAACGGCATTTTCAGAGTCCTACAATGCAAACATTGCCTGATTTTGAATTTAGATAAATATCAATGCATAAAAAACAGGGGAAAGTCTTGCATTTGCCTCCACCATGGATGCCACTATTTATCATGCTCTTCAAGCCAGTGACTTGACTGATTATTCTTGATCTAAGAATCTTAATCAAGAAGAAAGCCTGATATATGAACCTGAAGTGTAAGAGAAGCAACTGTTAAATCCCCCACCCCCAGCTCTATGGCACTTTAGGGATCTATTTTCCCCTTCATACCCTCAAACAACTAGGAAAACAGAAAACCTAACCCCATCCAGAATTGGAGCCCAAAGCAGTTCAGGGCCATTTAACAGAAAAAACATGTGTCTAACACCCACACAAAATTCACCCAAGCAAATTCCTCATTTTGTTTACAATCCAAGAAGCTGCATGTACAAGTACTCCACTAACAAACCAAGATCTAATAGATTTATCAACCTGTACTAGATTTTTTTAAGTACGTATACAATTAATGCCTATATTGTTTTTATTCTTAATAGAACCTTACTGTGTTTTCCCCAAAATAAGACAGAGTCTTATTTCCTTTTGCCCCACAAAATATGGTCTTGGGCTTATTATAGGGGAGGGCTTATTATTTTCTGGGGCAGGTGAGAAGCGAGGCACGCCTTTTACCTTTCTAGCTTCATTGGTTCCTCACCATTGTGTTCAGGGAAGCTGCTGGTAAAAAAAAACCCTTCTCGCGAGTTCAGTCAAACTTCTTGAAGTGAGAAGGGGTTTTTTTTAACCAGGGGCTTCCCTGAACACAATGGCGAGGAACACAACGGACCTGGAAAGGTAAGAGGCGCACCTTGCGGCCCAACACCACGCACTTCGCCCCAATGGTAAAGGTAGCCTGCCTGGTTCCCTTCCCCGCCGTCCCTGTAGCGAGGGGTGGCAGATGGGGGGGGGGGGAAGCGAGGCGCAGCTCTTACCTTTCCAGGTCCATTGCGTTCCTCGCCCTTTCACCCACTGAATCCCCTTGTAAAAAAAACCTCATGAGTTCAACTCACGAGGTATTTTTTACAAGGGGCTTCAATGGGCGAAAGGGCAAGGAACAAAATGGACCTGGAAATGGACCTGGAGGTGCGCCTCGCGGCCCAACACCACCCACCTTGCCCCAATGGTAAAAGCAGGCTGCCTGATTCCCTTCCCCGCCGTCCCTGTAGCGAGGGATGGCAGGTGGGGGGGGAAGCGAGGCGCGCCTCTTACCTTTCCAGGTCCATTGCGTTCCTCGCCCTTTCACCCACTGAATCCCCTTGTAAAAAAAAACTCAGGAGTTCAACTCACGAGCTTTTTTTACAAGGGGCTTCAATGGCCGAAAGGGCAAGGGACACAATGGACCTGGAAAGATAAGAAGTACGCCTCGCGGCCCAACACCGCCCACCTTGCCCCAATGGTAAAGGCAGCCTGCCTGATTCCCTTCCCCACCATTTTTTGCCTTTGTAGAGCTGGGGTGGATGTGTCTTGTGTGTGACACATCTGGCCCATGGGCCACCAGTTTGACAGGGCAGAGTCACTGACAGTGAAATGGACAGCATATAAATAGATCTAGTGATAATTTAGAACAGATATTTTTCCATTTAGGCTGTTACAGTTTGCTAAGGTATAAGTAAGTTTTTTTAAAAGCTTACCAGGGAAGTCTAAAAGGTCCAAGGTAATAGATCCTCCATGATTTTCTTTCAAGGCAGAAGATTTTTATTCAAAATGGCCTAATGTATATTTGATAAGCTATTCCTTCAATTAGGCAAAGTAGGCAGGCAGCACCCAATCCAGCAACACATTTTTATGCAATAACTAGCTTGATTTGACTATACAAATTCTTTGGAGGCCACTATGGGTATGATATGCTTCGGCTGAAAGACATCTGATAACACCTCTTGACTTGATTTGCTTTGCCAAAGCTCAGAGGTCATACTATTTGAAATAATAGATTGACTTGAACCGCTTTGGGTAAGTACCTTGTTTCCCTGAAAATAAGACCTCCTCAGATAATAAGCCTAATCAGGCTTTGGAGCGCATGCACTACAAAAAAAACCTCCCCTGAAAATAAGCTCTCCCTGAAAATATTGCAACACAGCAGTAGCCATGAGGTGATCACACATACTGCCTCCTGCACCTCAAAAATAATAAGACCTCCCCCAAAATAAGGCCAAGTGTTTATTTTGGGGGGGTCAAAAGAAAATAAGACCCTGTCTTATTTTGGGGAAAACATGGTATTCAGCAAGTTCTGACCAGTTCTGAAGAACAGGTAGCGGAAATTTTGAGTAGTTCGGAGAACCGGTAAATGCCACCTTTGACTGGCCCCATCCACATCTATTCTCTGCCTCTCGAGTCCCAGCTGATTGGGAGGGAATGGGGATTTTGCAGTAACCTTCCCTTGCAACGCCCACCAAGTCATGCCACGCCCACAGAGCCAGTAGCAAAAAAAATTGAATCCCACCACTGGCAGTTAACCTCTTCTCTTAGCTGTGGTCAAAATGTTTCTAGGTGGAATACAGTAGCTTGAGGATTGCTCCTAGCTCTCACCAATATTATCTAGCCATAAAGACCTTGAACATGTTTGACCTTGCTGCGTAAGAGTGGTTTATATTACTTCCCTAATTTGGTGGTTGAATTTTTTTTTTTTAAATGCTAAATGAGTCAAGCTATCTAGCTAAGCATCTTCTCCATATTTACCTCAGCGTTATCTGTTTTATCTCCAGGTGCCTCTGCTGTGATTAGGTAAGTAGCTACTAGCAAAACAGCCTTTCCATGGTAGCACCTGGTTGTTGAATTACCTCTGTAGAGAAAAATAAATTTGTCAGTTCTCTTTGGTACCATGTAAAGTATTTTACAAGACTTCAACCAAGGTTTTTTCAAATGTTAAGTTTCAAACTGCACTTGTGTCTTTTGCACTACAGTCGGTTTTCCTTGGTTTTATTCGGTGGTACTGTGTCTGAATTTTATATATATATTGTTTAAATTGTAAATTGTTCTGACAGCTTTGGCCTAAAACTCGCTTATAGCACCTTTAAGAATAGAACTAATTCTCAAGAGTGCAGTCACTCTTTTTAGAGCAGTATAAATGGCTCAGTTAATACGTGGGAAAGGTGGCCTTCTAGAACTGCAATTCTATATACATTTACTGAGAAATAAGCCAGATTTCATTTAGTAACTAATTTTATGCCAGGACTTCCTTGTCAGTTAGAAAAACAATGAAGATACGTTATGCTTTTATTGTGACAATTTATGTCACCTCACCCTAGCCAACTGTGCTTAAACTTTGTTATCCCAAATCAGCTCTAAAATGCTGCCACCTATGGAATCAAGAGACACTTTGCCAGTAAATGCCCAACACATTTCTAATCCCAAGAATCTAGATAATGTTACCTACCAACCTTTGAGTGGAAGCCCTCCAGCCACTAAATGACGTTCAGACTTCAGATATCAGGAAACAATACTTTATTTAACGCTTTCCAATGAGCTCTGAAATATGTCTTTCAGGTTCAGTTGGGCTCAGAGCACTGGCTAATTTTGATGATCTTGTTTAGCAATTTGCCTAGTCCAGTGATGACGAACTTTTTCGGTAGCGAGTGCTGAAAAGGTCGTGTGGAAGTGTTGCATGTGCTCGTTGGGGTTATGCTCCGGAAAAGCCAAATTTCTAGGTTCCAGCATGCATGCGCACCTGACAATCAGCTGGTTGGTGCGCATGCACAGGCCGGTTTTCAGCACTGCCATGTGCGTGAAGGGATTGTGATCTGAAAAAGCAGAACTTCCGGGTTCTAGCAAGCATGTGTACCTAACAATCAGCTAGTTGGTGTGCATGCACAGACTGGTTTTCGGCACTGCCGCATGCACAAAAGACAGCTGATTGTCGTGTGCACATGCGTGCCAGAAACCCAGAAGACAAAAAAGCAAGGCTGCACATGCTGGGCAACATGGCTTTGCATGCTACTTTGGCCACACATGCCATAGGTTTGCCATCACGGGTCTAGTCCATCAGCCTATAAACTATCCAATTCATGTCTATAATCCAATTGATTACCCTCACTTTGACCATCTAGGAATCTTGCAATTGTATTTACCTTCTTCCTTGCATGTCCATTTTTTCTTGGGAATAAATTGGTTACACATACTTGTTACTGAGATTTGTTGGAATTTGTCTTTTTCATCAAAGAGCTGTCACAATTGCTAATTACAGCTAATCACATTTCGTGCGCTGAGAGTTATTTCTGATAGATGGGTGGCTATATATATTTGTTTAACAAACAGATTTTATCAATCAATAAACTTTCCCATTGCCACATCATGCCAAGCCAATCCTGTTTTATCAGAAATGTACTCTGAACTTGCTGACCGTTTTGAAAAAGAGACAAATATGTGGCAGAGTAGCTGTGTAAATGTGACTTTAGTAAGCTTTTTTTTTCCATTCCTTCTCGTGGGAACAGCTTTGAGATGTTGTAGAAAGATTTTTTTAAAACTAAGTTCTATTGGGAAAGTCAAATGTATTTTCCCCCTGTTGATATGAGAGAGGGTGAGCTTTAAATATAAATTGACTTGGATATTCTGTCTTGTCTTGCTTCCTTTAAGCTTAACTCTTTTCATTTGTATATTGCATGGAAATATAAGCATGGATGCAGTGGCTCAGTGGTTAAGATGCTGAACTTGTTGATCAGAAGGTTGGCAGTTCGGTGGTTCGAATCACTAGTGCCGTGTAACGGAGTGAGCTCCCATTACTCGTCCCAGCTTCTGCCAACCTAGCAGTTTGAACGCACATAAAAATGCAGGTAGAAAAATAGGGACCATCTTTGGTGGGAAGGTAACAGTGTGCCTTCCCACTGTGCACCTTCGGCATTGAGTCATGCCAGCCACATGACCACGGAGACGTCTTTGGACAGCGCTGGCTCTTTGGCTTTGAAATGGAGATGAGCATCACCCCCTAGAGTTAGGAACGACTGACACATAAGTGCCACGGGAACCTTTACCTTTACTTATAAGCATGGAAAATGAGACCTCTGAGAAAGAATCCTGATTAGCTCTATAAATAGGTTTTAACTGTAATGTACACTTATTGAACACTGGCTTATTTCTCAAAACAGCATCATAAACTAGGATCCAATTTGAGATGGTCACCAGGAGGTTTAGGCTTCTAAACTTTCATACTTGTGCTGGAGCCCATCTTCAGGGAACTTCTCTCTAGAATGTGTGAATGAGAGAAAGGGACATTCCCCAAGGATGTGCTCCAGTAGAGTCCGAAAGTTTTGAAGACTAAATCTCTTGTCCCTGTGACCGACTCAAATTTGAGCCTGCAACATTATTCTGGGACACATATATTTGCCTTCATCATAACCTAGTTTGTTCTTTAGAAAGAAACAAGCCATATAGCATTTTTTGTCAATTAGCAGAATTCTTACCAATCAAGATATCAACTACTGAAAATACCTATCGTATAAGATGCACAATTTTCCCTCAAAAAAGAGACTGAAAATCTGGGTGCTTATACATTGAATACAGCATTTTTTTTGCCGCCCTTTCACCAAAATGGCGTACATAGCTTTCAGAGAGCTCCTGGGGGTGGGGAGGGCAGAAATGAGCAAAAAATGGGCTGTTTTTTCTCAATTTTGCCCCCCACAGCCCCCAGGAGTACTCATAAGCTTCCTAATGCTCTTTTTTGAAAAAAAAAAAAAAAACGGCCTATTTTTTGCTCGTTTTTGCTCCCACCCCCCAGAAACACTCTACAAGCCTCCTAAGGGCTATTCATGCCCTTTTTTTGAAGAAAAAAAACGGGCCCATTTTTACGAGGTTTGCAGTGTGCAAAACCTTTTTTTTAAATTTGCCTCTTCAAAACCTTGGTGCCTTTTATACTCCAGTGCGTCTTAGACTCTGAAAAATACGGTATTTATTTGTCTATCTCATTCTTTCCCTGTCTCTCCTAGCACGATAGAAAACAAAGCACTTTTCTGTTTTCATTGCTACACAGAGTGTTGGCAGTTGAATTTCCAGCTTGGAAACAAAAAACCAAAAAAACAACAACAACCCCAAAACCCTGTAGTTAAGAGAATATGAAATTGTATTTGCAGGATGCTTGCTGTATGAACGGAAGATAAGTTTCCTTTACAAAGATCATCTCATTATGCTAAATATGTTATTGACTAAATCAGTTTTAGCCTAGTTTAGAGAAACTGGCTGAAAAATAATTATATTAGTTTGAAGTGGAAGCTTGTAAATTTTAGAAACTTGACCTCACAAGCAAATGTTGGCCAATGTTTAGCAAATAGTTCTCCAAAAAATAGAAAATGTTCAAATATTTTTTTAAAAAATGCATTCATTGATTTTATGCACACTATTTATTTATTTATTTGCTGGGGCATTGGCAGTATGATGATTGAAATATGGAGATGGCTAAAAGTTCCTTTTAATCTGGAACATTTCTTCCTCTGTATTTACTCCTTCCACTTTCTGATGTATAGTTTGGTACAGCGTTCATGTGTATAGTATAGAGCAGAGCAGTGATGGCTAATCTTTTTGTCATTGCGTGCCCACACCCATAAGGCAATGCGTGTGTGACACCCCTCCATGCTCCCCTGCTCCCATGCATGCACATGCGACCCCCCCCACCCCATTTTGGGCCTATCAGGCCTCGCAGCCTCCTGGGACAAAAAATGGGCTGTGGTGGGAGGGCGCATCTCCCCCTGCACTCCCCCCATGCATGCACACGACCCCCTGCTCCCCATGCATGCATGGCAGAGACCCAGCTGGCCGATGGGAGGCACACATGCATGCGTGGTAGAGGGGAGCTGGGGTGTTGGCTCGCGTGCCCGCAGAGAGGGCTTTGAGTGCCACAGGTTTGCCATAACGGGTATAGAGTCATGCTGCCCAAACTTTATCTTCATTTTTTTCTCTACTAGGCTAAGGATATCATTGGTAGATATACCTCTTTCAAAATTAGCTTTCTATTTCTTTTTTATTAAAGTGTTTTTTCAACCAACTAATTGTGTTCTGTTTTATAATGGATGTCTTTGCGTCCATTCTTTTTTAGTTTCAGAAAAAAATGTCACAAAGATTTACTTTTAGATTTGACTTGGCATCTTTTAGATATATCCTCAGTTGCCCTCTCCACTCTTCACTTTATTTGTACTTTCTTGAGCCATCTGGGCTTTCTTTGAAACACAATACTGCAATGTTATTGGGCACCAGCTCTGTCCTGATAGCTTTAATTGTAAACATATTAGAGATGGGAATTATTTAGGTTCCTGAGGAGTCATTCTAACCAATCCCTCTTCTATAAAAAGACAATATCTTCTCATTAAATATTAATTTGAGCAACCAGTGGTACAATAAGGCTCATTGTTCTTGCAGAAAAGCTCCATTTTATTTAGCTGAGTGCTACAGCACTTCAAAAGTAGTAGTCAAAATTCCAAATAATTACAGAAAAGGTTTTCAGATTAAAGTAACAGCAGCTTCTGTTTTTTTTCTTTTCCAAAAACCCACTATATCCTAGCTACAAACAGAGATCTCTGAATATGAAAAGCATATTTAAAAGTGAAGATTTAAAGTTGAACATTGGTTGAATGAAATACTTGCTTACAGAAAATGACACCCTTTTAGGACTTAAAAAGAAGGGACAGCCATCTTCAGAAGTAACACAAGATAAAGTCTAGATTATAGATTTTAGCTTGGGTTATAATAGTAGGACTATTATTTGGAGAAAATGTTTGCTTTAGTTGTGCACTTGCTATAGGTACAAATAAGAATGAGAATTTGCTCTACCTTATTATATGAGTATTATATGAAAGTCTTGATTGACTACTACTACCCAATATGACTTGAGACAATTTAGAGGGTCTTATCTGGTAGTAATTACTGTATATTAAATATTGTAACTTGTAACCCAAGAGGAGAATATGATAAAGGGTATGAATTAGCAAATGAAATAGAAGAAAAAATAAGTTGTGTCCGTGAAACTAAGAGAAAAGGAAAAGTTGTAATAGATCTGAATAAAAGTGGTCAGATCTTATGAAACGGAGCTGGTATGCAGAGAGATGAAGGCTTCATTATGAATGAAAGAGTTGGCTTATGTTAGAAAATATGGATTGGTCTAACCCAGGTTGCTGCAAGGACTAGATTCGCAACACTAGAAACAGAGGTACAGAAACCAGTCTGGACCATTACATAGACATGCATAGACATGTAGTAGGAAGCTTTCAGATGTAACACAGAGGAGATGTAGAAATTAAATTTTGATTATATACAGCTTGTCTCTTATACTCTGCATATGTCAGATTTCTTCTTGAACAACTTTTCTAATTATTTCATTAAAACATTTCATTTCATGAAGGCCTATGAGGATTACATACTTCCATACATACTGATTACATACAGAGGGAAGCCTAATAATGGCTGTTCTAGGTATAGATTAAAGTATAAGTTTATTAACATCAGGCTGAAGCTGGCAAAAACAAAGGTATAGAATCTAAGGCCAGACAAAGCCATTATGCAAATACTGTGCAGATATTCTTCAACATTCAAAGTTAAGAAACGGGTGGCAAAAAGTCATAAAAGTAAAAGAACTGACACATAAATATGGTTGGATTCATAGCCATTATGAATGTTAGTAGCTGATTTTCATTCTAACAGAAATGTCTGCATCTGCAATAAAAGCTATATATATTTTGAAACTTGACTCTTTTAACTCATGAGAATATGTTTGTATTCCTAAAGAGAGCTTTATTGCTATGCCCAGTTAGTAATGGTTGCATGTTATGCTCTAGTGAGTGGTGATAATGGAAAAAACAGATATGTGTTTTGGGAACCTTGTGAATAAATATGAAGGAGAAAAATATTCAGTTAAGGGCATAAATGAATGCAATGAAAAAACAAAGAAATGATTGGGCCATATGAAAGGTCTAGACAGAAAATTTCTGTAGGTTTTGAATAAGTCTATTATGTAGATGCATATAGCGAAATAATGAATATAAATCTAGATGCATGATTGATTTATGCATGAAAGATTGAGAACATGGTTGAGGGATACAAGAGTGATTAATGTAGGACAGACTATTTTATACTAGTGTTAAGAGGATTTTGGAGGAAAGGACATGGAAGAAAAGGAAAGAAAGGGAAAAAGTATATAGTTAAGTAGGCACAAGTTACAGATGAGGCAGATAAAGGATATATTCTTCTAACAGAATAACTGAAAAATGGATTTAAAGTAAATGTGGAAGCTGTTTGAAAAGAAATAATGTAATTTACAGAATTGTGAAGAGTTATATTAATGGGGGAAGTATGCTGAATATATTGCCTCTCAGTATCTCCTCCCACTATCTAGGAGTAGCCATGACTCCAGGATGTCACAGATCTGGCATCTCAGAGTCAATACCATCCCATCAAGAGACAGCACTGGAAATGCCAAATAATCCTAATGAACAAATAGTGGCACTGTCTTTCTTCTGTTCAATTTCAGCTTATTTTATCCTATCCAGACCTGACAACTTCCAGACACTGGGCCAAGATTTTCACTTTTTTTCCAGTGTAGCTCATAGTAACCATGTACAGTTGGTGTCACTAGTGTATTAATAGTGCCATGCCCCAAACTAAGGGAAGACCTTTCCTTCCAGTTGACAGAAAGCAGGGAGGAAGGTCCAAAGCATGAGCCGTCCACAAAAGAGAAACTGCTTAGCTGATCTGTCTCCTTACCATGCCTGAAATTGCTCACTGGAGGAGGAGCAGAACCATCCACTGAGCAGTGTTTCCATTCTCTGGTCTAAATAGAGATCAGAATGGTCAAATATATTGAAAATTGTTGTGAGATCTAAGAGAACCAGGAGGGATCACTATCGCCATCCAGGTCTCAACACAGATCTTCCATAAGAGTGATCAGAGTCATTTCCAAGTTTGAATCCAGTCTGAGTTAAGTCTATGTATGGTAGCTGAATACTAATCGGAGTCTTAGTAAATTTCAAGAAGGTAAGGCTATAGATAGGGTAATAGCTGGCAAAAACAGA
This sequence comes from Thamnophis elegans, assembly GCF_009769535.1. NCBI lineage: Eukaryota > Metazoa > Chordata > Lepidosauria > Squamata > Natricidae > Thamnophis > Thamnophis elegans. The sequence goes on along the minus strand of NC_045544.1, from coordinate 66,848,632 downwards.
TGGATCAAAGACAGCCTCTTGAAGAAAGAGCACCCATAGTCTCTTCCAAAGACTCCTGTTACTGCTGATCACTACCTCCTACAGAAAGGTGATTGCCAGCTCCCAGGTCCAATCCGCCATATTCCTATCAGATATCTTAATGATTTTTTGATTTGATTTTGATTTTATTAATATTTGTAGGCCGCCCTTTTCCCTGAGGGGACTCAGGGCGGCTCACATAAAATCGGGAAGGGGAATACAGACATTAAGATAAGACATATAATAAAATAGTAGACAACATACATTCATCATTCGGGAGGGGAACTATCCTTGTCCCCAGGCCTGACGGGCGAGCCAGTTCTTCAAGGCTGTGCGGAAGGCCTGGACGGTGGCGAGGGTGCGAATCTCTACGGGGAGCTCGTTCCAAAGGGTCGGGGCTACTACTGAGAAGGCCCTCCTCCTTGTAGTTGCCAGCCGGCACTGGCTGGCCGATGGTATACGGAGGAGGCCCAATCTATGCGATCTTATTGGTCGCAGGGATGTAATTGGCAGAAGGCAGTCTCTCAAGTATCCAGATCCACTGCCATGTAGGGCTTTATGGGTGACTAATAGCACCTTGAAGCGCATCCGGAGATCGACAGGTAGCCAGCGCAGCTCGCGGAGGATAGGTGTTATGCGGGTGAACCGAGGTGCACCTACAATCACTCGCGCGGCTGCATTCTGTACTAGCTGAAGTCACCGGATGCTCTTCAAGGGCAGCCCCATGTAGAGCACGTTGCAGTATTCCAGCCTAGAGGTCACAAGGGCCCGGGTGACTGTTGTGAGAGCCTCCCGATTCAGGTAGGGTCGCAACTGGCGCACCAGGCGAACCTGGGCGAATGCCCCCCTGGTCACAGCCATTAAATGGTGGTCAAACGATAGCTGTGAATCCAGGAGGACTCCCAAGTTGCGAACCCTCTCTGAGGGGTGTAAAATTTGACCCCCCAGCCTGAGTGATGGAATATTGGTCGAATCTCTGGGAGGGAAACACAACAGCCACTCGGTCTTTTCTGGGTTGAGCACGAGCTTGTTAACCCTCATCCAGTCCATAACAGCTTCGAGGCCGCGGTTCATCACGTCTGCCGCTTCATTGAGTTGGCACGGGGCGGACAGATACAGTTGAGTATCGTCCGCATATTGATGGTATCTAATCCCGTGCCTGCGAATGATCTCACCCAGCGGTTTCATGTAGATGTTAAATAGTAGGGGGGATAAGACCGAGCCCTGAGGCACCCCATAAGTTAGGGGCCTAGGGGACGATCTCTGCCCCCCCACTAACACCGACTGCGACCTGTCCGAGAGGTAGGAGGAGAACCACCGCAACACGGCGCCTCCCACTCCCACCTCCCGCAGTCGTCGCAGAAGGATACCATGGTCGATGGTATCGAAAGCCGCTGAGAGGTCGAGGAGAACCAGGATGGAGGAATGTCCTCCATCTCTGGCCCTCCAGAGATCATCGGTCAATGCGACCAAAGCGGTTTCTGTGCTGTAACCGGGTCTGAAGCCTGACTGGAAGGGGTCTAGATAGTTTGCTTCCTCCAAGGACCGCTGGAGCTGGAAGGCCACCACCTTCTCAACAACCTTCCCCAAAAAAAAAAAAAAAAAAAAAAAAAAAAAAAAAAAAATGAGCAGAGAAGATGATGGATCAAGTCCATAAGTGGCAGGGAACAGTCAGGACAGCTCTCTATCTACTTTCTCGGAGTCCATGGACTATTAAAACAGCATGTGCTATGGGGGGAAGGTGTTGTGGCCTGCCAGCGGCCAGCAGAGCTGGCATCAGAGTTGGACAGTGAGGAGGTTGGGGAGGAACATGTCCTGGACACTGGAAAAGGCTTGGATGAGGGATCTGCGTCGGAGGCAGAGTTGGGGCCAAGACCATCTGGTAGTTCTCAGCTGCCTTCGGAGCAAGACAGCAGTGAGGCAGAGGAACAGCTGGAGCCTGCTCCCAGTGTGTGCATGCGCAGAACTTTCAGAAGAAAAGAACAGCTAAGAAATTATGGTCAACTTGGGAGTAAAGCTGCAGGGTGGATAGTGAATGGCCAGTCCCATAAGAAATAAACGAGGAATAAAAGCGGAGTGGGCTTTTGCAGAAAACAATTCGTTCTTTTGTTAGTTAATTTCAGGAGTGTGAAGATCTGTCTGTGAATCTCAGAGACTCTGTGCCAAGTCTTTCCTTGCACAGGAGTGCATTTGGAAAATATTTACATGGCAGCTTTCCAAGCTAGATAAGGTCTTTGGTCATAACTTCACATTTGAAAGACTGTTTACCAGGCCTTTGCTGAATGTGAATGAGAGGAATTCACATTCGTTTAATAAAAGGAGCTTTCTCAGGGCTAGGAATCTGATTCATACTTTTTGGGGAAGCCTAGGTCAGAACTGAAGGAGAGTTCAAATGATTGTCTTGTTTATGATCTGATTAAATCATAATTTGTCAGACTCTGATGACTGAACACTCATTGGATTGCATCATTTCTGCAAAATAAAGTCATATGTCTGATACTGCTCATTCATGTTTAAAGAGGTGTCAGAGTTCCAGATCAGTTTTGTATATTTAATATGCTGTTAACATTTTCTATTGTGGGCGTGAGTATCAGTAAAAATCTTCTCTGCTTTACTAAATATTAGTAGAGCATTATTTTGACCCATGGATTTTATAATCTTTAAAAGAAAATATGGACCATTTCTTAATTATTTATGTTTGCAAATGTCAGAACCTTTATATGTATTAGGATCTTCAGTTTTGACAGTCTGTTTCTTGGTAATTTAATCAGATCTATCAGTGGAATCACTTTTTGCATAAAATTAACAAGTTATTCCAATTCTTAGATCAGATCCCTCTGGTGATTTACATGGCTTCCATAAATGTGCAGAAAATATTTTAATCAAAATTGATTCAGAAGTGATTCTTCAGTTCAGACATTCAAATTAAATTAGATATCCCACCGGTATTAAAGATTATAATCAGATTTGACTGGTTTGCACATTTCTACTTTCTACTTTCTCCTTAAGTTATATAACATACATTTTTTTTAAAAAAATGCAAATAAATCTGCTACCATTATTAATACATAATTTGATTCAAGTTGTAATGTAATATTGCCTGGTCTGAGATATTTTTAGAAATGTAAGCATGACAATAAGCTGTATTCAAATTTCTGTAATGGATGTTTTAAAAGGTGGAGGTTCTTGTGATCAGAAAAGCTAGTGCTAGCCAATAATTTAACATTGCAGTGAAGATTGGTAGGAACAGATTGCCAACATTCATTCTCTGGGGATTCAGTGGCAGAATTATTTTACTTTCATTGTTCTAACTTTAACTAGGTAATTTGCAATCAAGATAAAGTACAATAATTATATAGTATATTATAAACAATGTGAATATAACAAACTGTAAATATTAAATATTCATTTTAAAGTTATTAAATATTAAATCTAATATTGAAGGCTCTAGAATCAATCTCTGTAGAGAAGCCACGCGTTTACAACTTTACAATAGTTGTATCATAGGAGAGGAGCCTCTACAGAGATCAGGAGATAGTTGGATATTCAAAATTGCCTCACTAGTTTTATGAAACTGCCTATTTACACCTAGCAATAATAGAACATACTGGATTTAATTTAATTATTTACAGTTACTTACATTTATTTATTTATTTACATTTTAGATGGTATATTTTAAATATGTTTTCACATTCATTTCAAAATATATCTTAATTTATTTTCTTTCTTTTTTAATGTGGACAGGTACATGGAGTGAATCAACTCCAGATTAATTCTTGATCAAAATATATGAAGAATGAGAAATGAATTATACAAGACTATCACCTGAAACAGTGACAGGATCAAATTTTAGATATATTCTTATTTTATTTATAATGGAAATGTTACAACAACACCACTGGTCTTGAAGATAAAACATAACATTCCATTTTCTTTGGATATGAGTGATAACAAATCTTCACAAGAAGAAAAGTACAGGCCTAGCAGAGGTTCCTCAAAATACAGGGAATCTGTAAGAATAATGCAATCGGATGATTACTTTGCCAGGAAATTTAAGGCTTTGAATGGTAATATGGGTCCTCCTATATCTCTAAATACCAGCAACAAAAGTGAAAATAGTAACTCAGCCAATGGTACTCCTGCTGTGCCTAAAATGGGAGTCCGAGCCAGAGTATCTGAATGGCCACCTAAGAAAGAGTGTGTCAAGGAACTACCCAATGCTACCTGGGAAGACAGGCCTCAAAGTGAGAGTGGTGGATTAGTAAATGGGGATCAGAATGAAGGACAGCAAAAGGAACAGCTTGATTTGGAATTTGCAGGAGCCAAGTATGGACTAGGAGACATTTTTATCCATTCTCCACATAGGGGACTTCATCCTATAAGACAAAGAAGTAATAGTGATGTTACAATCAGTGACATTGACACTGAGGATGTTCTGGACCAGAATGCTGTGAACCCAAATACAGGAGCAGCTCTTCATCGGGAATATGGAAGTACGTCATCAATTGACAGACAAGGCTTGTGTGGAGAGAACTTTTTTGCAATGCTTCGTGGCTATACAGTAGAGAATGTTGAGCATAAAATACATGCACCGTTTGGACTTCCTGAATTTTTCCACTGTGACGCCACAATTTCTCCAAGTCTCCATGCGGCAACCCAGATTTCAAGAGGAGAGTTTGTCAGAATTTCTGGACTGGACTATATGGATAGCACCTTGCTTATTGGTAGAGATCAGGAAAAATCTTTCAAATGGAGATTAAAATCAGAGTCAGTAGAAACATCTCTTTTTAAAAAACTCAGAACTGCTAAAAGCGAACATGAAGCACTAAAATTCGTGGCTGAATTAGAGGAAAGTAGACTTGAAAAGAATGTCCATCCTTGGAATTGTCAGAAGTGTTTTGCCCACTACGATGTTCAGAGTATTCTTTTTAACATAAATGAAGCAATGGCTACTAAAATTAATGTGGGCAAAAGAAAGAATATAACCACCGGGGCGTCGGCTGCATCACAAACTTCAATGGCAGCAAGCCAGATTGGGAGCTGTGAATCTCCTTTGGGAAGTAAAGAGGATCTAAATTCAAAGGAAAATTTGGATGCTGATGAAGGCGATGGGAAGAGTAATGACTTAGTACTGAATTGTCCTTATTTCAGGAATGAAACTGGCGGGGAAGGAGATAGGAGGATCGCACTCTCTAGAGCAAATTCGGCATCTTTTTCTTCAGGAGATAATTGTTCTTTTGAATCTTCCCTAAGTTCACATTGCACCAATGCAGGTGTTTCTGTCTTAGAAGTACCAAGGGAAAATCAACCAATCCACAGAGAGAAAGTAAAGCGTTATGTCATAGAACACATTGATCTTGGTGCCTATTATTACAGGAAGTTCTTCTATGGAAAAGGTGAGTGATTGTCCTTAGCATCTTTCACTTTCAAGGTGTTAAGGCTTGGATTTTATGTTGCTTTTTAAATAAGTTACTGAAAATGCCTATTCCTTTGTTGGAATTGTAGATCTCTGTCTAGTTTTGTCCTTTATGAGTTTACAGAAAACCATAATTAGAATTAGCTTTAAAAACCAAATATGACATCAACAATGTTGTTTAGACTGTAAGCAATACTGTTTCAAAGAACATTGATGTATCTTGACTTCCTTTGTAAAATTCAGGAATTTAAAAAATTCTGTGATCTCCTCAGTTAGTCTTTTTAGGGCTAAACATGCTTAGTTCCTTCTTAATTGTGGTGTCAGAACCCTTGGCAAAATAATTGAAGTAGTTTAAACAATTTAGGAAAAAAAATATACCTAAATTATTGGGTCTTTTTCTGGCAATTTTATGCTGGTGTATAATATTTAATTTCTGATCAATTAAAAATTCCAGAATCTCTTCATATATACTGTTGCCAAATTAGTTAGTTCTGTTGATGAGCATTGCTGGAACGTAGTTCTGAAACCCATATAATGGCAGGGCTCTTTTAATTAATTTGCTAATCTAATGGCTACAGTCTTACTCTGCAACATGCAAATAGACAATACATATATTGTGTCTCTGTATTTCCACAATCCACTAACAAAGTTTACCAGTTTAAAAAATTAGATAAGGGTAATGAAGATTTGCTCTTGATCCATTTGTGGTGATTTTCAGCAGTTACTGCATTGTTTCCAAATAATTAAACAATTTTTCCTAGAATTTTCCAGATTTTGAGTACTAGATTTTAGTCTGATTCGTCTTTCTCCCTTGATTAAAGATAGAGGTTGTCCTTTGACCTCTTTCCTGCATCTGGTATTTCAGCTGTTCTCCATGAAGCAAAATGCCTGGTTGAAATAAAGTAGCCTGTCTTGATGCTTTTATTAGGGCAGTGAAGTAGAATGCTTTCCATTTTGCTGCCTTGAATTGAATTGCTTCTATGATTAGGCTTGCTGTAACTCTGTGAAATGAAGTAGTGCCACTTTGCAAAAGCCAATTTACTATGTTTTGATCATTTTCAAATTGCAATGGTACCCCTTCAACCTGCTGTTCACAGTTACTAGCAGAACACAAGGCTCTTGTTGGAGAAGATGAAGCCAAGTAATTTTGCTTTTTCCTTGTTACCTGGTAGTATTTTATAATTTTGCTGAGCACCTATTATATTAATCTTTTTCTTTTTTATTTGAACATATTTACTGTATTTTTTCAGAGTATAAGACGCACCGGAATAAAAGACGCACCAAGGTTTTGAAGAGACATTTTTTTAAAAAAGTAGGTAGGTAGATAGAGGGATAGAGAGGGACAGAAATACAGTAGGTAGGTAGGGAGAGGGAGTGAGTAGTTAGGTAGGTAGGTAGATAAAGGGAAAGAGAGAGAGAGAAATAGAGAGAGAGAAATACAGTAGGTAGGGGGAGAGAAAGTGTAGGTAGGTAGATAGGTAGAAGAATAGAGAGAGAAATAGAAAGAGATAGAGAAATGCCGTACATAGGTAGGTAGGGAGAGAGAGAGTAGGTAGGTTGGTAGGTAGAGGGATAGAGAGAGAGGGGGGGAGAAAGAGTGAAATACAGTAGATAAGTACGGAGAGAGACAGTAGGTCAGTAGGTAGGTAGATAGAGGGGGGAGAGAGAAATACAGTAGGTAGGTAGGTAGGGAAAGGAATAGAGAGAGAGAAATAGAAAGAGATAGAGAAATACAGTAGATTGGTAGGGAGAGAGAGAGAGTGTAGGTAGGTTGGTAGGTAGAGGGATAGAGAGAAATAGATATATATATATATACACACAGTAAATAATAGGGGGAGAGAGAGAGTGTAGGTAGGTAGGTAGGTAGATGTTTCCAGGTGTATTTATCCATGTGCTGGAGAAGGAAATCGCTGGAGCACCTAAGACTTTGTTTCTGCTGGCACAGCACTTGATCAATGTAATTCTCATCAATCAGTTAAAGAGCTTTCCAAAAGGAAAAAAAAACCTTTTTGCACTCTGCAAAACTCTCCAAAATGGCCCATTTTTCACCAAAATGGGCCCGGTTTTTTTTTCAAATAAAAGGCACGAATAGCCTTGGGGGGAGGCTTGCAGAGTGCTCCTGGGAGGAAACAAAAAGTAGCACAAAATGGCCCATTTTTTGCAAAAACGGGCCCGTTTTTTGTCAAAAATATTGCGTGCATAGCCTTATGGAGGCTTATAGAGTGCTGATGGGGGCTGGGGGGGGGCAAAAAAGACCAACGTTTTGCTAATTTCTGCCCTTCCCAGCCCCTAAGAACTCTCTGAAAGCTTCAATAAGGGTATGCACAGCCATTTTGGTGAAGGGGACAGGGCTTTGGGAGACAAAAAATGCTGTATTCGATGTATGAGATGCACCCAGATTTTCAGCCTCTTTTTTGAGGAAAAAGGTGCGTCTTATACTCCAAAAATATGGTAAATTGGTCCATTTTGTTTATATTAAGAACTTTCTGAGCTTTAGCTTTCAATCTTAATTTTTCCATCCACCCACCCACCCATCCATCCATCCATCCATCCATCCAATTTCTTAACTCCTCATCTCACCTAAGTGATGATTAACCTGTCACTCCTTCCATAATAATATGTGTCCTGTTTTATTATAATTCTGAGATCATTGCAAGCTTTTGGAACAGTGAAATTTCTTCTTTTTCTTGACATTGTCTTGTTTGGGGGCCATACGTTTGGTATTTCTTTTCAATTTATATTAGATATTCATAGATATATAAAACATGCACCCTATTTTTAAAGTTTAATTTCTTAAAATATTTTACCTTATGTCCTATGTTGAATGTATGACTAGAAACATTATGAAATCAATGAGGATTTTTTTTAAGGATGAGAACATGCTTAGATTTGAGAGAATGATAGAGTTAAGAGAAATTGATTCTGTTTCTTTCCTACATATCTATGTTAATGGGTTGAATGGGTAACTGAGGGAGAGGTCCTGGAGAGAACAATTATATTTTAGTGCACTCATATCAAACTTTGAATCAGTGGGTTCCCGTTTTATATAGTCTTGGAATTTGGAAGTCAAAGCCCTGTTGAATCATAATACTAAATGGATTTTTATAAATTGGCATAATTTTCATTAGCCTTATATAATGAGAAGAATTATTCCTAGAATAAATTCCATTACAATTAAGTTTACCAAGCTTACAAAAGAGATGCTGTATTTATTTATGTTAGTCATTAAACAGATTTGTATGGCTGCCTGTCTTAATTAATATAAATCACCTAATGTAATTTAATGTGATTAATAAAAGGACAAAAACAAACAAAAGAAAAATCAATAAAAATAATTGAATTCCCCTTAAACATTTTTTCTAGCAGAATAAGATTGGTACATATATTACTGGCTTTTCTAATGCCCTATCCACACTGGTCTGTGAGGAGAAAAACATATCTTCAAATGTTCCTTTGAAAGATCACCAGTTTGACATCGGGGTCCCAAAAACCATAAAAATAGGCCAAAATGTTGATTCTCCCAAGTAAATTTCTTTATTGTTCCATACCTTTAGACAGAATCTTGCTAAAATGAAACATTATACTGTCTACATCAATCATATATTCTGAAAAATCATTATTGGGGGGGGGGGGATTGTCTTCATCCTTTTTTTCTCACACAAACTATCCAAATTGAGCCGCTTCCCTCCCTCCTGGGAAGCCAAACTACTACATGCCCAACATCACCAAATTTAGAAGTGAGAAACTACAGATTTAGTTACAAAGTAACAAACTCGTGATCCTAAACATATAGTGCCATGGTTCTAATTGTTCCCCAACATGGTGACTTTTTGGGTTTTTAAGCTACAGCTCCTATCATGCTCAGCCATCTAGTCATTGATTAAATCACGTTAGGAGTTTACATTGGGAGACTACTAAGTGATGCTGTGTATCCTACTGTCAATAATTACCCTGCTTTGAATGATGTTGATAAGCAAATTGTTAATCATGAAGCATACTTGATAAATTAATACACTTGCATTAAGTGTATTAATGAAGAATACAGGTAAAAATCCATTTTATATATTGTAAATACAATCCCAAAAGCACATTCTAATAGTATTGGCTTCTTGTGGATAATTAATTCTTATGCTGCTGAAATTAATGACATTTACAATATGTTTACATGTATTGAATTTTGCCTATTGTGAATTGAAAAGCATTTTTTTCTTTTTAAAAATAGAATACAAGTTTAACTGATTTTAGAATAATTTAGATTATTGGGCTATCTAAATTAAGAATATCAGGAAATACTGCGATCTTTGTTTAATCAGTATTTAGCTGAAAATAGTATTGTGTAGATATTCTCACTTGAATGTTTAAAAGTTGTTATAAAAATAAAATCGGTATAAGTAATAGAAACGCATAAGGAAGTATACTCTAATATCAACCAGTGATTTTCATATGTAAAGAGGAATCTGACTAATGTTTCATTATTATTTTACCCTATTTATATATTACAGAGCATCAAAACTACTTTGGAACAGATGAACATTTAGGACCTGTAGCAGTCAGCATTCGAAGGGAGAAGTTTGAAGAAGGAAAAGAAAAAGAAGGTTTACAATTCAACCATCGTATAGTGTTCAGAACAAGTGAGGTAGGCTTTCCACACTGCTTCTGAATTGAGATGTAAAAGAGAAACAGATATTTATAGAACTTTTTATTACGTATTTACTTTATATTCCTTCATGTGGACTGTATGGTTCCACATGTATATAACTGGATGAATTAAGTTGTCTTTATTTTGTCTTTCTGCACATTAGTTCCCAAGGATGGTTGAAAATACTTATCTATGTATACACATAATGTTCTATTAACATGCCTTCATGCTTATTTCATAGATTAATTAGAGTGAAACCCTCATTTGAAAAAGATGCCAGTCCAGGGTTATTTATTAAATAATGTTTAACTGTCAAAAGTTCTGAGGATTCTTGCTTGGTATTTTAGTGTAAAGTTACCATTTATGTTTGCTGCATATTGTTTTATATTTTGTATTTTTGTATTTTCAGCAGATGGGTAATATATATTTATTACATATGTACACACACACACACACACACACACACAATTAAGTATGACGCAGGTCTTTTCTTTCAAACAATTTAGCCAGCCCCTTAACATTATGAGTAATCTTTTCTTCTCAGGCTTCTGATCATAAATGTAGATAATGGACTCTTATCTGCCCACACTTTGGAGATACCTATAGAAGGCAGGATATGGAGAACTGCTGTCAGTTCTCATGAACAACTCAGTGAAAACAATTTGGGCAAATGAACTTTAATTAATTAACTTTCAAACAAACTTATCTGATACACATTATTTGAATATTTTAGAATGAAGAGACATATGTACATATATGTATTTCCATGTGAGGGTGCCCTTAACAATATATTTCATGCTTTCATCCATTTTATGTAGCATCACATCCATTTTCATTGCACAGTTTAGTAAGCAAGACAACAATGGCCTTGTTCATTCTAATCCTTGTCGTGCATTTGCTCCTTTTAATACCAATCTTCTGTATTCAGCTTTTATCATTATCTTTTATCTTCTCAATTCAAATAAAATTGAATAGTTTATATAGTGTTGTGTGTCAGAAATGTTTGTATCATATCGGGTTTCCATACTTTAGTGGAATGATAGTTATACTTTATAATGCAATCTTATATGTCTGCATGTATATTTACTGATATTAATAGCATTTATTTGGACTTTTCCCACAATAGTATGTTTAAATATTTTGGGAATAAATTCATAGTTGGAGTGTAATGATTCTTACTTATTAGAACCTAGCAATTCTTAATTCAGAAATTCATTTCTTTCTCAGTTTTAGCAATTAAGGGAAAGAACTGTAGGGAATAGTTAACATTTTCCAAAGACAAACAGATGGAGAAAATAGAATCAGAAATATGCAGAAGCTAAGTATAACTGTAAAGAGGATTATAGAACTATAAACAGACTTGGAAAGAGCATTTGGAAGAAGAAATGACTTGGAAAAAATTAAGAGAGGGAAGTAAATGAAGGATGCCAATTTCTATTTTTAAATACAATGTTATTGAATATCAATTTATTTGTGAAGTTTAAAAATAGAAGTAGGCATTTTATTAAAATTAAAAGGAAGGAAATTTAAAGTACCATTTTTCTTAAACTGTATGCATTTCAAAAAAATAAGATTTACTTTTGAAATGTGGCTGTTGATAACCAGCAAATTAATTTTTGTAAAAAAAAAAGTTTTATTCACAGACCTAGAAAATTTCAGATTTATTATAAGCCTCATTAAGAGCCTTTGTAAAATATAATGTAAGATGCTCAGAATTATGCTGGCTATCACACAGAGGTATATTTCTAGGAAAACATCAGAAAAGTGTAATGAAATGCAGATGTTTGAGACTAACTGACTTTAAAATATTTATAAAATCAAGGTTGGCAACCTTAGACCTTGCAGGGAGTTATATTTCATTTCGAAAACTTAGTAGCAGTATTGGTGAACTGGCCAACTTCTAAGCTGAGTGTGGTTGTTTATTCTATTCTTTCCAATTGCTCCTGTTTTAGTTATCAGAATGGAGCTTTCTTGTGCCAGCCCCACTTATCCATCTTTATCATAACTACTCTCCTAACAGACCATTCTTAGAAGTGAGGCATAATTCTCCCAAAGCTCTACTTGGTATGGAAATTTGAACATAAATTTGCTCTTTTCTTCCAATGTTAGAATTCAAGAATCATGTATTGAAGCTAAATGCAGAGAGATTCAGACCTCATAAAAGGATTTAATTTTGGTCATTATACAAATAATAGTTAAACTATACAGTTCCTTGTCTTGAACATAAAACATTGGTTTAGATGACCTGGGAAAATCCATGAGGATACCAATGCTCATACCTGTTTAAAACTACCTGAATGAAAATAGCACAGCTTAACTACTAGCTTCTAGGAAGGTTTACTGTCTTCTTGTATATGTCTGAACTTATTGAATGAATCTACTTGACTATTCTCTATCACAAAATATTGTGAATTAACAACACTTCTTATGTTCTTACCATCAAGATCCCTCTTGGACTTCTTAAATGATAGTACTTCACCAACAATTTTCTTAATGATAAAGTGGTTTATAAAATGGATTTAAAGTAAATAAAATTTTATCTACCTCCTTATTCCAGAGAGCTCTTCATAGAAGATCCTGCTTGTTCTCTTCACTATATCTTGCAACAACTCAAAATTTAGATCTTTCAGCAAAATACTGCTATGCTTCAATATCAGAAGTATTTCAAAAATATATACCTTTGAATCTGTCTAATCATTAACCCATTTTCTATATTTTATATAAAAAACATGTTTGGGAGAGCAATAGCAGTAGACTTATATACCGCTTCATAGGGCTTTCAGCCCTCTCTAAGCGGTTTACAGAGAGTCAGCATATTGCCCCCAACAATCTGGGTCCTCATTTTACCCACCTCGGAAGGATGGAAGGCTGAGTCAACCCTGAGCCGGTGAGATTTGAACCGCTGAACTGCTGATCTAGCAGTAGCCTGCAGTGCTGCATTTAACCACTGCGCCACCTTGGCAAGACAATTAATTGATCCAATAGATCCTATCTGCTTGTCTCATAATACATTGGCAATACCACTATTGATTCCAAGTACATAGCATGAAAGACAACGGATGTTGAGGCAGAAATATTGCAGGGAAGACTTGGATTCAAAGTGTTAATCCTCATCAACTAGGAGGTTGGAGATCAAGAATTTAATTCTTTGAATGATCCCTTGGCTGTTAATTCAAAACACCATAACTATAAGCAATTGTAGTGCAATGTAAACAAAAATTCTAGAATCTCTTTATTGATAGATTCTCTTTTGTCCTGTGTCACTTCAGAAGTTATATAAATTTCAACTTCAGGCCATATCAGAGAGATGAACTTTCAAGCAGTTTGCTGATAAAATTTATGCAATTTATTTAAAATGGGAGTGGAAAGTTTCTGGTACTCCAGATTTGAACTGCAATTCCACGATTAATACTCACAGTGCCTGAATCTGAAGACCGTTGAAAGTTTGCAAGACCTAGAGAGACACAGTTTCCCTGTTCTAGTCAGGGGACTGATTAAAACATGATAGCATTATAATAATTTAAGTATGATAGTTATGCTGCTGAAAATATACTCACTTCCTCAGAATATTGAGCAATGGAACACACACACACACACACACACACACACACACACACACTCACTCAATGGCTTTCCACTAGGGAGCCATGGTGGCGCAGTAATTTTGCACAAAGCCAGAAGTTCTATCTTGACTGGCTTCCATCCTACTCAGGACCCAGATTGTTTGGAGCAATATGCTGACTCTGTAAATTGCTAAGAGACAACTGTAAAGTACTGTGAAACAATATATAGGTCCTAAGTGCTATTGCTGTTCTTAAGAGTGGATGGGTGGAGGTCAAAATAGGCAATTGTAACTTTGTGATGAAAAACTTTGAATGTGGATTGACTTTGTACACATGCACAGAGGACTGGGATTGTCACCATTGGTGGTTTTGGTCCCCTGCAAATGCCACTGATTTGAACTGGTTTCACATCATGAATTAAGCATCAGAGTGTGTCTACAGTGTTAGTTGTGAAGACAGTATTCATATTAAACATATTGCAATCTATTTTCTGTTGCTACAGCTTACAACACTGCGAGGAGCGATTTTAGAAGATGCCATTCCGTCTACTGCTAGACACGGCACAGCACGAGGCTTACCTCTTAAGGAAGTATTGGGATATGTAATTCCAGAACTGAATATTCAGTGCCTGAGACAAGCTTCCAACTCACCCAAAGTGTCTGAACAGCTGCTTAAACTGGATGAGCAAGGGGTAGATATTGATTTTTTAAAAACATTAGTATACCATTGTGTTATTTCCTTTTCATAGAGATTTGAGATTCTGATCTTATCTGTTTGAGGAACTAAAGATTTTCACTGCAGTGACTTCTGTTAGATAAATAACATAGTAGAAAGAGGATTTTTGCATTAATAGTCAATCAAGCACATTAAAAAAGCATTGTGCTAAGAGCATCAAATTACATAGAGAAAATTATTGTCTTGCTAGTCTTTCACCTTTTCCAATTTTCCTTTTCTAATTATAATTAGCACATTTTATTCACAATAATAATCTTCCTACTGATGTGGGAAATTTGATGGCTCAAACAACTGAAATTCTTAATTGGGACTATCTAACAAGTTAACACTGCATGAGCAATGAAATGAATATATACTTTAAATTCAGAGTGAATAAAGGTGAGATTGTCTGGTCTAATGCAGAAGATCTGAATTTTTGCAACACTAAAAGGCATATTTATTTAAAGTAAATTGTTTATATGTGTGTATATCATGTAAATATTATATTTATATGTATAAGTGTGTGTATATGTATATATATACCTATACATATATATGGAAAAATGAAACCACTGTTTTAATTACCTATGTTCATTGATAGAACATTTATTTAGCCATCTAAATCATATCAGTTTTGTAAAGATGCTCGTATAAAGAAGGACATATCTTTTTCCAGGCTGACTAATTTTTTTTGTGCTTTTAAGGCCAGAATAAAATTACATTTGATTTAGTTTCATTTAAATTTAGTTAAAATTGAATGCAGTTAATGTGGTCATAAAAGAACTGATATATGAACATTGCAATCATGCAATGTTGACAAATTAATAAGAATTAGGAGGAAGTAGGGTGAATTTATTGTGATGTCAGGAAAACAATTACTATTTTTTCTATTAATAGTAGTTTATACATGCTTGGTAAGATCTGATGACTATCAATTAAGCACAATTAATTTGACAATACAGAAAATTATTTTTCTCTCAAGTGAGAGCAAAGTCGTGTGTCTCGTCCCCCCAAAAGAAAATAATTATTACAACAAGGAATGTATCAAATAGCAGGAATTTAAGTAGTGAATAAATGAAAAACAATATTCTTAATTGTCATAAATTTTTGGAGTCATTAAATTTTTGAAGTTTTTAGTAATACCATCGTTTATATAAGGTGTATTTTATTTGTATATTACTTGATTTACAAATAGCTACTTACAATAAACACATTGCATGTTCATTTAACCGGATGATTGTAGTTGCTGTGATAATTGCTTATGTTTGCTCTACCTTACATCAGATTAATAGGTTGCATTCTGGTAAAAGTAAGTTATTTGTTTGGCAGATCTATTCCATTACCACATTTCATTTCCACACCAATTAAGAGTATTGGCCCAGCCATCTTGAGCTTGCCTTTACTTGATGTACAAATTAGTTGTGTAACGTTGCAATTTTTTTCTCTAGGCATAGACATATTTCATGGTAAAAACTTCCTCACATACTTTTCTTAGAAAATGAGGATCTTTGTTTATAAAATAATCCATAGATCATTATGCTGGGACTAGAGAGAAATATATTTCATTTGGTTTCAATCAAAGCTGGAAAGCTCAAATAACTAATCTTTTCTATGCATGTTCATAATGAAAATTCTGAGTAATATGATATTGCTGTAAGGAGAGAAAAATAAAAGTTCTGATGGACAACTTGTAAATGGAAAAGTCTTTCAAAGTTAATTTGCAACATTGGGCTTGCTTTAGTCATCCAAAAATAGAAGATGCTGCGATTATCCAGCGCTTCATAGTTTAGTACTTAAAACATCTAATTTGCCATTTCATTTTTTTAAAATGTTTTACACACACACCATATACCTTTTAATATGATGGAAAAGTGGATTGGATGGAAGATGGAAAAATACTTACTGCTAACTATTTTTTCCTAATTTCAGCTAAGTTTTCAGCACAAGATTGGAATTTTATATTGCAAAGCAGGCCAGAGCACTGAGGAAGAGATGTATAACAATGAGACAGCAGGTCCTGCTTTTGAAGAATTCCTTGACCTTCTAGGTCAAAGAGTACGACTCAAAGGATTTAGTAAATACCGAGCACAATTAGATAATAAAAGTAAGTGGCAATGACAAAATGTTAAAAATGGTAATGAAAGATTGAATTTTTGTTTTTTTTGTTTTTTGTTAAAGTAGTGCCTGAAAATTCCTGGGTTTTTCCCCCTCTCTCTTCTGCAGAAGAGGCTGTTCATAATTCCCTACAACCATCACTTTGGACTTAAATGCTCTCAGCTCCCATTGTGGTTTGTCATTATAAGTGCCAATTGTTTTATGATGTGCAACCTTAAGATATAAAGCAAAAAAAAAGTGGGAATATTATTTCTAATATATATTTGATAGATTTTGTGAAGGGTTGGTGTCTCTGGACGTTGTTTCAAAAAATTTGTATTTAACAGCAGGTTATTTATACAGAGGGGGCGTGATGGCTCAGAGGTTAAAGACTGAACTTGTCAGTTGGAAAACTGAAGCCTGGGTTCAAGACCCGAGCACTGCACAATGGGGCGAGCTCCTGTTCTTTGCCTTATTTCCTGCCCACCTAGCAGTTCTAAAGGTTGTCAATGCAAGTGGACAAATAGGTGCCACTTCAGTGGGAAGGTAACAGTGTTCCATGAATGTTGGCATATAGTCATGCTGGCCACATGATCATGGAAATGTCTACAGACAACGCTAGCTCCCTTGGCCAAGAAAAGGAGATGAGCACCATAACCTAGAGTCGCACATGGCTGGACAGGAGAACCTTTACCTTTCTTACTTTTACCTACCAGCAGTGACCAGCTAGTAATGACCATATACCCGTTAGGTTATGTGGGTTGAAAAAAGTTTAGCATGGGAAATAACACTCACTTGAAGAAAATGCACTTATCTGTACTTTAATGTCTATATTTATGTACTCATTTTTGGAATTTCTTTTCAGCTGATTCAACCGGAACTCATTCTCTTTATACAACCTATAAAGATTATGAAATAATGTTTCATGTTTCAACTATGCTTCCATATATGCCCAGTAATAGGCAACAGGTATGTTTGCTTTGGAATCTTGTACAAATATTTGGCTAAGTAGCAGCAGCAACAACAAAAAAATCAGGTTGTAATTTTTCCCCCTGTTCAATTGTGTGCTATGAACAAATTACAAAAATTGTGATTCATTTTAACTCTGTAATTTAAATGTTCTGAGATCAATTGTGAGATCTATTTACATTAAAAAAAAATCAGGCAAAAACAAAATAATACTTAAAAGGAGAGATTTTTCAATTGTACCGTATTCTCAGTATTCAATGATATGAAGAGTTATAGAAAATATTTGTTTTTAAATATATTTTGTTATATTTTGCATACTACGCTATTTGTACCTTATACAATTGGAGCATATTATGCAGAAAATGTAATGTTTGAAAATGGTTTCTTTGTAAATATTTTTTTAATATCTTAAAACATTAAAAGTGGCTAAAATGACATAGTACAGGTAGTCCTTACTTACAACAGTTAATTTAGTGACCATTCAAAGTTACAACAGCACTGATTTAACAATTGCAAGGATTCACTTAACAACTATGGCAAGAAAGGTTGTAAAATGTGGCAAAACTCACTTAACTGTCTCAATTAGCAACCTAAATTTTGGGCTCAGTTGTGGTTGTAAATCGAGGACTACCTGTAATCAACTTCATCAAATATTAGGAGTTTTATAGAATTTGCGAGGTGTTGCAATCCTGTTTTATTGAAGTTAATATATTTTTTTATTTTGCCATTAACTCTAAACCAATGGTTCCCAACGTGGGGCTCATGCCTCACAGGGGGGCAATTTGATTTTTATGAAGTTAATGGACTTTTAGGCTTCCTCTGCGTGAGTAGAGTTCACTTTTGCGTAAAGTAAGAATTATATGTCATAGGAGGGGTGGCATCAGAATTTTAAAGATGCTTAGGTGGGAATCACTGCTGTAAAGGATTCAGATTAATAAATTTGTAATATTGTGTTTGTCTGTACTAGTTGGTCTAACTATAGTGTGTTGAATTCAAAGCTCTTCAAGTGCTTTGGGATTATCTGGAATATTTTATATGCAAAGAGTGATTGGAGGTTTAAAAACAACTTTCAAAAATAATGTTATTAAGAATTATGGGTTTAATACTAGTAAATAAGAGCTATTCATAAATGAGATTACTGCTTAAAATGCAACATTTTATATCTTATGATATGTGCAGTTCTGAGAAGAAATTTTCATAATTCTACAGACGTATAGAAAGAATAATGAATTTTATACATATATTCCAGGTTGTCTGCTGATGAGAAGATTGGAGGAAGTGTTAAAAGCAATCTTAGCTATGATAGATTTATTAGACTATGCAATTATGCCTGGATAATATTTCTAGTTATTTGAGAACAGCAGTATTCAGCAAGTGTGTAGTTATTTTAAGAACAAAAGCTTTGTAACCATGTTAGTTTGGCATGTAAGAAAACCTGTAATGAAAAATTTCTTTTTGAAACAGTACAGAGAGAAGGAAAAAGAGAGAGACAGAGAGAGAGAAAAGGAGAGGGAGAGAGAGAAAGATTTTTTTTGGAAAAAAGGAACAGGAAAGATTAGGAAAAGTCACAACTAAATTCCCAAACTTCTGAACATGTTGGGAAATGGCTTCTTGATTTTTTTCATTCCTTTAGCAGCAGGGTAATAGGTTCTAACTATCTATTGTATTCTGAGTAAGAAGGTAAACTGCACTTGTATGTGATTCTGCTTTACCTCTGAGTGTCTAGGTGTATGTGTAGATAGCACAGAACCATAAAACTGGAATGATCAGGAGGGAGGGAGGCAGACTCCACGTACTAGTAAATTTGGTCCCATTTTGCTCAGTCTTTATTTCATTTTATTTATTTCCTAGTTTATTTTTATTTATTAAGTTTACACGCCACCCATCTCACTCTGCAAAGTGATTCTGCAAAGTGGTATTGGGACTTTTAAAGAGATATCCCACTAATTGACAGAGTCCTGAGTCCCTTTAAATAATTTCTTTCCAGCATTCTATTGGATTAGAAATATTTTGGGGGGAAACCAATAAAACTGCCCAATTAGCTTGTAAATCATTGGACTGTGCAAAACATGCACAGAATCTACTGTAGAAGGGATAGTCTGAAAGAGGACGTGTAAGCTTTCTATCTAATTGTTTTCATTCCAAAACTAAAAAGTCAAAGTCAGGGAAATCTACAGCTTTGCTCAATCAAAAGGTATGCTCTGTTTTTAGTGTTACAGATCAGTGTTATGGCCATCCTTTTGCTAAGGCTAAGGACTATAAGGTCTCTGCTAGAATGATGGTATTCAAAGGTATTGAAAGGTTGATAGTATTCCAACCTTTCATTCACTCCAATAAATATTCTGTCAAAGATTCTGGGTGTCATTAAGTAGAAAAAGAATGCCATTTTTTTCTGAAAAGAGCACACATATATTCATTTAACTTATATGCCCGTGATGGCAAATATATGGTATGCATGGCACAGGTGGCACGCAGAGCCCTCTCTGTGGGCACACATGGTGGCCAGCTGGTCTTCGCACACGCCAGAACACCAAAAACCTGAAGACTAGCTGGTGCGCATGCGCTGCACCAGCCACCTGGTCTTCAGGTTTCTGGTGCTTTGGCATGCGTGAAGACCAGATGGTGTGCACGCATGCGCATGCTGGAAACCCAAAGACCAGGTGGCCAGCGCACACATACACACCGGTCAGCTGGTCTTTGGGTTTCTGGCGCTCTGGCATGGGTGCACATTCCAGTTTGGGTACGCCATCATTGTTATATGCTATAGTAAATGTTAACTGCAATAATAGTATTAGTTACTACCATCAATAATTCCTCACCTAATTGAAGAGAGATATCAAGTGAGATGTTGCAAGCACTAGTCCTGAATCCTCTACTCTTTAATATTTCATGAACAGGTGGAAATAATGCGTATCAGGTTTTCATATAACAAAAATAGGACAGAGAGCTAACGACTTAGAAAAGGAATGTGAAATTTTAAATTTTAAGATAATTTTAAATTATCTTAATAATGAATTCAACAAATATAAGTGCAGAGTTTTTCCTTAGGAAACAATAATTAAAATGCATAGATCTTGAAATAGTAGATGAATATGAGCCAGGAGTATAATATGACTGCAAAAAAGGCAAAGTATATTTGATCTAAGACCATAAATTGAATAAGTGAACAAACATGGCAAATACAATTTTAGACTTACATCAACAGAAGAATAATGTTCAAATCGTGGCTATGAGTATTATGTCCAGTACTGGGCACTACATCTTAAGAAGGGTCCAAAGAAATTTAGAACAGTTTCAGAAAATGGCAATAAAAACAATAATTAGGGGACTAGAAAAATAGGCCTATGAAGAAAGTTTGAAGTTGGCTATGTTTATCTTTGGGAAAAAAGCTGACTGAGGGAGATATGTAAACGTTCTTTAAATAGTTGAAAGGATATCACATAGAATAGATTTGCTTTGTTGTATTCACTTCCATTTCAGAGCTGGCAGCTTGTTATTACTGTGCACCTGAAATGGATCTGTGCTGCTTGCAACATCTTAAAGGCTGAGATTCAGTTACGTCTTGGTGATATGGGCAGCAGATAAATTTAATAAATAAATAAATAAAATAAATACATTGACTGAATTCTGATTCTGCCCAACATTATATGCAAATTGTTTTTTTTCTTTTCATTAAGTGATTGAATTTTTAAAATAATTGTATGTATGTATTTCTTGGCTGTCATCTCGTGGTCATCAGGATTTGGATAGGAGAAGTGAAGAACGTGTGTTATGAAAGGGCATCTCTGGCTGTGAAGTTGTAAATTATTTAAGATATGAGGAGAGGAACCAGTGGCCAAAAGGAAACAGATTCTGACTGAAAGATGGTGAGGGTAGTGATTGGTGGTCAGGAACTGGATGGAAAGGGGCACGACCAACAAGAGACTCAAGTTTGCTGATTCAGAACATATCATTTCAAGTCTCTACATCACCATATCACTATATTTTCTGCATTTGGTGTCTAGAGATAGAATGAGAAGGAAAATATTACTTCCAGAGTCAAATATTTAAAGCTGTGCTCTGACTGCCTAAGCTATGAATGGGCCATAAAAGACGGGCAATGGCACAAAGACACGTCTCATGGAAATGGTTAGTTAGCTGTTGCCAAATTTTGATTTTAAATATGTTTGTTTCCAATTGTAGGCAGCAGCAACAAAAAGCTCTACTTTATTTATTTATTTTTTTGGAAAACAAAAGAAGCTCTAGTTTATATTGGAAGAGAGCTGACGTCACGACGTCACGATGTGCGATCTTGGTGCTCCGAGATCGCACTCGAATTCCTGCTGCTGGACGGTCCATTTGGACCGCAGAGACTGAGTGATTGAGAAGGGCACCTCCTCCTGGTCTCAGGGACATCGCAAAGTCCCTGAAAGATCCAGGAATAACCTTTTTTTCCAGCAACAGAAACACAGCTAATGAAGCTGCTGAAGTTGGGACAGTTCCGGAATGGGAAGAAAGCGGAAAGAGAAAGTGTGTCGAATTGGTGAGGAAATTTTATTATTAGAGGAAGAGACTACCCAAGAAAAAAAATTTAAGTTAAGTTAAGATTGAAGACAAAAGACTGTAGGCAGCGAGATTGATCTGCATTGAACTTAGAGTGTTATCCAGTTTCTAATTTCTTTTTTTTTTTTCATGGATGGAACTTTTGCAGGGGCTCCCTATTTTTTAAACTGAATGGATTAATTTTTTCTTCTTCTTTTTTCACTTTTGCTTATACCTATGGATTAAAATTCTCCTTTTTTATAATGCTTGATTTGATTGATTGGATTGTTTTTGATCTCCATTTAAGGGGTTTTTTTCTTTCTTAAGCTTGGAATATAAAGAAGAAAATAAGAAAGATTATAAAGAGGGTTGTAACAACAGGAGGAAAAGCAGTTACACTGCCACTTAGAGGCTGGAGGCTGGATACATTTTTTTTCTTTCTCTTTGATCATTTGAAATTCAAGGTTCTTTCAGCTTGTTTACTGACAGTGATAGTAGGAAGTGCACAAGTTGTTTATACAGATGCCTTTTGGAAGTTCTATCACTGGCTATTGGAGAGAAGACAACATTTTGACTTGAAAGATAATAAATGAACCTGTTTGAAGTTTATTAAAATAGCCTTGAACCCTATAGTGGCAGTATCTGCAAAATTGAAAGAATGACCCAGCAGGAAAAAGAAACTGTAACATTGCAAATGATTATGTTTGAAATTCAAAGTCTATTAGTTGTGACAGAGAGATTTGAAAAGAAATTGGAGAATATGGAATACAAAACAGAAAAATCTGATGGAGAAACCGAGGATGTTTACCAAATGAAGAAAGTGGAGGACAGAGTTCAAAAGATGGAAGAAAAAAATGAGCAAAGAGATAATAAAATTGTGGATACTGACTACAAAGTGAGTGTGGTTGGTAATGGCAAGAGCAGAATATGGAAAGGGGAGATGGATGGATTGGAACTCTACCCCAGACTTCAAAGCACAGAAGAAGAAAAGAGAGAAAATTTGACGGAGATAAGGAGAGAAATCTTGATAGAAGCACTAGTGATAACCAATGATAAGCTGATGGAAAGAGCAGATATTGGGTTTCAAGCTTTTGTGAGATACGAAAGGAACAGCATATTGCCAAGGGAGGTTTATACAAGATTTATTAAGAAAGTAACAAGAACATTAATGCTACAAATGACAAGAGATATAAGACTGTTCTATTGCTGGAGGGATACAGGTTGATGCAATGAAAATGTATAATAAAATTAAACTAAATTTAGTTTACTGGTAGTATTTATAAAATGAAGCGACAATAGCTATAGTTAAATAATGATTAATAATGATAGCAATACATATAGATATATTAGTTTGATAATATGAAATTTTATATAAACAATATATGGAGATTATGAGAGGAGGTTTAAAAGCTTTATTTAGAATATGTTATAAAGATGTATTGTGATTGGATGATTTTAGGATGATTTAATGGAATGTTATCATATAATCCTATTCTAGATTTTGAATATTATATATAAAAGGACGTAAAAACAATTATAGTCAAATTAAGGTTGAGATATAATAATTGTGATATACTTGAATATAGGTGAATTTAAAATATGTGATTTGATATGAAAAGCAGGTGGTGACTATGGAAGAGATGCATGGAAATACTGTAACTAACTGACACACTTTCTACAATTTGTAATGGAAGATGGGTTTTTTATTTTTATTTTTATGTTTGCTTGTCCTTGTTTAAAAAACAAATAAATTTTTTTTTTTTTAAAAAAGAAGCTGTATGTTGAACGTTGTTTATTATCGCTTTGTTGAATTTGAAACCACGGGCAATAACCTTTAGCCTTCCTAGATTTACGTCTTCCAGATTTATATTTTATCTGTCACTGAAGTTGTGGCATTTCCTTAGCTACTCATAGCATTGTTCTCTTTTTTTCCCCCTCCTGGTTTTTCTTCCTTCCCTTTATTTTATTTCCAAATGTTCCTTGATTCCTCCCCAGAGAAATTAAATCTTGTTTTAGTTTATCTCCATCATATTGCAACACTTACTTCCAGAAGCAATCAATCCCTTTTACAATGTTAGTAAACATTAATCAGTGTTTATAATTTATACTATCTTGTTAAATTTAACAGTAGTATCACAGCATATTTCATAACCTCTCTAGAATTAAAATAATGTGAGCATTGTTACTGGACTTGTAAATTTGAGTAGTAGTGATATCTGAAGATATAAGTGCCTTTAATTGCATTTGAATGCTAGAGATATGTCTTCATAAGTTCTGATAAGCACACTCAAATAGCTAGCCCTAGACAGCCTTAATATGTAAAAATATAATTAATGAATATTTACACACCTTGTTGTTATCTAGTTGTCAAATAAATAATGTAGAACATCTTCATAGGTGGATTCTAGACATGGTACAATAATTATTCTTTTCCACTGAGGTGCAATAGCTGATATTCTCAAAGAATAACCTGCCTGGTCGGTACAGTATTCAGGGCTCCAATTATTTCATCCCATCACTTGGCATCCCATGTGATTAATCAAAATTGTTATCCATACTTTTTTCTTTGTTTAAGAATGGATTAAATCAATTTGATGCTTCAGTATCTTTTAATACTGATTAATAGAGTTTTTGGGATATATCTACTTTGACCAGGTCTGATTAAAATGTGTGATATTTTTGTATCTTGTTCTAATTTAACTTTTTGTAAAATTTTACAACTATTCTAAGGTTGCATTGCGATGACTATTCATTCAATCTTTAAACTGAATGAAGAAAGATGGTTTATCCTTTACTATATATAGTGGAGTATTTTGCTTTAATGCCATATAACAAAATCAGCGCAGAATCTACTTGATTGGAGCGATTTGTTAGTCCAGAAAATAACTTATTCAGTTAAATAACTTTGTTGCTTTATCTGGAATAAGCTAGCTATGTTTATAAAATATAAATAGCTTATTTGGATATGTTTGTATGTCCATGTGGATTAAGGATCAGTGCTTCTTGGGGTGTTTAATAAATAGAAAGAAATGAATAAATATTGCAATTGGCTGTTAATGAAGCATGGTGAGAGGGATACTGAGCCAAAGAAGAAAGGCAAAGTGCTATAGTAGATTACTTTAGACCCATTAGAAATGCATTGGGTTCTTCTTTTTAACTTTCTCTTAACAGGATGTACCGTCATGACAGGCTGAATTTTTATATTAATACTAAATTTAGGTAGATCATGCAAGTGAAAGTATGGTCTTCATCCTTTATTTGAAAAATTTTATAGTAATGTGCATGTTGAAATTGAAGGAAAAGAGGGATAGAACCTCTGGTTAATGTTGGCTGTCTTCTTTGGAAGGAATGCCATGTGATCCATATGCTATATTATACATTGAGTTATTTTTTTAACAGTGATTGCATTGATTAAATTGGAAGGGCAGATAAATCAATAAAAAATAACTAATGTATGGAAAGAAAAAACTCAAATTAAAAAAAAAAGGAAATGAAGTGTGTGTGTGTGTGTTTGTTGTGTGAGTATTTCTTTCTTTTTTCTTATATTTACTTCTACATTTAGACTCACTGGTCTGATTTGTTTATCTTGGTGATAATGATAGTTGTATTGATTTAAATGCACACACACAGAGTATCTCGGGCCTTATTCATTTTTAAGAATTTGAGAATTTCATTCCCATTTTATTTTAATCATTTATTTATTACCTCACCTTTATTATTTTTACGAAATAACTCAAGATGGCAAACCTATCTAACACGCCTCCCTCCTTCTCTTTCCCCCACAACAACAACCCTGTGAGGTGTGTTGGGCTGACAGAGGATGACTAGCCCAGTATTTGAAGCTGTTCGAACCAAATGTTTATCATGCCAGTGAAATGGAAGTGTAGGGCTGTGCAAGAACTGTCTCTAAATGAGAGGCACCACAGTTGACATCCATGAACTATATCAACATAAATGGATGCTGTCTGCAATGGATACATTCTGACGGATTGATTGATTATGTGCCATCAAGTTGGTGTCCAGTTTTAACAAACACATAGATTTTTTTTACAGGACAATCTGTCCCTCTGACATGATCTTTCACGTCTTCCAGCATTGCACACATTGCTGCTATAATTGAATTCATCCAGTTTGCTTCTAGTTGTTATCTTTCCTTTCTCTATTTCCAGAATTATAGACTTCTCCTGGGAGCTTAGTTCTTTGCCTAATGTGCCCAAAGTATGATAATTTGAGCCTGGTCATTCTCAAGGGAGAATTCTGGGTTGATTAGTGATAGGATCTGTTTGCTTTGTATAGTATCCTTGGTATTCTCAGTAATCTTCTCTAATACTAAGGTTCAAAGATGTCAATATTCTTTCTATCCTGCTTCAAAGAATAGCACAGGGAAAATCATTATCTGGACAATCCTAATCTTTCTGGTTTACACACATCCAACAGCTGCATATTTTTCATTGCTCCTATATCAAGTACTTGTCTATGGTGTGTTTTTTTGATTGCTGGTTCCTTTATTGTTGATATTCATTCCTAAAAGACATAATCTGTCCATCATTTCAATATCTTTATTATCGATTTTAAGGCTAGTTGCTATTCTGGTTGTCATTAGTTTCATTTTTTAATATGTTTCATATTCCTATTGTTTTTTATGTCTTCCTTGATGTTACTAACTTTTCAATCAGAATATCTTTTTTGGTTTGTTTATATTTTCCTTGAAGTGGGTTGAGAGTTGGAAGAATTTCTTTTCTCTTAGGAATTAGGATGAGGATATTTGGCATGAAAACTTTTTATAAAAATATGTTTAAACTAGGGAAAACACTTTTTTTTCTCCAGAGTAAAAATAATGCATGTGAAAGTTGCATGAGTTTTTCTATTCTTTTCTGACAGTGATTTATCAGTATAATTTTTCATATACCAATATGAAATTCATAGGTTTTATTCCTTGGCTATTAGCAACATCAATTGTTTTTCATTTTGGCAACATAATATGGTACTAATATAGTTCACTTCTCTAAAGATAATTCACTATATTCTTAGATTTAACAATTTACACACTATTAAAGTGTGTGTGTGTGTGTGTGTATGCGCGTGCACGCAATAATAAAATGAATTAATTTTTTAGCAGCTGCCAAAAAAGCCAACACAGTTCTAGGCTACATAAACTGAGGGATAGAATCAAGATCACGTGAGTGTTAATATCACTTTATTATGCCTTGGTAAGGCCACACTTGGAATACTGCATTCAGTTTTGGTCGCCACAATGTAGAAAAGATGTGGAGACTCTAGAAAGATTGCAGAGAAGAGCAACAAAGATGATTAGGGGACTGGAGACTAAAACATATGAAGAACGGTTGCAGGAACTGGGTATTTCTAGTTTAGTGAAAAGAAAGACTAGGGGAGACATGATAGCAGTGTTCCAATATCTCAAGGGTTGCCACAAAGAAGAAGGAGTCAAGCTATTCTCCAAAGCACCTGAGGGTAGAACAAGAAGCAATGGGTGGAAACTGATCAAGGAGAGAAGTAACTTAGAACTGAGAAGAAATTTCCTGACAGAACTATTCATCAGTGGAACAGCTTGCCTCCAGAAGTTGTGAATGCCCCAACACTGGAAGTCTTTAAGAAGATGCTGGATAGCCGTTTGTCTGAAACGGTATAGGGTTTCTTGCCTAGGCAGGGGGTTGGACTAGGAGACCTCCAAGGTCCCTTCCAACTCTGCTATTGTATTGTATTGTAATTATAGCTACAGTAAAACTGTTTTTCTATTGCTTTTCATTCAGAAATCTTTGGTTGCAATAGATGAGGTTTTGGTTTGAACTTCTCATAAACTTTTGTGCATTGTTTCTGAAACGGTCTGGACAATTGCAATAACTCAAATCATTTGTATCAAGTTGGATGATTTGCATATTTACAGAAAGGTTTAATATTTAATCACTTAGCATTGTTTGCATAAGGATAGAAAATATGGCAATACTACAATTACACAAATGACACAAATGGATTCTAATGACTTAGTTCTGAATTTAATGGTCATTCAGAATTAAATAGACACCCTTTTTCTCCAAATGGTCCATTAAACTGAAGTTTAACAATGATTATTTATGATGTCATGTCAAAACTTCCATTAATCTTAATAAAGCTAGATTATATTCTGTAGCCATCCTTAACAGTTTGTGTCAGATGAATATTTTCTCACTACCCTCTCATTTCAAAAGCATAATTAAGTTGCCATTTAACTAAAACAGGTTAAATGTAGGCTAAGTTGAATCTATACAGTTCAGTGACCTTACTTGGTTATTATGCCAAGTAAATGCAGGAAAAATCTTGCAATAATTCTAAATAGTTTCAGGTACTGGATTACCTAATTTTCTACAGTAGTTTCTTTCTCTAAAATCTGTGCTTTTAAAATAATGCAAAAAAACAGCTTTTGATTTGATGTTGTGGAGCACTCATGTGAAAATGCATTTAAAGAAGAAAATAGGTTCCTGTCTACAGAATTCCTAGTAGTTGATATTTCTAATAGGGTTTTTTTTCCCTTCTAAATAATTGCAAAATGGTTGGAAGGGACCTTGGAGGTCTTCTAGTCCAGCTGCTGCACACTGCTGGCTCATATTAAATGGTTGTCCACTAGGACTCTTTCACAGTTACTACTGTTGAGCAAGGTACCACCTATACTGTACCTGTGCATTTTGTTTTTGTTGCCTAATTGTAGAACCTTACTCTTTTCACCATTGAATTTCATTTTATTAGATAGTGCCCAATGTTCAAGTTTATCAAGATCCTTCTATATCTTTAGCCTATCTTCTGGAGTGTTGGCTATTCCTGCCAGCTTGGTGTCATCTGCAAATTTGATGAGTTTCCCATGTATTCCCTCATCCAAATCATTGATGAAGATGTTGAAGAGTACTGGGCTCAAAAGAGAGCCTTCCTCCACTGCATACTTCCCTCCATGGAAATGCAGGACTACACGTTGAGTGTGGTTGGTCAGCCAGTTACAAATCCATCTGGTGGTGATGCTGTCTAACCCACATTCTTCTACTTTGTCTAATAGTAGGTTATGGTCTACTTTATCAAATGCCTTACTGAAGTCCAAGTAAACTATATTCTCTGTTCCACTAATTTTGTCACATTATCAAAGAATGCAATAAGATTAGTCTGGCATGATCTGTTTTTGACAAACCCATGTTGGCCTTTGGATATTATTTTGTTTACTTCTAGGTGTTCCCTAATTTGTTGCTTGATTATCTTTTCCAAAATCTTTCCTGGTATTGAGGTCAGGCTGATAGGTCTGTAGTTTCCTGGATCTGTTTTTCCCCTTTTTTGAAGATGGGAACCACATCAGCTCTTTTCCAGTTCTCTGGTAGTTCCCCGGTGCTCCAGGATCTCTGAAAGATATAGTTCAGTGGTTCTGAGATCTCGTCTGCCAGTTCCTTCAGAACCATTGGGTGTAATCCATCTGGTCCTGGTGATTTGAACTCATCTAGGGTAGACAGGTGCTCACTTATCATTTTCTTCCCTATTTCAATTTGTGTTCCTAATCTGATTTTTGTGGTGCTGTTTTTGATAGGTTGGACTGTTTTATCCCTTTGTGTAAAGACAGATGCAAAACATGAGTTAAATAGTTCTGCTTTCTCCCTGTTGTTTGTCACCTTCTTGCCACATTCTCCCAGCAATGAACCAATTGTTTCCTTAACTTTTTTCTTGTTTTTAACATGTTGGAAGAAGTTTTTTTTTTGTTATTTTTTACTTTTGTGGCAAGCCTTTCTGCATTGTGAGCCTTAGCTTTCCTCACTTTATCTTTACATGCTCGGGCTATTTGCTGATATTCTGCCTTAGTTATGTCCCCCACTTTTCACTTTTTATACTTATCTTTTTTGTTTTTCAATTTGTCAGAGAGTTCTTTATGCAGCCATGCTGGTTTCTTTTGGGAGCTGTTATTTTCTTCTTCATTGGTATTGTGCTAGACTGGGCTTTTGTAATCTCATTTTTCAAAATTTTCCAAGCTTCTTGAGTTGTTTTCCCCTTGAGGATTTTCATCCATGGAATTTTCCCAAGCTCTCTCTAAGTTTATTGAAATTAGCTCTCTTAAAGTCCAAGACTCTAGTTTCACTTTGTTTTACTACTTGTGTTTGCATAATGTTGAATTCCAATATTGCATGGTCACTTGCCCCCAGGGTTCCTGTGGCTTCAACACCTTCTATCATTTCCTCTCTGTTAGTGAGATTAAGTCCCATATGGCTGATCCCCTTGTTCCCTTCTCTACTTTTTGGGAAACAAAGTTGTCTGCTAGGTTTGTTAGGAACCTGTTGGATCTTCCACTTGGTGCATAATTTGTTTCCCAGTTGGTGTCAGGGTAGTTAAATCCCCCACTACTATTCTGGTGTGCTTCCTACATACTTAGTTAGCTGACTAACAAAAGAAAGTTAGCTGACTAGGAATGAGAAAAACAAAATAACAAGGGGTCAATAAATGTGGCTTTATACTTCATGTTGCAAACCTGAATATAAATAACAATTCTCTTTCTTCAAAAGCTATTATATCTCAAATACATATGAGATAGATTATTAAATATACATGGCAGTGATTAGTGTATCATTATTGATTCATCCAGGTGAAATAATACATTTATCATGATTTGTGTGACTTCATTTTCTCATATGACTTCCAATTTATTTAAATTGACACTTTTTTCTCTAGTAGGTACAAGAGTTGAATTTTCATAATTAATTATTTTCTTTCTTTTTTCCCCTTCCCATCTAGCTTCTAAGGAAAAGGCATATAGGAAATGACATTGTTACTATTGTCTTTCAAGAGCCTGGAGCACTTCCTTTTACTCCAAAAAATATCCGTTCTCATTTTCAGCATGTCTTTGTCATTGGTCAAGTCCACAATCCATGCACTGAAAAAGTGTGTTATAGGTGAGTACAAATATGTGGACCAATAGTTTTTGCTTCTTGAAGTCCATTAAGCATTGTATAGGTGTTCCTGAATTTCTTCTGTCATCTACAAAACCTGATTATTAGCAAAACTTAGTATTAGTCACAATATTAGTTGAGTCAGTAATGAACTTTCCTTAGAGAATCAGTTTCTATTCACAGAAGCAAAGGAAGTGATTCTCCTTCTCCTGCAGCCTCCCCATACTTTCAATATTAGATTCCCTACTCTACTTCATAGAGTAGTTCTTATATCTGAAGGCTGCAGAGGAAAGAAAACCAAAACCAATCTTATATATAGGCAGAATATTATTGTATTCTATCCCAGCAATAGCACTTAGATTATACACTGCTTCATAGCCCTCTCTAAGCAGTTTACAGGGTCGCATATTGCCCCAACAATCTGGGTCCTCATTTTGCCAATCTCAGAAGAATGGAAGGCTGAGTCAATCTTGAGATGGTCAGGATCAAACTCCTGGCCATAGGCAGAGTTAACCTGCAATACTGCATTCTAACCACTGCACCATCACAGCTTAGGGGAAAAATAATTTTTCATTTGTACAGAATCATGATTTGAACAGTAATACTTCTTCATTCTCTCTTTATTTGTTTTTTTAGCGTTGGAGTTTCAAGATCGAAAGATTTCCGCCTTTTGGACCACCTATCCCTAAAGGAGTAACTTTCCCTAAGTCAGCAGTTTTCCGGGACTTCCTTTTGGCCAAAGTTATTAATGCAGAAAACGCAGCCCACAAATCGGAAAAATTTCGAGCCATGGCAACCAGAACACGTCAAGAGTACTTGAAAGATCTAGCAGAAAATTTTTGTTACTACTGCTACAATAGAAACTTCGGTCAAGTTTAGCCTCATTTCATTAGGTGCAAAAAAAAGAGAAAGAGTCAAAGCAAGAAAGGATGCTCATTTATTCAGTGTTGGAGCAGTAATATGGAATGTGATAGCACGAGACTTTGGTCAGTCACTTGATATTGAATGCCTGCTTGGCATCTCCAATGAGTTTATCGTGTTGATTGAAAAGGAGTCAAAAAACGTTGTGTTCAACTGCTCCTGCAGAGATGTTATTGGCTGGACATCTGGGTTAATGAGCATAAAAATATTTTACGAAAGAGGAGAATGCATTCTTCTGTCCGCATTTGATAACTGTGCTGAGGACATCCGAGAAATAGTTCAGAGGCTAGAAGTAAGTATGTGTTTCAATGCTTTTATTCTTCAAAAGTTATTGATAGTTTTAAGAAGCTAAAGATGAATAAAGTTAAGTGTATGTACTGTGTATGTGCTTCAGTAAAAGAACACTGCTGAAGCTGTCCTGTCAGCAGAGAAGCTATAAAGAAGAATGAGTGCATGTTTATTCACCCTTCAGTCTGCTCATTGGAACAGAGTGCCTATTGTGTTTGTTGTATTTGTACATATATGAACGAGAGAGAGAGAGAGAGAGAGAGAGAGAGAGAGAGAGAGAGAGAGAGAGGGAGGGAGAGAACAAGCACCAATCCCTAGTCTGGGAAATATGTACATAGAATTAACATAATAATGTTTGCATCTTTATCTTTAGTAAATCTGTAGAAATGTATGAAATAATTTCAAATAAATGTGATCAGCTTGCTGCTAACAGATGCCACATATCAGCAATGCACTGCTGCAACTTGATACAGATTGCCCTTCCAATGTTGCATTACAATTTTTAATCAGATGAATTATTTGCATTCTTAATCGCAATAATATCAGAAGGCATTTAACAATCCGTGATTTTAGGCACAAATGTGGTAATGATAGGACAAGTATAGAATATATAAGTAAGATTCTATTCCCTTAATTGCATACTTAGTCACATGCAATTGCATCTAACTCTTATCAGACATTCTGGAAGTGTTACTACTAACGAACAAAAGTCTTACTCTTTAAAAATACTTAATGGCCTTGCTTGATGACCATTTGTTCAGAGGCCTTTGAATTGACAAGAGGTACTTAGGACCAATTCTCAAAGTTCTGGCTGTCACAGTGTTCTTGCAGTCACATGATAGCAATCCAGGTGCTGAGCAATCACTTGCTCAGCAAGTGATCTCTGAACTATATAGTGGCAATATAGTGGCTGTGAAAGATATAGTTCAGTGGTTCTGAAATCTCATCTACCAGTTCCTTCAAACCTGGGGTATAATCCAT
The DNA here is from genome assembly GCF_009769535.1 of Thamnophis elegans. Taxonomy (NCBI): domain Eukaryota; kingdom Metazoa; phylum Chordata; class Lepidosauria; order Squamata; family Natricidae; genus Thamnophis; species Thamnophis elegans. Next base: position 66,815,602 of record NC_045544.1, on the reverse strand, counting down.
CTGGTCCTGGTGATTTGAACTCGTCTAGGACTCGTCACATGCCATTGTGTGTTACAATGATGTCATTTAGTGTTGGAAATTCCAATCACAATTGCCATCATTAATTGAGGACTGCCCTATTTTAAAGCAACCTTCCACTGTTTCCTGAAAATTCTTTGGAAATTCAAGTAAACACTGTAATGTCATTTTTAGAAATTTCAAAAGAAGTGGATTACTGGCTTAAGAACCTCAGATGGTTCCTCCAGAGCCCCTGATCACTATGACATTTCAGTTAAAACAACAGTATCAGTATCTAATAGCCCAAGAAACAAGTGCCTCAATTGACTTAATAACCCAAGAGCATTGGGTTATTCAGTATGGGTTATTCATTGGCTTATTCTAGAGATTCAGTATGTTTCAAATAATTCTTGCAACATTAAATTCTGTTGTGCTAGGACAGTCCCATGTAAAACCAATGATAATAAACTAATCTAGAAATAACAAAGGTTGCTTTCAGTGCATTGTGTTCCAAGCAAAGATCCAAGTGATATACCAGATAAAACTGTGCAAAAGTCCTACTTGTCAGTAGAATCGTAACCCTAATCCACTCAGATAAGACTAGGAGCAACATAACACTGTGCTTCCAACTCTCAGCCCTCATAGATGTTCTATGGTTGATGGTATCAAACATCTAGAAAAACAAGAATGGCCATATTCCTGCCATCTAAATCCCATCCCAGATCATACATGAGGAAACAATTTCTGAGGCAATCTAAATTGCCACAGATCCAGATACTTCCAGAGCCTTCTATAACCCTACCACTTTTTAATAATCCTTTCCCCACATCTATTCCGAAGTATAACATCACAAATACAATGGTTCCTTAATTAAGGATTGTTTTGAAAATATGAGCTATTTGGAGGGGAAAATGCTAGGACTTACAACTGCTGCCCTTTCTAAACTGTGTTTATGCAACATGTTTAACCAGGTTGGATTGGGCAGCTCTATTTACATGACAAGCTTTGTTAATTTAATCTTTGTTTATATTCTTGTTTCATGTTTTAGCATGTTGTATAAACCCAATTTGTTTGGTTTGGGTTTAAAGTTGTAGTAGTTTGTAGTTTATTCAATTTGTATGTCGCCCTACTCCCGAGGGACTAAAGTTCCTTACTGTGTGAATTCAATAAATGTAAGTTTATTTCAGTAACAAAGCTACCCTTTATAACAATACTTATTGAAAGAAAGCATAAGACAGGAAAATTTCCTATTACTTTGTTAAAGACCTCACTTTGTACAATTAGATAATTGTATTTTAGTATTTTTAGTATTTTAGTCTCATTTTTTTTAAAAAAAAAAAAAAACACTCTTCTTCAAAATTCCAGTACTCCCTGACACATCCTTTCCCTCAGGTTACTCCTTTCGGACTGGATAGTGTTTGGCTGGGTGTGGAATTACAAATACAAAAAACAGAGACAGAATTTACAGATTTCAGAAGGATAACTTTACAGTTTAAAAATACAATAACATAAAAGTAGCAAAACAAGTTCAACAAGGTTTGCAAATGATTACTTAGTTACCGAAATAGAAAGAGAATGCATCTGGTAAAGGCAAATTTTCCCTCAATGGCATTTTCTATAAATTCTTTTTCAAGCCAAATTCTTTTAGTTCGTTTTCTTTGTGTTTCCTAATCATCAAACAACTCAAATCAAAGTTGAATTTTGGATGAATTTCTTCCTTTCAAGGATTACACAGGATGCTACAGATGTTTCCTTCCAATTGGCATTTTCCCTCTCTGCAAAACATGCTTCCCTCTGACCCAAGGGGGAAATTCAGCAAGTTTTGATAGGTTCTGGAGAACCGGTAGCGGAAATTTTGAATAGTTTGAAAAACCTGAAAATGCCATCTCTGGCTGGCCCCAGAGTGTGGTGGGAATGGAGATTTTTCAATATCCATCCTCCAGGAGTGAGGTGGGAATGGGGATTTTGCAGTATCCTTCCCCTACCACGCCTACCAAGCCATGCTCACAGAACCGGTAGTAAAAAAAATGGAATTTCACCACTGGCCTGACCTAAATTGTGTCAGAAAGATTCCTTCTTTCTAGCTCAGTTCTATTATTTCTTCTTTTATTTTCCTTCTTGCCCAGTTCTAGGTTTTCAGTCAGTTCCTAACCAAACAATTTCATTCGCTCCTTAAAAGCACATTATCTATGCAGACAACTTCTTCTGAGAAAACTTTTCATTGGCTGATGAAAGTTATATACACTTTGTATATATAAAGGAGTTCCAAACATTTCGGTGATTAGGTTTGATGCATTGCAACAATCCTACTGTATGCTTACATCAAATATTGTAATCCAAATATTGCTTTATCAACGCTAAACAAGGCAATGATTACTGCAATTCAATTATCTTGATGGAACTATGGGGAAAGGCAAAATAATAGCAGAGGATAATGGAATTCCAGAAACACTTCATGTCCTTTTTCCCAATGTGAGCATCTAGGGAGCAAGGTTCATATATCCTATCTGTCATTTTTTTTTGAAAACTTTAATTCCATAAACAGAGCTTTTCATCCTTGACAACTTTGAGATGTGTGGATTTCACCTCTCAGAATCTAAGTAGATGGGCAGTTTTCTAAATTAGATAAACAAATAAAAATTGAGAGTTGGAGTCCACCCATATATATAAATTTAGAAACCGTCCAGCTCCATACTCTCTATTGCTGACGTTGAAAACATTGCCACATTTCACTGTCATTATATATGGGGTTATTTCTCCAGTGATTGGAAATAAAGTGTTGGAAGGTGTTGGAGAAACTGGAATTTATATAGGTGAAGGGAAGGGTTTTTTTTTAATATTTCCTTTAAACTTCAGAAAATTATGTGTTTTAAAAACCATTTAAAGGAAAATGGGATGGCTTTCTTAAAATGAATATGTAATTTGCTAATGGTTGATCATTCTAATTATAGAAATCATTTTAATGCTTTATGACAAAAATCTAAGATGGAATGAAAGATAAGTAGGTAATGTATGTAGCTGTTTCAAGAAACGTGACTAATGACTTAGAATGCTACTGCTCCAATTCTTCCATGTTTCAAATATGTGTAACCTAAAGGAATTGTCAGATATAATTCATCATCAAGGAGATGTCTTCCTTTGGCTCTGGGTTCCCTGCTTTCTGGCTTTTCTTTTCTTAATCCTCCCTTTTTGCTTGTTATCTGTTTAGTTTAGAAATGTATAAAGTCCTCCAATTATTAGTTTTAGGAAGTTTGAAAAATAGATGATTAACATACCAACCTTACTGTAAAACCAGTACTAGGCAAAATCCTAATCATAACATATTTGAATAAAGATTTGTAAATTTTAGGAAATGTTGGAGATCAGAGAAACCAAATCTATTTTACTTTTGGGTTTAAATCCTGAATTCCATAATTGGATGAAAATAATGGATTATAGTGGAATATATGAGCTGTATAAAATAAAAAGTATCATGTATAATACTATTAGGGACGTTCATATTGATTCTTCACAATGTACCGCCTAATAGTTTATAGATCTAATAAAAATCATCAGAAAAAATTAAAATGAATATCAAAACAATTGTTTACTTTTGCTTATACATAGATTTGTTGCTTTTAAAATATTATTCTGCTTTGAAAAACAGCTGACTCTTGGAAGAAAAATTATGGAGACCTAAATAAACTTTTTTCACTGATTATGATTTTCTTCAAATTTATTAAAAAACTGAAATTCACCAGAGTACAATGAATTAAAAATATTGTTAAAAAAACTGCATCTGCAAGGATTTTTGTGACAACCTTTGCTAACTTTACATATTACCTGGAATAAGTATCATTAGCTCAAGGCTGTCTGTTTTGAATAAATGTGCCTGGGATTGAAGATCCCATGTTGAAATACATAGTACATTTTCCTAAACATTAGGTCTTTTAAACACAAAACTTCCTGCTTCCTGAATAACTGTGCTAGAATTACACTTTTAAGAATAATAGCTCTACAATAAATCTGAGATATTTAGGGCTGTTCTGAAAAAAAAAATTATCATGAAAAATGATGATGTTACATACTAAACAATATGAAAAAACGTTCTTGTTCTTATCAAATCTGATGGTTCTTTAGATAGTAACCAGAGGATGTGAAACAGCAGAAATGACCTTGAGAAGAAACGGCTTGGGACAGCTTGGATTCCATGTCAACTTTGAAGGGATCGTGGCAGATGTGGAACCGTTTGGTTTTGCGTGGAAAGCAGGCCTACGTCAAGGCAGTCGCCTCGTAGAGATCTGCAAAGTAGCTGTAGCAACACTTACTCATGAACAAATGATTGATCTATTGCGCACCTCTGTGACGGTCAAGGTGGTGATTATTCAGCCTCATGAGGATGGTTCACCTAGAAGGTAAGACATTAGCGGGTGCATCCTTGGGCTTCTGTATGAATTTGCCCTTTATATGCAGGCTTTCCTTGATGAGTTGATTATATTGGATACAGGTAGTCTTTGACCTATGACCACAATTGAGCCCAAAATTTCTGTTATTAACTGAGATACTTGTTAAGTGTGTTTTGCCCCATTTTACGACCTTTCTTGCCACAGTTGTTAAATTAATCACTGCAGTTGATAACAGTTAGTAACTTGGTTGTTAAGTGAATTTGGCTTCCATATTGACTTGGGTTGTCAAAAGGGTTGCAGAAGGTGATCATATGACTTTGGGACACAGCAGTGGTCATAAGTATGAACCAGTTCCCAAGCATCTGAATTCTGATCATGTGATCCTGGGGATGTTACAAAGGTTGTAACTATGAAAAGTGGTTATAAGCCACTTTTTTCAGTGCCGTTGTAACTTTGAACAGTCACTAAATGAACTATAAAAAAAGAATAAAGAAATGAAAAAGAGAAATAGAAAAAGTAATGGCTTACAATCTGCTTTATAGCAGTTATAAATGCATTCAAATTTATCTTTTGTCTCCAAGGTTATATCAGAACTCCCTTTTTCCCATAATCTATCCTTTCTAATTGTCAATCCCAAAAATTACAAGTGCATTTCCCATTTTTAGTGAAAAGTCCATGAATGGTTTCCAAAAGAATTTGATTCAGTATGTAATATTATTTAAAAATATAAGACTCATCCACCTGAACCATACAAAGGCCTGTGTTATTCAACACATATTTTCTCTTAGTTGTACACCAGTGGTGGGTTCCGGATACCGGTGCAACCGGTACAGTGCGACGAGACCCAGTGCCCCCCATATAATACATGTGCATGCATCCTTACCTCCGTGACGCTCCAGCTGCTCGTCGGAGTGTCACGCAGGCACCGTAAGCTCCGTGTGAGGAAGCGCCAAGGAACAGTACCCGGGGCTCCCGGCAGGCACCGGTATGCCCGTACCAGGGCGTACCGCCTGCAACCCACCACTGTTGTACACATATATGTCTTTGGGAATCTCATAAGCTTTATTGGTGTTTCTCAGACTAGAGTTCCATTATCATCTGACAACCTATCCCTGCTACCTGAGGGAGTTGCAGTGGCAGTCTTAATCCTGCGTACTCCAGCGCATGATAAGGGAGTGACTCTGGATAAGAATCTAAAGATTGGATGTAGCCATATAGACCCTAACTAAATATTTGTCCTTGGCCATTTAGTTAATAGTTATTACCATAACTTGTGGAAAAAGATTTCAGAGAATAGTTATGTACTGTTTGAAGTTACTTGCTTTCGTCAGCTTGGAATCTCCTGTCATTGAATGACCCCAATTTTAATCCTGTGTATGTGGATTCAAAACCTGCCTCTCCATACTCAGTGTTATTGAATTGACCCCTACCTTGTTTCCCTTGCCCTCTTTTCTGAAGTATAAAGCCACAAACATTTCTTGCACAGAAAAAGCATTCCAATTGTGAACATTTTTGTCGTTCCTCATTTGTTCAATTGTGGAAATAACATAGACACACACACACACAAATGAAAAGCACGTAAAACCAAATTAAAACCAATATTTGAAAATACAGGAGTCAGATAAAATACCTGGCAGCTGCAGTATTAGCACCTTATGTTGCCAACACTTTCCCCCCAAAAAATTAGCAAGGAAGGAGCATCCTAATTTTGCTCTATAGAACTGGGGCTACCACTAAGAAAGCCCTTTTTCAATTGTCAAGTCCCCTGACATTCTAAGTAGTAAAAATCAGAAGCATACATTTCAAATTGAATGTACAAGATAAGCAAATTACACTCAGAAAAGATAGTCCCAAAGATAACAAGGACCTGAGCCATAAAGAGATTTATAGATCTTCACCAGCAATTTTAGCTGTACTCAGAAGTCTATTGAGAACCAATGCAGCACCTGCAAAACAGATGTTACTTAGCTAAAATGCTTCTTGCCTACTCCTAAATTTTGAATCAGTTGCAGTTTTTGAATAATCATCAGAGACAGCCCCAAAGATAAGAATTTGTGCAAGAATAAATGTCACCAGGGCAGCCTGCTCCAATTACACTTGTATCTGATGTAATAACTGAAGATAGCAAAGGTTTTCATGGCTAGAGCCTCTATCTACTAGCCAGGCAGGAACTATAAATCATTTCCCCATATTATGGATATATTCCTTCAAAGAGATTGTGATCCTGTCAAGAGCCATTGTTGAAACTAGATAAATGATACTGCCATCATTCTGGAAAGTTGATCACCTGCAGAATAGGTCTCTTTGAAGAACTTCACTGCTTCTCTTCTGCAATCTTAGAATTACAGCTTCTGCAACATTTAGTCAAGAAGATTTCTGGCAAAACAATTCTTTTCCACCACCAAACTATAGTACATGCCAGATCTGCCCATTCATCTCTGTCAAAAAAAAGGATGGGTTGCAGATTGATTCAGACCAAGGCTCTCAATGATCTGGCATCCAGGACCTTCTGGGCTGGAAGTGGTGTTCTATAAATTGACAATATATGTAAATGACATCATGACGCAAATCCCAGTGTTAACCTATTTCAATTCTAGAATTGGATGCTAGTAAATAAGTTGCAGGGGTTTTTTTTGTCAGATTTTTCAGGGGACTGTCATGGCCTTTCAAGAGAGGTGCCACGGGAATATTCAGCCCCTGAACAGTCAAAATTAATTTACCTTGTAATCAGTAAAGAGCTTCATAATATTCCCATCAGATTCTGTTCTTTTTTTCCTTTTCTTCTGGGTATGTTCATTGGATGCCCATCTTATCTTTTTCTGTTGCTGGGAGAATGATCTGTTTGAAATCTGAGAGCAGTGAATAATGACTTTAGCCAATTAGTTTCCCCTTACAGTTAAGGATTTTATTTCTTTGAATTCAAGATCTGAAGAGTTCTGATACATGCACTGTTCAGTATAAATGATAAATATTTTCTTGGTGTTGTGTTTAAATATCAGAAGCCAATAGTTAGAGGTGAGGAGGAGGTAAAGGAGGGAGATTACAAATGCTATTTGATTTTGCTTGTGCTTTATTTCTGGTTAAGAAGCCTGTAGTCTTATGCTCTCTTGTCTGGGAATAAGCCTAACTAGACTAAGTTGTACTTAGATCTGATTAGGGACATAGAGGATTGCATAAAGTAACTTATCAAACATTCAACAAAAATAGAATGTGGATTAAAAGAGGAGAGAGGAACTGCTCCTATTTTAATTACATAGTGAGTTTATAGTTTAATTATCTGTAAAGAGGTTATAATTATGCATAGAATTACCTGGGAATAAGGTCACCTCAATGTGAGCATGGAGAAGATAAGAATTAGTGTGTGTCTCAAAAAAAAAAATCTGTCTACCAATCATAATATAGACCAATATGATATATATAGCTTATAATCTTCAATGAAGAGACCTTCATCCATCAGTGGATTGATTTGGGATAATAATAATAATAATAATAATAATAACAACAACAACAACAACAACAACAACAACAACAACAACAACATGCCAGATATCACGGTTGTAGAGGGCCGAAGTGTACAGTTTATTGATATCGCTGTTCTAGGAGATGTTAGAGTCGAAGAAAAAGAACTAGAAAAAATAATGAAATATTGCGACCTGGCCATCGAAACTACACGACTATGGATGAAGCATGTAACAGTGATACCCACTGTCATAGCGGCACTTGGCATCATGTCCAAGAATTTTACAAGATACATCAACAAATTGCAGCTTCCTGCAATAACACCAGCAGAACTGCAAAAAACTGTGCTACTCGGAAGATCTTATATTTTAAGAAGGTACTTGGTTGATACCTAGGATACTGGCAGCAAACCGTATCAACCATTAGCACCAATCAATGGTATTTGTGATGCATTTTTGAATGTTCAGTTGGCTGAGTTTCATGTTTAATGAATAAAGTCTATAATAATAATAGGGGAGGAGGAAGAAACCGCCATGGTCCATTTTTGCCCAAATAGTAGAAGAGCAAAAGATCAACTCCTAATTGTCAAGATGATATTGGAAAACTGCAAGAGAACAAAGACCAACTTGAACATAAGTTGGACTGATTACAAGAAGATATTTGTCTCCATGCCACATACTTGGATAATCAAAAACCTAGAATTAAACAAGAATAGAAAACATCAGAAGCTTTGTGTAAAGAATAATGGCACAGAGAAAGATATAGTTGCTGGTGAATGGTGATAGACGGGAAGATGTTAATATCTAGAGTCCTTGTATCTTGCAAAGAGATTCACTCTCACTATCACTGTTTGTCGTTGTATTGATTCCTCTATTAATAGTCAGACCATATCTGTCAAACATCAAAAATATATGCCAAACTATTCCATCTCCTTTTATGTGGAGAACTGAAGCAGTATTGAAAAACATCATCAGAAGTAGAATTGTTGCTCAATACTGATTATACATACTGCCAAGATATTGCAATAGAGTTTGGACAAGACATATATGGTACCATCAACAAGGGAAAAATACTGAAAACTGAAGGTGTCAAGATTTCATACATAAAGAACATCAGGACTCTAGATGAAGATGATCACTATAAATACATATGTAACCTTCAAGCTGACAACCTCAAACACTCTGAAGTCAAGAAGAAGTTACAAGTGATCTTAAAGTTCAAACTCAGTGGAGGAAATACCATCCCGACAATTAATACCTGGGCAATTACAGTCATTAGATACACAGCTGAAATAGTGGACTAAAGTAGAACTAAAAGATCTGGATAGAAAGATTATTTACTTATTCATTATTTTCACAATGAATCATGATCTTCATCCATGCAGGGATGCTGATAAACTACTAAACCAAGGAAAATAGGCATGGAATGTTGCAAATATGCAGACAATTGAAGAAGAAAAAGGGCATTGGAAGAATATCTGAAGGATAGTGAAGAAGAAACAAAGTCACTGAAGCTAGTATACATGAAGACTTACTGAACACTGAAGAGACTAAACTTGCCTACAAGAAAATAAGAATAGAAAAAGACATGAAAAGGCAAAGTATTACATGACTGGTACATAAAAAACAGGCAAAGCAGACAATGATAACATTTGACAATGCTAAGAGCAGAAAAACTGAAGAAGAAGACACATGGGCTAATTCTGGCTACATACACGACCAAGCCTTACGAACCAGTACATAAAGCCAAAATTGAGAAAACAGCAACAGATAGTAAATGCTACCTCTGTAAAGAAGCTGACGAAACAGTGGATCACCTAATTAGCTGGTGCAAGAAGATTTCACAGACTGACTTCAAAGGACATCATGACAAAGTAGCAACAATGGTGCATTGGAAGATCTACAAGAAATACCATTTGCCTTCAAGAAGGTGGAATGACAAAACAGGCAAAGTAATAAAAAAAAGAAGCTAAAGTGCACTAGGACCTTAGAATTCAAACAGACAATCTATCACAAAGCACCTTAGACTTAACGTTAGATTAGAAAAACAAGAAAGTCTGGATAGTAGATATTGCAATACTGGGAGACAGTAGAATGGAAGAAAAAGAACTGGAGAAAATCACAAAATGCAAAAACCTACAAATAGAAGTAGAATGGTTAGGGCAAAATAAAGCAAATAGCAATAGGCACTTGGAGGTAATCTGAAAACTACTGGAGGACTACATGAACACTATTGGCAATGACAAAATCCCAATTGGTCAATTTCAAAAAACAGCTTTACTTGGAACAGCACATGCTGAGACATTGAGACAATACCTATCAAATAACTTCTGCCTGTCCCAGATTTTTGAAAAGAGCTCGATTGTGCATAAAAATGCCAAATCCAATCTTAATATTTGACTAATTATAATAGTACATGACTACGCATATTTGCTTCAGCTTAGTTTTCAACATGTTAAAATACTATTATAAGTTCCACGGTTTATGTCATCTGTCAATCTTCCAAGTTTTGAAATTCCACAGTTTGTAAAACTTGACTACACTTTTATTTAGCAGACAGTTAATTATCTACCAAGCATGCACCTTATATTTCATGGAATTATGAATTCACTGCTCTTCACTTTACGATCTACTTGTATGAATATGCCAGTGGTAATAAATTAAACTTACATAGTTGAAAGGGGACATCATTGTTATGGTAGAAAATACCTTTGTGATTCATTGCGATGTTCACCTCTGCCGTAGGGGATGCTCAGAACTCTGTCGAATTCCCATGGTGGAGTACAAACTTGACAGCGAAGGCACCCCATGTGAGTATAAAACTCCTTTCAGGAGGAATACTACTTGGCATAGGGTGCCAACCTCTGCTGGGCAGCCTCTCTCTCGTGCCTCTCCAATCTTAGGAACAACTGACAGACTGCATTGCCAGCAGCTTCTTCATCAGGCACAAACTGCTATTCCTCGCAGCACCTCTTTTGACAGAAAGCTTCCAGATGGCGCAAGGTAATACATGCTCTTCCAGATTATTTTTTCTAAATGCTGTATCAAGTGAGCCTGGGCTCTGTCCGCTGTATTTTTTTTTTTTCCTGGAAGCAAACAATAGTCAATGCTGGTAATATTGATACTAAAAGGAAGATGCAATTTTAATGCATATCTGTGCCTGGAATAAAAAACTAACAAGTTTCTTTGACCTGACTAACCAATAGAATAGAATAGGTCTTCTTGAGAAATAAAAATGAATAACTATTTCACAGTAAATAAATTTGATTCTAATTTAGGCAATTTTGGGTTTCAGGATTTAGTAAGAATGTCTAGAGTATAGATTTCCTGATGTTTGCTGGCAACTGTGGTTGCCATTTTTTACAGAGTGGTCTGCTATACATTTTCTCAATGGAAAGCATATTAGTATTTAATATAATGCCTCCACTGTACATGGGAGACTGAATATGATTTTCCTTGCTCAGTATTCATTAAGAGTTACTGTAATGCAGTCTAAAAATAGTCCAATGCGTTGTTTAATGAAGGAATATATTTTTGGAAGAGCACAACATTGAAGTAAATGTATTACTTTAATAAATTACTAATAAATTTTATTATCCTTATAATTCATTATAAAGATGTCATTAATTGTGAAGTAGTTTGATTATTAACAAACACTGATGTGAAGAGGGCATGGAGAATGTGTATTCTTTTAACGTTTCAGTGCTTTTCACTGGAACCATGAGTCTTTTGGAACATAAATCAGTCACTGGAAGTCATAAATGAATGAATGTTATAAATGAGTCACTGGGACATAAATCAGGTTGAGTGCCTGATTATTATAGTTGTTTATATACTGGTATTTAGATACTCACCTGCTTTGAAGTTCATTGAATTTGTTACTTGATGCATTTGGCTCAACATTTTTGTCCCAGAACTTGTTGTTTGCTTGGTACGCGACTCAGACTTGTCACTGCCAGTTGTCTCGTGATTAAATATTATTCTTTATGGGAGAAAATTGTTTGGTATTTGCCATTTTCGGTATTCAGCGTGCATCCTGGAACCAATTAATGATGAGTACCAAAGTCTCACCGTATAGTCAAACCCATTACATAGTTTAAGTGTTAAAACTATTGTATATGAATGCTTCATATGCTTAAATATAAAATTTGTTCATGAGGAATTTTGTTAAACTAATAGGATGCCTACCAGATATCTCGCCACATCTTAAATTGCTCATTATTTCAGAAGTTCTCCAAGCAACCAATCATCCTCCAGTGATCCAGGACCAAGCGGGAGTAGTCAGTGGAGGCATCAAGTAGGATATGATGGGTACTTGTTATTTTTATATCTTGATTGTGAAAAATACATAATGAACAATATATATGTAAAACATTCAAACTGCTTGTAGCCTTTATTATAGCCTGTAGCCTTTACGGCTATAAGCCTTCATGAAATTGAAATAATTTTATAAAGGTTATCAAAAGATGAAATACAAATGAAAATGAAAATAGGGGGTAAAGGGAAAAGGGAAAGAAAGACGTGTAAAGAGGAAATTTAAAGAAAAGTATTGAGTTCTGATGCTTTTTAGCACAGTAGGATAAAATAATAACCTTACTGCCTCAACGTTTTTCTTTTACATTCTTAAAATTCACTAGCCATTTCCGTAACAACAAGCTTATCTAATCAGCAAAACTCAAAGATTTTTATATATATATATGTGTGTGCGTGTGTGTGTGTGGTGTGTGTGTGTGTGTGTAGACATCTCTGCTAGTTCCATCAGTTTTCCAGTCATTCAACCATTGTGAGAGCCTCTAGGAAAGTTTTTGTTGAAGGAGATAACATTCTTGCAGAAATAAATTAGCAGCTTTCACTTTTCTCAATCTCTGAAAATTCAGAATTAATTCCCACGTGTCTCTGCCTTAAAAGCAGTTGCCTTTTACTTTATTTGTGCCCCTGTGTGCTGCAAAGTACCTTTTTGTCTTTGAATACAAGCTGTTATGAAGCATTCCTACTTAGCTAAAAGGAGGAGAACCGTACTAATCCAGCATAAATGAAATGCAGATATCAGCTAATAGAGATTGGAAAAGAAGAGCCATGGTGGCACAGTGGTTAGAATGCAGTATTTCAGGCTAACTCTGCTCACACTGCCAGGAGTTTGATCCTGACCATCAAGGTTGACTCAGCCTTCCATCCTTCTGAGGTCGGTAAAATGAAGACCCAGATTGTTGGGGGCATATACTGACTGTAAAAAGAGGGGGCTGTAAAGCACTGTCAAGCGGTATATAAGTCTTAAGTGCTGTTGCTATTGCTAAAGCAGAATATTTATAGCTTGGGGTTGAAATGAAGACTCCTTGGTGCTTTCTGAGCTTGGGTTTTGTTGCAGATGTTTCATTACTCAAACTAAGTAACATTATCAGTGCTAGTGCATCACTAGCATTGATGGTGATACCTAGTTTGGGTAATGAAATGTTCTCCTGTGCACTGCTTGGAAACTCCATGCATGGGTTATAACTTCTGCCTATTAACCCTGAGACTGAGTTGAATTGTTTGGATACGCCTCCTTGGCTTGACTGATCCAGTTCTTAACTCAGTCACAGTTTGGAGTCTTCAAACAGTTCAGAATTTATCTACAGCTTCAGAATTATTGTGGATTGAGATTTAAGTGGCTGTCAGGGACTGGAACATCTGTAGCTGCCTAGTTTGAGTATTGAAACATCTGCAAGAAGACAACCAAGCTCAGAGAGCACCAAGGTCCCTCAGAGATTAGAAAATATTCAGTTCTATCCATATCATTATTAAATGAACAATCCTTCAAATTCAGCAAAAACTGTATTAATCACCAATAAATCTGCTTTTTTTGGTTCAGTCATCTTATAAAATAATATTTTAAATGCTATGCCATGGGAGCAATAAGTGGTTCATATGAACTAAGTAGTTTTCATAGTGAATGAGAAAATCCACCGCTTCTCTTTCTATTTAAAGATGCCAGTCCCCTTTACTTCATGACCATCAAGGTCTCCTGGAGAGTGAAGAAGGCAGAGAACATGAAGAATCTTTGGAAGGGTCCAGGCATCCCAATGGTAGTCAAAATTCTTTTACAGTTAAATAACTTGTTCATTTCTGTGAGCTTATGAAGAAAAGGCAGGATATCAGTATAATGAAACAAACAAAGAAAAACCTGTGTGTCATTATCAGTATTCTGATGGTGACAAAATTCCAAACTTTTGTAACTCCCTCATTAGTATTTTTATAAAATCTTGAAAGTTACTTACTGAGGTTTTAGGGAATAAAAGATGAAAATACAGATGCCCCCTTATATATTTGGGGTGGGGGCAAATTAGTATTAAAGAACACAGAGGTAATCCTTCCCTCTTTTGTGTTAATGGAAGCCATTGCCAATTGAATTGGATTCCATCTGACATTTCAGAGAACACCTAAAAGCTAAAACATGCTTTATTCTTTCATATATTCCCTTGAAAGTATACTTACTGAACTTTTGGGGAATAAAAGATGAAAATGCAGATGCCCCCTTATATATTAGTTGGAACCCTGGGTAAATTGAATAAGTTTACATTCATCAGAAATCAGTCCCGAAATTGGGTGAAACTTGGAAGACTTGAAGTGATAGCATGACTTTGCACAACTAAATTTATAAAATGGGGTGAGCCATAATTTCTATGTAATGTTTTTGAACATGTTATATCCAGTTTACATGTTCATATAATCTTTCTCATTAAGTTGTTAAGATTTTAATAAACTTTCCTTTTTTGTCTTGTGGATACCTATTGTTTAATTATATTATCTAGCACAAAGAATGGAATCAACTATACATATATCTCATACATTTTCTTTGAGGATATCTTTTTTCTCTTATACAACATGCAATGTTCTGGGATTAAATTTAGGGTTACATTATCTAAGCTGCAAAATTCTGGATGACAAAATTCAGAATTCTAGTGATGGCAAGAAGATACTAAAAACTTTTTAACTCTTTCTTGCTAGCAAGTGGTCATGCAGAGTTTTGGATCGTAACTGATAGCCTTGTTAGGACATAGACTTTCATTTTCTGCTTGCTTTTTCCTGATCACCTCCACGCTCTCTTGATGCTGAAGAGCAGCATAAATGTCAATATTGATTTGGGGTTTTTGCTCCATTTCATAATTTATTGGGATGATGTTGCAAATGTGTATATGATAACTGTTTCTTCTTATTCAGAACTGTTACAGCTAATAAATCATGTATCTGTCAGTTTGAGAAGGGCAAGATATGATTCCAAAAATTCCAAGGAAACAAGGAACATCCTTGTTTTAAAACACATTTAATGTTAAGATAATAGTTTTTTTCCTCCCTTGTACATTATGCTTGTGTTATTTGATATTAAAACAAACAATTAATTATGGCAGAAACAAAGTGGCATGCACCATCAACCAAGGTTTTGAGTTCCTATAAAGACCGGGCCCTACAGAAAGAAAACAATGGGAAGGATTCACCAAATAAATTTTCTCATGTAAGTTTTTTTTACTTGGGAATTCTCAAATAGAAATCGTTTTCACATGTGTCTAAACAAAGCCTATGTTGCAAAAATCTGAAGAAATATGAAAATGCTTGCAGATTGTGAGGTTACTACTTTGATGGAAGATTGATGTTTCATCATAATCTTCCAATGCAAAATCATGAAATAGGAAATAAAGAGCAAAATGGTGGGGGGGGGAGTTCAATGAGCTGTTATGTTAATTTATATATTTCTGTATTCTACAACTTGTTTTGGCATAATTTTAATGAAATAACTATAACTTTGAGAAATTAATTTGAGTATAGAGAAGGTCACACGGTAGTATCTATCAGATTTGAATATGAAATAAATGGAAGTCTCTTCTAATAAAAAATAGTAAGCCTCTTTGATACAGAAATAGCTGTAAGTATTCTTTCCGGCAGTGATCTCATACAAGCACATGATAAGGAACACATCCTTGTTTCTAGGCCACCGAATAGTTTAAACACTAAGTAAATTAAGCATCACTCTCCATTCTGAGCAGAACTTTAAACCACATATTCACAAACGTATACCTTGTTATTTTTAATGGGCATTCTTATATTGCCATATCTTGGAATAAACAAAATAAATGTTTATTACTATATATGATTTTATTACTTAGGCAACATTAAGCATAGATTGGTGCACTTAAAAGAACTTGTTCGTGTGTATAGTATATTCCTGTAAAAGTTTAGTAGTAATGGCAATGAGCAAATAACAATGAAAAATATTTCCGCTTAAATTTAATAATCTTGCAGACATGGCAGAAGGGAAGAAGGACTTTGTGTTGGCAGAGGTTACCTGCTTAATGTTGGATTTAGGCCATGGACAGAAAAACAGTTACTATAGTTACAGTTAATGTTTAGTTAATAGCCTCAGAATGAGGAACTTGTAGCCCGCCAGATGTCATTGAACTGCTCCTGGCATTCCTGACTCTTGACCATGCCAGCTGGCTCCAAGTTAAGGTAAAACTAACTCTGTGTCATCTGGAAGAGCCTAGCTTTCCTATAACAATAAAAGCAATTCGAAGATTTCCCTCCTTGAATTCTGAGCTTATAGCTTATAGCTTATAGAGCCGAAGTGGCACAGTGGTTAAATGCAGCACTGCAGGCTACTTCAGCTGACTGCAGTTCTGCAGTTCGGCTGTTCAAATCTCACCGGCTCAAGGTTGACTCAGCCTTCCATCCTTCCGAGGTGGGTAAAATGAGGACCCGGATTGTTGTTGGGGGCAATATGCTGACTCTGTAAACCGCTTAGAGAGGGCTGAAAGCCCTATGAAGCGGTATATAAATCTAACTATTGCTTATCATTTCAAATTCTGAACATAATTCACTTTGTACAATAAAGGAGAATATTTACAGCTCTGGGTTGAAATGAGGGGTCTTTGGTGCTCTTTGTGTTTGGCTGTTTGTTTGCAGACGCTTCATTACTCAAACTAGGTAACATCATCATTGCTCCAAGAGGACCAAGAGTCCATGACGATATACAGTTTTATAGCATCTTTTTTAAATTATTTTTCTTTTTTTAGCATTTAAAGGTTTTATTTTTTCATTTTCATAAGATATAAATCACATGTATACTATTACATAGCTATTGTATACACATGTATACTATTTTATAGGATCTTGTAGATCGTTTTTGAACATGTGTTAATTGAAATACTAATAAGCAAATGTGGGGTTGCTTCAAATTTATTTGACATTTCTAACTAGTAATGTGTTTCTCATTTCATTGATTAAACTGCAAATAATGGAAATAAAACTATATTTTCTTTAAGATTGGAGACAAAAACTGTTCCAGCCATTCTAGCAGTAATACTCTATCCAGCAACACATCAAGCAACAGTGATGATAAGCACTTTGGCTCTGAAGATCTAATGGACTCTGACTTGCTTGGATTAACGTATATTAAGGGAGCTTCTACTGACAGTGGAATTGATACTGCTCCTTGTATGCCAGCTCCAATGTTGGCTCCATTGCACATTTCTGGAAGTCGGTCAGGGCTTCATGGACGGACAGATCAATGGGCTGAATCATCCGAAACGCCAGGAGCAGATGATGACATGAAAGTGTATGCTGTCCACAGTTATGCTTCAGCCATTTCTAGCAGTCATATAGGTGATGGCAGCATGGGGGACCTCAGTGAATTATCTTCACATTCTAGGTGAATTTCTCAGAAATGTGTAAATTTGCTTTTACTTATTGTACACTTTAGTGGGAGTGTTTAAACCTTATTTTGTCAGTGTTACATTTCAGAAATTAAGAAGAAATTTGTTCTTGTAAATCATGAGTGTCTGAATTCGTTTGGTATCTAGTCCAAAATTTTACATATTTACATTTAATAAAGCTAAATATGTTCCATATACCCAGTCGTTGGGATTTGGCTTGAGTTACTGTTAGGGTGCCTTACAATATATCAAACCTGTCTTTATTGAGCAATGTAATTTAGATAACACATTTTGTACAGAAATAATAAATTGGGTTCAGCTTTTTCCCTCCCAGTATCTTCATTGCATTGGTGGGATTCTCCCTCTGCCATGGGAATCTTCCTGTCTAGTCATAGGAGACAAGTTTTGCATAAAACACATTCTAGACACTGATTAATGAAGAGTTATGCCTTATGGCAAGGATTAAATTGGATATCATTCTGTCTCCTGCAGCCTATTATGAAATCAATTTATGATTACACTGCATCTTTTTACCTGCAAAAGTCTTTGAATATTCCATGGAAGGGTTGCTATTTTGTATCAATAATTACTTTTTCATGGCATTAATGTGAAAACTTTTAATTTGGATTTAAAGATATTATTAAAGTACTTCTGCATAATTTTAAACCTTAAGCCATTGATCATAAATGTGATGTGATTTACTTTATCCCCAATCACATTTACACAATTTGTATAATTCATGAACCAAAAAGGTTCATGTTTTTTGGGATTTTGAATGCAATTATAACTTCAGTCACTAAATGAATAGTTGTAAGTTAACTACCTGTAGTAACTAGAGATAAGACATTCTCAGACATAGTATTCTCTATCTTTAATATCTTTCCAGGAACACTTACATGATACAAACAGTGAAGTTTTTTAGTACTAGAAAAAATACATAATCAGTCTTGTAATATTTTATTTATGTAATGTCAGTACCAACTTTGAAGGGTTTTTTTCTGTTTCAATTTTAGTATTTTTTATTATTTTTTTTTTCAATTTTTAGTATTTTTATTATTTTAATTTTTGAGATAGATATGTTTCATTTTACATAACTAAAATAAGATTAGAAGTATACTACTGCATACTGAAATCAAAGTAACAAGAATTCAGCTTTGGTTGGAATATGAACTCTGCATTACAGAAATAAATATCAGACATATTGTTGATTTTTAAAGATTTTATGGAGGGTGTGTATTGTGTGTGTGTCCTTTTAAGATAAATAACAGCCAATGTTTTTCCTGTTTCAGATTTCCTCCAGTAATACTACATTAAATATTTCATTGTGCGTATTTCCCCCCTTTTCTAGCGGGTCGCATCATTCTGGAAGTCCTTCAACACATGGTCCTAAAAGCACTGGCATTAGATACCTCCAAAGTATATATAGTCTCACAAAATTGTGCTCAACCAATCTCTGGATCCATGGCAAAATGTTACCCTCGACAAGGAGCAATAAGCAATACGTTTTGGCTGGAAAAAGTCAGAAGATAGCCCCACACCCGAGGAATCTGAATTTCTGAATGCCAAGAGTAAGAATCTTTTATTTATATGTGGGGGAGAGAAATTGAAATTTGAGAAGGGAGGAGGTCATGGAAAGAAAAAGAAAAAAAAAAGGCAAATAGCATAATATTGATTCCCTAAGAATTAAAGTAGATAAGGGTTCTGTATAAGTAGAGCCTTTGGCTTCTTCTTTAGGTACTTCAGACAAGGTTTCTATTGTCTGGCTTCTACAGGAATTTAAGGGAATCTTAGATTTATAATCTACTAGCTGATAACCCGGCTTGCCTGGGTATTTATTATAGGGCAAAAATATTTGGATCAAATGTAATTTCTAATGTTGGATTTACCCCTTTTACCAGAGGGATTCCCCTTGTGGAGTATTGTGAAGCCGTTACCATGGCAATTCCACTGCACTGTACACTAGAAGCCATTTTACAGCAGTACAGTACAAACCATTTTAAGGCACAGCAGGTTGTATCTTAACAGAACACACAACCCGAGAGGTTTAGGGATGTCTTACCCCGCACAGTGTCTTTTTCCAGAGAGTAAGTCATGTGTGTACCAAGTTTGGTTGAAATCAGAGGTGGTATTCAGCAGGTTCTGACCAGTTCTGGAGAACTGGTAGCGGAAATTTTTAGTAGTTCAGAGAAGAGGTAAATACCTTCTGACTGGCCCCCGCCCCCATCTTTCTCTGCCTCACGAGTCCCAGCTGATCGGGAGGAAATGGAGATTTTTACAGTATCCTTCACCTGCCATGCCCACCAAGGCACACTCACAGAACTGGTAGTAAAATTTTTAATCCCACCACTGATTAAAATTGCTCGAGGTGTTCCAGAGTTGCTGGAACATACATACGTACATACCACACACATAGCCATTTATATATACACATAGAGATAAATAGATAGATATATAGATTACTCCATATTCTTCCTGTTCATTACATTTATACTTGCAAACATACACATGCACATACACACACTGAAGAAAACCTGTGGAACAATTTGACAAAATAGATGCAGTGCTGAGAACAATTCATCTGACAGTACTCATATTTCATAGAATTAGCATTCAACTTGTATCTGCTTTATTAGAACTTCGACACATTAACAATTCCATTAATCATGTCTTTCCCTTCTGTGTGAAATCTTTTGAAAATGTCTCTCTCAACTATATTTCTCAAAGCTAACTGTGCCCAGCTTCTTCAAGCTCTGGTTATAAGCCTTAGTTACTGTTCCTCTGATCTTCTTGCTTGATCTTTTCTGAATCTATGTAATTTCGCTGGATTCTTCTTAAAGTGTGCTAC
Organism: Thamnophis elegans; assembly: GCF_009769535.1. Classification (NCBI taxonomy): domain Eukaryota; kingdom Metazoa; phylum Chordata; class Lepidosauria; order Squamata; family Natricidae; genus Thamnophis; species Thamnophis elegans. Next base: position 66,795,234 of record NC_045544.1, on the reverse strand, counting down.
TCAGAACCAGTGTTTGTGATGGGCATTCATTATCTGGTAATATTACTCCTGCTGAAGCAATCTTGAATTGGGTTTTTTTTTTACATCACACTGCTGACTCCTATTGTTTTCAGTTAACTACCCTTCCAAGTTCAAATCAGTAAGACAAAACCATTGAAGAAGAGGATCCAGAACTGATCCTCGTGGCAGCCACTGATGCTTCTTTCAAATGAAATGTAGACCTTTGAAATTCTTCAAATTTGAAGTATTTTGAAAGTGTTTTTATTATCTTCAAGCTTCAATCCTGCCTCCTTGCCTCCTCATAGAAAACAGTTTTGTTGCTCTATACCAAAATAGGTGCTGATTAGCTCTGTCTTTTGTTTCTTGTCCTCTTTACTAAGTGAAGGTTAAAGTATTGTTGGCTTGTAAGATAATGTTAGAGTCCTAACTTGCATAAAATGATGTGATCATACTTGAATTAAATGGCTTTGATTACACCTCTGGAATGTAATCACAAATAGCATTGTCCTTATAGTTTCAAAATACAAACTTTACTAATGGACTTTCTGAGTAATTTGTTTCACATTCTTTTTGGCAGAATTCTGATCAGGAGAGAACAGTGACTAATATTTAGGAAATATACCTTTACAGGCAGAGGATGTATAGACTGTAGTTTTGGCAGGTATTGAGAAATATATTAATGTGAGACATACATTTATTGATATATGTGTATGATTAAGTAAATAGTCCTACATTATAGAACATGTATACAAATACAGAGTTTAATGTTACTTGCTGAATGGGATGAGTGATATATAATTTAAAAAAAATAGATCCTTAGCAGATGCTTCATATTGGTAGGAGTAGTCACAAATGTTTGTTATCTCCTTGGTTTTTAAAAATTTCCATATGGATAAACATATAAAAAATGCTTGTGGTGATGTTAGAGGTGTAATTGTTGGGAATATGAATGTATCTTTATTTTTAGTATGCAGAGGATATGGTGTTCCTGGCTGAGAACCTGAATTATTTGCAGGGAATGTTAGATTAACTGTGTGAAAGAAGGAACGTGTAACTGAAAATGAATCTATGAAGTTAATGGAAATTGTGTTTGCTGGGAAAGATGGGATAAAAATGGCAAGTTAGGGATACATAGGAAACAATTAGATTAAGTAGATTAATACTTTGTGTACTGTACTTTGGCTTACTGCAAATAAGGAAATGATGATATACAAATGCTAATAAAAATGTAGTGAGTAGTATGCTACTATTAGTATTAGTTTACTCAAACTTGTCAAGAATGAATGAATGAATGATCAAAGAAAATAAAAAGTGATGTTTATGTTGATGGCCTTCTGCCCTTTTTAAAAATATCAATAAATTGGCTGTATCAGGAAAAAGCATAAATGTTGAATGTTAAGGAATTCAAATCAGAAGATAAGTATGTGTTAAAGTCTCCAGTCACTTCATATCTTCATATCTTTTTGAAAGATTCATGTCTTTCTACAAGATCTTGCTTTTGGGACATATCTCATCTTGGTTGTGGGGACAGGATTAGATACCTTCATCAATAAGACTTTTTATTTGATCTTCTACTTCTTTAAGCCAAATGCTCATCACAAAATTGCCCGCTCATTCATTTGGATTTCTGAGTAGGATGGATGCTCTTATTCCAGGTGCGGCTCTTCCACCTTCTCTTTTGTTCCTTTTGAACAAATTATATCCTTTAGCTGCAGTCTTGAAGCCCCAGGACTCCACTGTGCCTTATTAAACAAATATTTGTCGTTAGAGTTTAGACTCATTTTGTTTATTTCCTCTACTCTGAACAAGATCGCAAAGACAAAGGCAGAGGTTTTATGAGTTTTGCTTTTTCAGATTTGTCTTCCAGGGATTTCGGAGACCTATTTCACAAACACTCCCACTTTCTACAGTGCAAAACTCTTTGTCTGAGGTCCTTTTATTTTCCTTCATTCTTAACCCCCAACCCCCAATGCAAGAGGCAAACTTTCTTGTTCTAACAGTCCATGATACAAGAACCTAATTGCTTCTATTGATATTTGCATACCTCATTTTTAGCATGCAGCACTCTTCTTGGAAAGCTCATTATAATCATGGTTACTGCACAGAGCAAACAAAGGAGAGGGCAATAAAAACACAATAACTTCTAGCTTGTTTTATTTTACATTAGTCTTGTACAATTAGGATTTTTTTAATTTATTTAACAAATTTATGTAGTCATCCAGCTCATACATAGATGACCTCCAGGCAGTTTAGAAAATTTTTAAAATCTGCTGTATAATAAAACCCAATTTAAAAATCCCTCTTTCACCCCCACCACGGCAATAACACAATCAAATCAGCTACTTGATCAATTTTATCTCCATTCAAGCTCCCCAATCCCACCCACTAAAAAAAAAACCAAACATTTTTAAGGTCTTTTGGAAAAGCAACAGGTTGGGGCCAACCCTACGTCAGAGGGATATGGTTAAACGTCATGTCTATGGAGATTCTCAGTCATGCAGGTCATGGTTGTCCCAAAGGTGCTTTTTTCAAGAGGCAACTGGACTTTCTGGTTTTTCTTTGAAGACTTTTTGCTTCTCATCCAAGAAACGTCTTCAAAGAAAAACCATTTGCCGTGTGAAAAAGCATCTTTGGCCTAAATATCATGTTTAGATATATGTTTATAATTGTAGACTGTTTACCTCTGATAAGTATGTAGTCACTGATTTCGTTAGAATTCGTTAGAATAGCAATGGATCCTATAATCATGATTGAAATATTTGGGAATTTTCAGTCTGCATTATTTTAATATGTGATTTAACCGGGTCTTTATGAAAATCAGATACTTTGTGTAATTGTTACACCAAACAGTTTTGTCAGATTTCTGGTATTAATAAAACCATGTCTTTGTAATTGAACCAATTATAATTTCACACATTATCCCTGGAACTTAACTAATAACATAAATAACATTCTTGGGGGATAAGTGAGCTTTGTTCTTTATTTTGATCTTGGATTTTAATGTATTTGAGATTGAAAAGAATAAAGCATGTTTTATCTTTTAGGTGTTCTCTGAAATGTCAGATGGAACCCTAGAGCTAAATTCATTGGCAATGGCTTCCATTAACACAAAAAGGGGGAAGGATTATGTCTGTTCTTTAATACTAATTTGCCCCCCAAATGTCCTTTTGGGTGTTGGGGAACACTTTGGCACCAAGGGCAGAAGGAATAAGTATCATTTGTCAGCAGATATCTATTTACATGATACAGATTTATGCTTCAGTATTTCAAGGGATTATTTCTTCACTGAGGCTGGAAATGTTTCTTCAGATAACTTGTTCTTAATATTTTGATCATGATTGTCCATTATTCATTTTAGTTTTCTGTGCTTAGTTTAAATGTTTTACATACTAATTTTTTGAATGTACTAGGACTAGACTAGAATTAAGCACACACACATTATGTATGTGTGACATGAAGAATAATTAAGATATTTATTACATTATTAGTTAACTAAAGATACTTGTCTCTCTGGGATGTATAATTATGTTGATGGCCTTTCTTCAAGTCAGCTTCAAGCTTCTGTCAGGAGTATAGTTTCTGAAGGCCAGCAAGCTCTCTCAAAAGAAGAATTTCTGAAGTTGATGATGCAGAATAAATCTCTGCGGAGGATGGAAGAAGAAAGGTTAGCTATTTTAAATATATATATTTATATATATATTTGCTTCTTAGAGCTAAGGGACATGGTGGCTCAGTGGCTAATATGCAGAGCTTGTCGATCAGAAAGGTCAGCAGTTCGAATCCCTAGTGCCGCGTAACAGAGTGAGCTCCCATTACTTGTCCCAGCTTCTGCCAACCTAGCAGTTCAAAAGCATGTAAAAATACAAGTAGAAAAATAGGAACCAACTTTGGTGGGAAGATAACAGCATTCTGTGTGCCTTCGCGGTTTAATCATGCCAGCCACATGACCACAGAGAATGTCTTCGGACAGTGCTGGCTCTTTGGCTTAGAAACGGAGATGAGCACCGTCCCCTAGAGTCAGGAACAACCAGCACATATGTGCGAGGGGAACCTTTACCTTTACTTCTTAGAGGCTATTATGCCCCAAATCCACTGATATTGCTAAGGGTTTTAAAATGTTAGCAATGAGAAGGGAAGAGATAATTGTGAGAAGTAGGATTGTACAATGCATTTAGAAGAAATATTTTGCAAAACCTAGTCTATGAATCCCTTCTCAAAGCATTCAAGCTCTGCATTCTTCAGAAAGTTTGTTCATATCTGCTTTTAAAACTTGTCCCCAGTTACATTATCTTCAAAGCTATACATAATTAGCTAAATAAGAAATGCATTATATGTATTATGCTTGTTTATTTAAAAGCACATATTTGTATGGTAAATTAGAAAAATGCAACATTTGTATCACATTTGCAAAGCTGTACTTAAAATCAGCTTTGCTTTACATTATAGTAAAAAAAAATAATCAGCTTGCATTCCAAAAAGTCATGCATTCTAGATTAAGAACATTTTCCCCTCCCAGAGTTTATTTAGATTTGAAATGGGAATAACTTAAATTATAATAAACATTCCAAACAACAAACCATTCCAACATTCTTAGAGACATGTGCACTTTAGTTTACCCATGCTCGAGACTGGTCCCTCTTAGCATTCAGATTTTATGTTGTGAATGTGAAACAGTGTATACCAATAGGTGGCAAAAAGGAATTTATATTCAACAATATAGTGTCTTTCACTTACCAGGATAAGGGAAGACTAACCTTAAAGAATAAATCTAATTATGTTAGCTTCCCAAACATCTGAAATCCCCAGGGAAAGTCCTGCTTCTCTGTGCTAGGGCTTATAGATTGACACTTGATGTGATGTGGAGATAGACCTTCTCAGCAGTGGCATCTACCCTAGATAATAGCTTCCACTTTGCAACATGTTAGGGTCATATATTTTATAGACTCTTTAAAATATTGACTTTCTTGTATTGACTTTCCTCAGACAGGAGCTCCATCTCCTATTCATTTATTGTTCAGTTCATTAACTTTACAGAGTTTCACTCTGAAATGTTTTTGCAACTTAGCTTAATGATTGTTTTATAAAGAGAAGTATTACATAAACATAGATAATGGTAAATATTCTTCTATTTTCCAGAAGGGATGTATACGTGTCTGTGTGTGTCTGTGTCTATTCAGAAAGTAGAATATTTGCTTTATTCTGTATTATTTTAGGGTTAGACTGTATTTCATTGTAGAATTAATTATATTGATTCAGTATTAAAACTTAGTTTTATTCATTTCATAAAAACATAATAGCAATAGCAATTAGACTTATATACTGCTTTACATTGCTTTTCAGCACTCTCTAAGCGGTTTACAGAGTCAGCCTATTGCCCCCAACACTCTGGGTCCTCATTTTATTCACCTCGGAAGTATGGAAGGTTGAGTCAACTTTGAATCTGGTGCGATTCAAACTGCCAAACTTCTGGCAGCCAGCAGTCAGCAGAAATAGCCTGCAGTACTGCACTCTAACCACTGCCTCACTTTGTTTAGCAGTGGCTGTATGTTGTATTCAATCTTTTGGAGCTAATTTTCTACTTTCCAGTAATTCATGATGGAACAAACTTGTATATGAGGAGAAAATTACAAGACCTTTGTTCTAGTTTCTGATGCTAGTGAAGCAGTATTGAGCAGACTATCTCTAGAATAAGATTTATTTTTGCGTAAACTAAAAATCTCATCATCTTCATGATAATTGTTCAAGTCTGTCTACTAATTTATTCTCCAAAAATGTTTAGTTTTCATTCTATGGCAACCTGTCTCCAAGGAGGATACTGTACCGTACTCTTTCTGATGAGAGCATATGTAGCAATCGAAGAGGATCTTCCTACGCCAGTTCACGAAGTTCAATGCTAGACCAAGCGTTGCCAAACGATATTTTGTTTAGCACTACGCCACCTTACCACAGCACCTTACCTTCTAGAACAAGTTTAAACAATGGTAGTGGAAATCTGCGACGTAAGTTGTATGTGTTCATATGTGTGATGCGTCTGCTGATTTTATATTCAATTTGCAGTTAGCAATATATCCTCTGAATGAAACATTTTAAAAAAATGCTTTACATTGATGGGAGCAGTTGATTCACCTAGCCAGGATTGTCTGGAGGTGGGGTGGTGAAGAGTCAAGATGGCAGGCATGAATTGTGCAATCAAGCTTTTGCCCTTTCGATTACAGGGTCATGCCTGTCATCTAGTCCTGCTTTACACATGAGAGATAGCTGGGTGACCTTGGGCTAATCACTTTCTCTCAGCCCAATTCACTTCACAACATTGTTGTTATGGGGTAAATAGGAAGGCTTATTAGGTATCTTCGCCACCTTGAGTTATTCCTAAAAATAATAAAGATGGAAAATAAATGTTAAAATCTGTGAACTGTAGCTGCAAAGGATATGAAACTCCTCTACTGAACTACTTTATAATATTCTTTAGACTACTGTAGAAATTCACAAACCTTGGGTACAGTCTCTAGATTCCCCTAGTCTAGGTAGTTGCTAATTTATGATTTTTAACTATGCTTCTTTGTATATAAAATACTATAAATTGCTTCTTCAATCACACAAACTGCATTTTAATTAATTTTAAATTAAACTTTTTGTATATGTGTTGACTCCGGTAGAATCTTTCCACCTTTTTGGGCAACATTTTTGAAAGTAATTTGTCATTGCCTCCTTCTCAGGGGTGGCTCAAGTTGTCCAGTTGGCTTCATGCCTAAGGGAGGAACTAAAATTCATTGTCTCCCATTTTCTTGCCTGGTGCCTTAACCACTACACCAAATTGGGTCAATCAATTAAACTTTTTCAATTAAGTTCTTTTTTTATGCTTTGGCCCTCAATTCAAAAGTATGTGCACCCCCAAGCTTTAGATTATTGTAAATGACATAAATTGTTTGTACACGTTCATAGTTTTAGGAACAGGTTTCATCTACTAGTAGTACAAACTCCATGAGTGCTGGTATGAGAAGCATTTTTACCACTTCTCAATGTAAATTGCATTCACTGTTTGTTAACAGGAGCTAGGAATAAAATGAATTGTTCAAAATTTGAACAAACCTGAAGAAACACTTGTGGTCTGTAGGTATTATTTGAAAGATTATTAATTAGGATATGAAAATTAGATGGTTTTCTTCAGTCAATTGAAAATGTACAGGAGAATGAAATGAAAAGATTAGGCAAGTAGTGGATTGGGTGATAAATACGTGGCATTCATTATATGAACTGTCATATTTAGTTTTACCAGGGACATTGAATATCTCTGACAAATTCAGGTGCAGATAACAATTGCCAGGTCAACCAGGTCAAAAACATCTATGTACTAAATATAATTGCGTAAACTTGCAATGAACTGCAGGAGAATACACCCAATTACAAGTGAACTCTGGTATACATTGCGATTCTAATAAAGCCTTTTCTGTACTAAGTCTGGCCAATTAAGAATAAAGTGAGACTATTCATATATCTTGAAAACTATACTTACATTGCTTCTTCATCCTATTCAAACAAACAGCTGTTTGAATTCTATAAAATAGTCATCCAACCTCTTAATGGGCCCCTTTTGTAGCAGTTGCCCGATGTGCATATATTTCAATGTTTTTCTTTTCTTTTCTAACGTATTATCTTAAAACCCACTTTTCCTTTTAATGTAGATGAACTGTGGTTCTCAGATGGATCTTTATCTGACAAATCAAGATTCAATGATCCTGGCTTAATGCCCCTTCCAGATACAGCAACAGGATTAGACTGGTGTCATTTAGTTGATGCTGCACAAGCATTTGAAGGTAATGTGATCAAAGTAACTGCTGCTAAATTATCACAAATTAAGATGCAACCCTCCTGTTATTACCAGAGGCAGTGGCACTCAAAAACATTTGATAATTTGGCAATCCTTCGTGCATGCCCTCCTAACCCATCAGTTTTCTGTTTCTAAATCTGTAATTTCCAGTTGATAAGTGGATTGTATAGGTTTCATGGTCTATCACAGTGTGTCAAACTTGATTTCATTGAGGGCCGCATCAGGGTTGTGTTTGACCTCAGGGGCCGGGTGGGCGTAGCCAGCTCGACGTCACTTGTGTTGGGGGCCCAAGTACTCTGCCAGCAAAACGGGCTCCCGAGTTCCATTTTCAGCTGCGACGGCCTCCTGCAATCTTCTGCCAGAGAAAACGGCACTCGGGAGGGCCCACAGGCCTTGACTTGGACACCCCTGGTCTATCAGATTGCTGTTAGGTGCAGTGGCCCTGCAGTGGACTTAAGACAAAATATACAACTACAAGACTAGAAATATCCTTCATGAAAAGCGAACATTGATAATTTGTTCTTCATATTTACATGGCTGCCTATCTTACAATCAAATGAGACTGGGTGGTATACAACAAACTTAAAATAATAGCTAGAGAGAGAGAAATCGTTGCAGAATGTCAATATGATTGCAGTTTGGGTGCTTTGCAACTCGTGCTCATTTATAATGTTCACAAGAATTCTGTGGTTGTGTGGTCACCATTTGTGAGCTTCACATCCAGCTTCTGATATAAAGCAATGTAAGGATCAAGTCCCGATCACATGATTGACTCACTTAACAACTGCAGATGACTTGCTTAAGGAATTGACATTTTCTGGCAATAGTGAGGTGATCTTTCACTTAACCACATCAGTTAGTGACAAAGTTGCTGGTCCCAATTATTAAGTGAGGACTATCTGTAGTTTCCTGACACTTGTTTTACTACATACAACATACATACATACATACATACATACATACATACATACATATCTTAATATGGTCCCTTTGAATCTTTTAAAATGTTTACCTTCTGATTGCAAAGACCTTAGTTAGAAAGACTTAACACATTACATTAAAAGGCATAAGCAATCTCAAACAGACATCAGCAATCTGAAACGTGTTAGTTGGGAAGGGTGCGACCAGGGTCTCTTTAACTAGAAAATGCCAAGGCTCCTGACATTTTGCTACTACAAAATAAACAGCTCTCCTACTTTTTCCTATTGCATCATTCATTAAACTTTGTAAGGTGACCAAAAGAAAAAAAGAAAAGAAAAAAAATCCTTAAAACACCCTCTTCCCTAAAAAATAAAAATAAAGCATAGTCATACTATAAAGAGGTTGTTTTTAATCTTGCCCCTGCCTGAACCCATCTCAAAATCTTACGTTGTGTCTTGAAATGTTGCCAACTCCATTCAGGACAGCATCTGTACTCTTCCAGATGCCTGAAGTAGTTTCAATGAATTGTCTTGACTGAACATGATGGATTACATTCACAGTTGTATGAATAGAAGAATGTTTATGCAATGGGTTTCTTGCTGGCTTTTCATGGTAAGATAATGCAGCCTCTAACAAGCCTCGCCTGAAATTTGCAAATTCCTGAGTGGTACATGTTATGGTTATAAATAGATTCAGTATGTATACTGGATATCTGTGTGTGCATATGCACAGAGAGGTTCATCTTTCATTATCATTTAAAATGAAAAAGATGATTCCACAAGATGAGTTGTTTCTCATAAGGATAGCAAGTGCCATATTCCAAAGCTAGTTCAGTGGACTGTTTGTTCATAGGAAAATTCTAAATCTTATTTCAGATTATGACTCTGACGAAGAACTTGGGCCAGTCTGTCATCACACTTCGTTTCTAGGTGATGATCTGGGTAGACTGTTGGATATTATGTTATTTTTTTAAAAAAGTATATGCTTTTATATGTTTGCACGGTTGCATGATTATATACAAGGTTTGCGTCTTTGCAAGAAGAGAGGAAGGCATGCTGTGGTCAAGGCCAAGACCTAGAGACAGAATGAATTCAGTCTACAAACAAATGATCTTTGCTTCTACCTACAAACGTTGCATGGAAAAAGATCAAAGTTCTGTTCTTTCTTGTTCTATAACAAATGTGTGCGTGCCATACTTTTTTATTTCTTTTAGTACTGGGTATAATTTTGGCTGCCACACTGCATGCCTTTCAGTGGGGAAGCTTATTTCCCATAGAGTAAAGCATGTATATTGTCCTTGGAAAGGAAGTAATTTAAAAATCATTGGTGTAAGCAGCTTTCTTTTTATGACTAAAATTGATCTGCCTGCGATAAGATCATAATGAAAATTTTAGCTCATTGGAGTTCAAGTATGTAGGTAATTAGTTCCTTTATTCAAGTAAAATAGTAGATCGGATTTCATATTTTTAAATGAAATACAAAGCTTTTTTTCTTATGAATATATGCTTTGCCTTAAAGTATTTTGGTTTTAGAATTTCTATGAGTTTTGGGGAAATGCGATGAATAATAAATAGTGAAAATAAGTGTCAGTTACAGCAATTCTCAAGCTGTAATTAATGAGCATGCTTTGGTATATGTCTGGAAATACAAGTGATGGGGAATGCTGATTTAAGAAATGGTTGCAAGCATTTATTTATTTTTTTGCTATATCTGGATTCAGATAACAACAGCTCTTGATCAGTTTTGTATTCTGAAAGTATTTCTAGGTTACCTTTTTTTTTAGTTATTTGCTTATGTATTTGCCTTTCTAGATCAAAGAGTGGCATCTTTTTGTACCCTGAATGACATGCAGCACATGCAGGCTTTGGAGAATAACCAAGCCTTGGGCTCAAGTCCAACAAATGGAAAAGACTTCATTGATGCTCATGGGTATGTAAAGTATGTACAAAGAAGGCTTCTTCCTGCATGATTCTATGATGTAGGTTTTTGGGGAATGTCCAAATCCAATAGCAGCCAGTTCATCTGGACGCCATTTGCAACAGACTGTCAGTGAGGCACTGAGTGGAATTCCCTTTCCGGCAGAATACAAGGAATTCCTTCCATATTGGCCTTTAAGAAGACTTTGGAACATGCCTTTCTCAAATGGCTGTTGCCAGTGCTTAGTTATGCAATGCAAGTCTGAATTCGTAAGGTTTTAAATAGTAGTTTAATAATTATTTAATTTGCGGTGGATCTGTTGTTTTAATAACAGGGCTGTTTTTTTTCCTGCTCAGATCTTTTGATAGTGGGTGGTCTCATAAATAGCTCTTGTTTCACCTTGGTTATTTTTCTTTTAATGCTAATCCGTTTAGGGAGAAAGGTTGAGAACAGAAGTGGGAGTCATGATCTGCATTTCTCTGGCTTTAAGAAAGCAAAATGAAGTATATGCTGCAGGTAGCATCTGCAGTTTAGATATATTCAATTGCTTGTTTGAAGTCTGTATGAGCTATAAGGAGTTCAGGCACTATTCTCCCTCTAAAAGGCTAGGAGCCATATGTGTATCATCAAAATTTCTTTGGTTAGACTTGTTACCACACAGGAAACCATTTGAAGGGACATCACAATATCTTTTTGGCTTTTCCAATTCTTCTCCTTCACTGCCATAGTCAGTGTGAGTCATGCACACAGTATAACAATGTCTTGGTCACTTCCCATATATTTCCACTCACCCGTCCTTGTTCTAACAGTACTTGCTTTTCCCAATTTGACAGCTTCCTTCCTATTCCCTTGCTTTTTCTCCACTCCACACTTATTCTCTTGCATTTGTTCACATAATTTCAATTAGGCACAGCAGTAAGCAATCTTAGTAGAGCCTGTTGTGCATGTTTTTTATTGGATACATTTAGGGAGTTTTGTTGCTTTATTATTTCTTCTCTTTGTTTTGCATTGTGATCCACAAAATTGAGTTGGGCAGCTACATCTGTCTCTCTGTTTGTGTAACTATCTTCTCAAGGAGGGAATCCAGCAATGCTGGTCTTGCTTACATTAATCTTTGGTCCACAGTATGTGTACAATACTTGGCATCTTCTTGAAACCATCCTCTCTCCTTACAAGTTCCATTGCTATGATTTACTTATTTACATCTTTCCTTATTTACTTACCAATAATTTGTATGCCACCCATTACCAAAGGAGGCCAACAATTTCAAAGGCAAATTACCATATTTTTGGAGTATGTACCTTCCCCCACCCCCACAAACGAGTGTGGAAATATTGATGCGTCTTATACACCAAATACAGCCATTTTGGCCTCCCAAATCCTTGCCCCTGGTTAAGGCTGTAGAGTGCTCCTGGGGACTGGGGAAGACAAAAACCTTTTTTTCTTACTTACCTTTTCAAAATCTTGGTGCATCTTATATACCAGTGCATCTTATAGTCTGAAAAATATGGTACCCTGGATAGGGAGGGGGGAAATCACCCTTCCTTTTGAAAAATACAGAAATATATTAGGAGCAGGAAAATTCATATTGGTTGTCTCTCCACTTTATAGTTGTACCTCCATTGTAGGATTTTGTCCTCCATAATAAATTTATCTACATTGTTATTCATATAACTTCTGAATACATTTGCTCTTTCTTGCATTTGTTCTAACACACTTTCTTCTTGGACACAACTGTAGAGTTTTCTTAGCAATATAGAGGTGATTTGCCTTTGACGTGGTTTTTGTTTTACTTCCTAATCTACCCTATATCCCTGGTATTTCTTGTGGTCTCCCATCCGATTATTAACTAGGTTTAAGCAACAAGATCAGCCAAGGTTTACTAAGCATTACTATCTAGCTGGGTCTATTAATCCATACTTCACTATGTCATTAAGACTACTTGTTTTGGATTTCTAGTACGAAAAGCCTTTTAATTCATGACCAAACAAAGCTTTGGCAAATCATGGTGATGTTTTTAAAATTATTTAATTGCTTTTTAATGGCTGCCCACTCTGGGTGGCTTACAAAATCCAGAAATAAAAACAGGTAAAAATATAAAAGAGCACGGGCAACTGGACCAAAACAGGCCTAACAATAACAGCGCCCTTACAAAACAATAATCCCTGGCCTAAGATTTGAGCCAGGTTTTAACCCCAGGAGAATGGAGTTTTAGTATACGCTTTTCATTGCATTTAAACCCGAAGAATTTATCTCAGCAACTTTTCATTTGAGATTGAGTCTTTTACTTTACATGTTTTTTTTTAATAATAATTTTTTTTTTTAATTTTAATTTGAAACAGGCACAACATCTTTCTTTACATGCTATAAAAAGTATATCAGTCGGTCACAAATAAACTTTGGTACATCTTCTCCACAGTCAACAAACATAACTCAAGCATTTTAACTCAGATATTCATACATATCACCATCATCATATATCCATTTTCATTTGACTGTGATTACTATTTAAAGATATAATAATAATAATATTCTTAAACAATACATACCCACACCAGTGGGAAAAGAAAAAATCAAAAAAAAAGAAAGAAAAAAAACACACAAAAAAAAAGAGCAAAAAAGACAAAAAGAACAAAAGACAAGGCAGGGAATAAAAAACAAAAAAACAAAAAAAAGAAAAGGAAAAAAAAACGAACACAGGTATACATTATCAAAAAAAAGTATATCAGCTGGTTACAACATGTTTTGGTGCATCTCTTCCATTATTTCATATTAATTCAAATATCTTAACTCAAATGTTTACCATATTAACATCATTAACATCATTATACCTCCACTTTTAGTTGACTATAGTTGTTTAAACATCCTTCCTCCTTAACTATGCCAAAGAATTAATCCATAGCCACATGCTGACATTTCATTACTTGTTTGTAAAATCCTCTATTGACATCAAATCCTCATATCCTATTTTAGCTAAACATCCATAATATTTAATACCAGAGATTCCATCTTCCATACAGTATAATTATTAGCATTCTCCCTCTTTATATAGTTATATCATATATCATAACATTTTCCCCATATTAGTTAACATTTAACTGTATATATTTTATTTTATAATAGTAATAATTATTGTAATTGAAACCCTTTATATAAATCCAAAAATACTTCCAACCTTCCTTTCTCATATCCAATTATTTTATCATATCAACTCCACATTATATACATTACTATCAATAACAATTATTATTCAGCTATATCTATTACAAATAAGAGTAATTAGATAAGTAATTAGTAATTAGTAATTACTTTACATGTTTTTGAATTAAAATCTGAGTGCTTTTATATGGTTTTGAAAATCATAATATACAGTCCATTGTTCAGTTGTTTTGTATGGAAATGTTTTACTAGGCAATCTATATGATATTTTCAACTAACACCAAAGTACATTTTGATTTTTTAGGGAGGATAGTCCTACTACTTTGACTGGAAAAGTAAACCAGCTAGAAGTGATCCTTCGGCAATTGCAAACTGATCTTCGAAAGGTAAAAAAAATAAAATGTGTTCATTAATGTTACATAGTTTGAATAAAGATACTGTAGGATTTCTGTCTAGGACCTGCACACTAGCTTACATACTATATGAAAGCTACACTCACGTGGTACTGGCTGCTCTGCCATTAGAAGCAGCGTGGAGTCAGCACACTGCAAGTAGGGTAATTAGTGGTGAAATGAATTAAAAGAAAAACTGTTTTTGCTATGACCTCAAACCACATCAGGCCATTGAGCAAACCACATTTGCCTTTAAAATTATGGGAAATCTGCACATGCCTTCTGCTTTCTAATTTAATTGTTTCCTAAGTGTTCAGATGTATTTATTGCAATCTTTTCTTGCAAAAGTAATTTTTCTGAAAGGCAAATATATATTTTGAGGCTGCACTACAGGAGAATAGTCTGAGCCAGTCATAGTAACTGCAGTATCTTGACATGGTAGATTGTAGGCATGAAATTACCTTGCTGTCTAGAATATAAAAACCTAATATTAGAACTTCACTCTTTAATTCAGCACACTGCTCTCAGAACATGACTGAGATGGTTTGGTATTATTTCTTTTATTAAGTTTAACAGGGGTTCAGAAAACAATTTCATGAAATTCTACTTGTGTAACTAGATTTGATAGCAAATTTTAACCTTTCTCATTAGAAAATGGTCTTAAGTTCAAAATAGATGATGCTAAGCATCTGGAAAAACTGCAACTTGGAACACAGGGAAAGAGGAACGGATACATCTTTTTCAGAGTAAAAGGACACTTTATTCCTATACCGAGTTTGTCAGAGGAAAACTGGTGTGAAGGATAAGTGGTAGATATGCCAGTTAATCTCCCTCCAATTTTCTGCATTTCTCCTTTAAAAAAAAGACACAGGAGGACATTGCTCTAAAGCACAGGAGTCAAACTTGTGACATCACGTCATCACTTGATGTATCGTAACTTTTTTCCCCTTTGCTAAACCAGCAATGGGCATGACCAGCGCATGACGCATCTGACTTGGGGGCCATGAGTTTGAGACATCCCTGTTCTAAAGGGTCAATTTTAACTAGCAGTTCACCAACCACCTCTCAAAATCACTCTCAACCACTTTTTATAAACTGTACAAGATATGAGTTTAATTAATCAGATCTATTGCAGTCAGATGCCATGTGAGCTGTATATTTATGAAAATTTTAATTTGAGACATCAAGCTTTCTAGTTACATAATACGGTAAAGGTCTTTAGCTGATGTTATGCAATTTTTCCTTGCAGTGTTTGAAAAGATATTTGTCTTAATTAATTAATCTTACATAGGATACCAAAAGTTCAAAAGTCAGATAGCACTAGACTGCAAAATTTGTACATAATCTCACTCACCATCATATGTAATTGGCAAAACAGTACATCTATACTTTCATACCTCACTGAGGCGGGTACAGTATTTTTTTATACTGTTGTTATTCTGTAATATGCAGTCAACATACCACCATTTAGATTACAATAGCAACAGCACTTATACAGCTTCATAGTGCTTTACAGCACACTCCAAGCAATTTCCAGAGTCAGCATATTGCCCCCAACCATCTGGGTCATCAAAAACAATCTAAATTGAAAGTATTGAGTAATTAAATTGACACATCATTTTTGTGTATTTGAACACTTGTAAAATACATTAGATAAAGTAGGATATTTCCTATTCAAATTATTTTTATGATAGCCTACTAGTTAAGTGTTAATGATGGTATGGAAATGGCTTTCGCTCCATGGAAGCAATGGGGCCACCCAATTAAAATAACGCCCCCTTCCTCCCAGGGCTACTTCCTGGTTATTTAAATACAGTTGCCTTCCTGGTGTGCCAGTTGCGACCCTACCTGAATCGGGAGGCTCTCACAACAGTCACTCGGGCCCTTGTGACCTCTAGGCTGGAATACTGCAATGTGCTCTACATGGGGCTGCCCTTGAAGAGCATCCGGCGACTTCAGCTAGTGCAGAACGCGGCCGCGCGAGCGATTGTGGGTGCACCTCGGTTCACCCACATAACACCTATCCTCCGCGAGCTGCGCTGGCTACCTGTCGATCTCCGGATGCGCTTCAAGGTGCTATTAGTCACCCATAAAGCCCTGCATGGTAGTGGATCTGGATACTTGAGAGACCGCCTTCTGCCAATTACCTCCCTGCGACCAATTAGATCTCATAGATTAGGCCTCCTCCGTATTCCATCAGCCAGCCAGTGCCGGCTGGCAACTACAAGGAGGAGGGCCTTCTCAGTAGTAGCCCCGACCCTTTGGAACGAGCTCCCCGTGGAGATTCGTACCCTCTCCACCGTCCAGGCCTTCCGCACAGCCCTTAAGAACTGGCTAGCCCGTCAGGCCTGGGGACAAGGATAGCCGCCCCTCCCGAATGATGAATGTATGTTGCTTATTACTTTTATTATATGTGTCTACGTTATTGTTTGTATTCCCCCTCCCTGATTTTATGTGAGCCGCCCTGAGTCCCCTCAGGGAAAAGGGCGGCCTACAAATGTTAATAAACATCTAATAAACATCTAAAGGCAGACACTGATCTTTCCATGGCATGTGCTATTTGAATTTATATCTCAGAATATGAAATAAGCAATGCAAACATTTGTCTATACTGTGGTCCAATACAGCCTATTCTTAAGCATTTACGAACACATCACATTTATTTCTATAAAAATGCAGTGCAACATAAAGCAATGCAATACCAGACAAACTCTTTTATATATAATATATTCTTTTAACTCCTACTGGATGCTATAACATTTCCTGTGCTTTTTGTTCAAATAATGAATCTGATTATTCAAATAGTATTTGGAAGCTGCTTCATTCATTCGCCTGATATGTGCTGTTCCCCATATTTCAAATCAGCTTTTTTTAAAAGAAAGGGACACCTTAGGCATAAGAGAGTGCTGTGGGAATTATGTGTTTAGCAGAGTGATGGCATGGCAGAAAAAAAGCTATCTTTGTGTCTAGTTGTTTTGGCATGTAATGCCCTACAGAGGCGCCCTGAGGGGAGAAGTTAAAACAGTTTATGTCCAGTATATGAGGGATTTGTAGATAATTTTCTTGGCCCTCATTCTCACTCTTGCAGTATACAGATCCTCAATGGAAGACAGTCTGGTTGCAATTGTTTTTTCTAGAATAAATAGTAAATAGCAAATAAATACTAATAAATAGTAAATAAAAACCATTCAACCAGTCATCTTGTTTTGTCTTGTTTTGTGTTTTGTTTGCAGGCATATTTAAGTCTTATATCTTTTTTGAAATGATGTCTTTTGATCGATATCCTATCCCATGATCCTATCAATGATATAGAAACTTGGTTATCAAGTCCCATTTAGCTTGTTTAGGCTTCAAGGCTATCTTCTTTAAAATTGAACAAATTGAGATAAATTGAGAATCAGAATTCCATTGCTGTCATTGTGACTAGGGAATTATATATGTGCATGTTTGTTATCTGTGCTACAAGAAGAATGATTATAAATATGATTTCACTCCTCTAGGAAAAGCAAGACAAGGCTGTTCTCCAAGCTGAAGTCCAGCATTTGAGGCAAGATAATCTAAGACTTCAAGAAGAATCACAAACAGCAGCTGCTCAGCTAAGAAAATTTACAGAGTGGTTTTTCAGTACAGTAGACAAAAAATGCTAATATCTGAATTTTGAAAAAGCGCTGTTGAAAAACTTAATAATTTTGAATTTGCCTAATGTTGTTTTAATCAGCCGTCAATCTTTTAGACATTTTCTGCTACAACCTTCACCCAGGCCCCATTTCAACAAAGCTACAAACTATTAGAAGTCCTTTACATCCAGTTGAAGAGAATGAATGACATACATTTGCTTTTGTGAAAATGAATGTACATTCCTGGTGTCATTTTAGACATTTTAGAATAAATTTCTGGTTTGAGCTTGCCTGGAAGAGAATGATTTTGGGGTTTATGGCCACTCCTTTAGATGCTCCAGTGAAGTTGTTCAAGCAATTTACAGTAACTTGGTTTTCAGCATTGTAAGATAAAGAAAGTAGCCGTATACTTTCATGTTTAAAGGTGCTCTATTTTTTGTATGTACAGTAGATATTTCCACAGTCACATTGTCATAGCAATAAGAATGGAAGTAGAATTAAATAGTCACAAAGCTGTGTTTATTAATAAAAATAGCACTGATAAGTTTAAGAGTAGTTTGGATGCAGATATATTAGGAATTATTTTTTGCAGGAAAAATGGTGCCTGAATTTAAATTGTGTTCCGATTTTTCTAAAGATACACACCTTGTATAATGGCTCATTTGATCAATTCACTGTCAGTGACTTTATATAATTCATATTCAGCAAAAATGGTTATAGAGAGCCTAATTATAATAATCCTATGTGATGTGAACCAGCCAATCATTTGTATAATTTGTTTATCTTTGTACAGAAGCTTTGAGCATGTGACTTGTATTTAACATCTTTTATTTAAGCTTATTTAACCTCTTTAATTTTATAAAGCTTTTGTTTTACCTGCACTATGGTGAGGAGGGCGTTGCAAGCTAAAATGTGTGTTTAGCTTGCCAACATGGCACTGCAGAGTTCTAGAAGAGTCTAACAATTGAATGCTGCTAGTACACAACTTGTTTGTATGCTTTAACATTTTAACTGATTTGTTTGAAATGAATATACTTTGCTTTTTTTAAAAAAATAAATGTTTAAAATATCAACCACAAGCAATGGTCCTCTGTTTTCACTGATTAACGTTGTGGTTGGATTTCATTACAAAGAACAGCATAGTAGAATATTTTGTGACCTGCACAGTTTTATACTATAGTAGATTTCTGCAGGGGACTGGACTTTGGACTTGATAATTTCCAAGAACTTGACAGACTGACACCAAACTATACAAAATTTGTGACATTTGCAGAGCTATTATTCCAACTCATTTTCCATACTTTTTAACATTTTCAGTAAAGGAGAAATCAAATATCAAAGCTTTTAGTTCTACACACACATGAACAACAAATCATGGGATTTATTTACAGTAACATGTACAGAAGTGCCCTATAAATCATTGACTCAAATTTTCTATTAAAGTATTAATTGAGAATATTAATGTAAAAATGACATTAAAATATTCCCTTTGGTTTAAAATTGTAATATATTTTTTCTTAATGTAAATTTCTTTTTTCTTTGCATAACATTCTGACACAGGCTGCTTTTTAGAAATCCTGCTTCAAATGTATTGGTTCAGATATTTTGTAAATATAAAAAAAGATCATACAATTAGAAGAAAGGAAATATGAGGGACACATAGCCACTTTTCCCTTAATTCTGACACTGTAGTGTCACCTCAAGATCAACACAACATTATTTATAAAATGTGTCTTTAAAAATTATAATTTAATGTAAATTTTAAAACCTGTGTTTTCCTATTATTCAAGCATTATATTATACCCAAAATTCTTTGCCCATTCAACCATCCATGTTTCACATATTCATTCTCCAAATTCACAGTACAATTTCAAATTCATTTTTACAAAGTCAAACTCTTAGCTTTTTAATGTTAAACATTTCGTAAGTACATAAACCAGTGACAGACACATCCTTCTGACTCCAACTCTTCCTTGCACTTAAGGATAGGTGCATCTTGATTAAAAAGTATTATTTTACCATATGCCACCAGTCTGTCCTTCCCATTGTTTCTTTTCTGAAAGAGGCTTCCTGAGGTAACGTTCAAAGAGATACCCTGTTTCCCTGAAAATAAGACGTCTCCGGATGATAAGCCCAATTGGGCTTTTGAGCGCATGCACTAAAATAAGCCCTCCCCCGAAAATAAACCCTCCTTGAAAATATTGCAACACAGCAGCCACCATGAGGTGACCACCATTGCCGCCTCCTGCACCTCAAAAATAACAAGACCTCCCCGAAAATAAGTCCAAATGCTTATTTTAGAGGTCAAAAGAAAATAAGACTCTATCTTATTTTCAGGGAAAGACAGTACCTTTGTAAAGAAGATTTCCACAAATTAGTTTTGAAGAGATGCTTCGTTTGAAATGTTGTTGAAGGAAAGCAGTTATTCAAAACTTTGCATAGTCCTTATAGGCATTGCTGTATCAGTATCTAGTTTTTAGCCCAGGTTCCATTAATGTATGAGAAAGAGTGAGAAACTACATGTAACAACAGGAAGATAAACCCAACACTAAATTTAAATAAAGGCTTCAGTTAGTCTAAAGCCAAAGAAACTTGAAATAATTTATGTATGTTCAGCTGTACTTCTGAAACTAAGTTGGATTAGTTTATACCTGTTCTACTTGGTGTGTACCCTCTCTTTCACCAAACTCTCTCACACAAAAGCATAAGTACAATTCTTCTTCAATTTTATTTTGAAAGATAATCTCAAGTCATGTGATATGGTTTGTTTTGGTTGCTGAAGGCATTCTTTTTTTAATTGGATAAGCTGTGCAACTCTTGCCAGTTTAGAGGCAACTTGATCTCCCTCCATTTGAAAGTGAGGAGGTTTTCACAGCGGACCCAAATATGAAAAGAAACATCTGCAATAATAATGTGTATTCATGCTGTAAGATTGCTCAGATTACAGTATTAATGAAGCACTTCGGTGTTTAACTGACCATGTCTGAAATAAGTTTCTTAGATGGGATGTATAGAGACATCAATACACAGGAAAAAATACTTCAGTGAAAGCACAGCCCGATAATAGCATCACTTGTTTTGACAGAGGGCATGTAGCACTGAAAAAATAACAATTGGAACCCATACCACACTTGATGTATGTTTAGCCATAATAAAATAGTTGACAGCTCCTATAATGTATTCAGAAAAGCCAATGGAAATAAACTGAAGGGTCAGTGAGGCACCCAACAGTTTCAAATAATTCAGAGACATTTAGCTCACTGTTTCTGTAGAACTCTGACCTGGATTTAAATGGTTCTATTCTAACTCGTCCTAGAAAGTAATTACCTGCAAACTATAAAACTGTGTCTTAGGCAACTGCAAAACTGATGGTTTTATTGGAATTTGGCCTCAAAGCGCAAAAAATTATTATAAATCATTGAAGTTACTGGATGTGAGATTTAATAGTCTTGTACACATATGGAGAATTTGATAGGTTTAATTAGGTGAGACTTTTGAAATATAAACACACTGCCAGGTGTTCGATCCTCACCGGCTGAAGGTTGACTCAAAGTCAGTAAAATAAGGACCCAAATTGTTGGGGGCAGTACACTGACTCTGTAAACAGCTTAAGAGAGGGTTGTAAAGCACTGTGAAGGGGTATATATATTGCAATAATAAATCATAGAATATTGCTTCTTAATTTGGGAAAGTTGATGCACATAAACATAAAATGTTAACTTACAAAATATTTATTTGCTTGATTGATTTATATTTCATTCTTTCTTTCATGAGCATCTGAAAAATGCAATATTTTAGCAAAAAATGCTAAAAATAAATAAATCAGCGCAAGTATTAAGTATTAAGGTTAGGGTGAGGGTTAGTATTAAAATCAATGAATAATTAAAAGCCGGTGATATTTTTTATTCTGCAGCTTTATCTAAACATCAATAGAATCTTACAGGAATACGTTGGAAGAACATTTCCCATGAATGAGATGATGACACTGAGTAGCAAGAATATTTTAGAAACACATATCCTATAGATTTATTTCATTTTTTTAAAAACAAAACAAAATATATGACTGCCCAAGTGACACACAATGTGTGGTCTTGACAGGCTAACACTACTTAAGTCTGGTGGAATCAAGAACAATTAGACTATATTTAAAATAATAATAACATCATCTATGCAGCATTGTTGGCAGACTCTGCTTCTTGCCAGAAAGATAAGTCGGCATGGAATGTTGCAAGTGCACCAGAGAACTGAAGAAGAAAAAAGGACATTGGAAGAATATATGAAGGACAGTGAAGAAGATACAGTGAAGCTAATATACTATAAACTGTGTACAGGAGAGACAAAACTGGCCTACAAAAACAACAATAGCATATGAAGAATAGAATAGAAAAAATAGAATAGAAAACACTAAAGTAGCTGCTGCAAGAAATCACATAGATTGATTACAAACAGTGGCATTTCAAAGTAGCAAAATGGTGCATTAGAAGATCTGCAGGAAATACCATTTGTCTGCAAGCAATTGGGTCCACAAAATGGAAGAACATAGAAAATAGAAGAAGCTAAAGTGCTCTAAGACATTATAATGCAAACACACACTTGTTATGCAACACCCAGACTTAACCATTGTTCATAAGAAAGACAAAAAAAAGTCTGGATAGTAGACATGGCAGTATCTGGAGACAGCAGAAGAGAAGAGAAAGCACTGGTGAAAAATCACAAGTACAAAGACCTACAAACAGAACAACTAGAAAAAGAGACCAAAGATAGCATGGATAGTAATAGGCAGCTTGGGTGCTATCCGAAAGCATCTGGAACACTATTTGGCTACCATTGGTACTGACAAAATTACCAGCAAAGACAGTTTACTTGAAAAGCTTGCATCCTGCGACAATACTTTTAATATTATTAACAGCAGATTAATAATCGGATTATTCTAGGTCTTTGGGAAGGACTCATAGGTGGACAAAAATGCCAAAATAAGTCTCAGCAGTTGGCTGACTGTGTGATCAACAAAAATAAATAAATTACAAGTGGGTCATTCTCTCCTTAATGGAATGCCAGGCCCCTGTAGAAAACATTTGCCACTGGGTTCATTACTGGCTATTTGGGTCAGGCAAAAAATATATATGAAAAGTGGCCTCTTAGATATCCAGGACCTAAGCTATATACAATTTTAAAGGGAGTGACCAACATCTTGTATTATATAACTCAGAAAGAGATCAGTGTAGCCTCTACAGCAATTGTGTAACATGGCATTGTTAAGGCTAACCATACAAGCCCATGGAGAAGCTGCTGCTTAGTTGACAAAGTCCTACGATATTTAAGGCTTTAGAGGTCCATAAATTTTCTGGATTAACTCATAATTGGAAATAAAATGGTATGGCATGACAAAATCATATACTTTCATATTTAACAGACATTTGCAAATATCTACCTAATACATCCTCCCATTCATCTGTTGGATATATTGTACCTAAAGAGAAATTTTCCAGACAAACACCCTTCAATTAATATTGACCATAATGAAACATCTGAGGTCTCATTGTCTGTCTTCGGAGTTACGTAAAAACGTGGCAAGGGGTAAATAAGAACAGTTCAACTGTTTCCAATTTTCCAGTCACTTAGAATTTATCAACTGACATTTTCAAAATCCTAGATTCTCATTTTCCTTAATATGCCTGGTTGACTATTCCAATCCAGCTCAGTCACTTGGAGCATTCAAATTCATGCTGGAGCCCATCCTCAGGGAACTTCTTTCTCACCAGAATGTGACCTACTCAGATTGAATCTGCACATTGTCCTGGGATATGTATTTGTAACTTGCTATCATAGCAGTAAAGCAAACAAATATTTTCATATCTTTCTAGATGCCTTCCTCCTCTTAACAGAAGTAATCTGTTTAGAAAGAAACTTGGTATTTGAAAGCAATTGTTTTCCCCATGCTGTTGCTTTCCAAGTATCACAATTCTTTTTAAAATATTAATTTCCTTTTAATAAAGACAACAGCTTGATAAAATACACTTGTAAAATATTACAAATTTTAAGTATATATTTTCCTTGAATATATATTTTCATTGAAGAGATTGTGCAGAAGATAGATGATGATAGATAGATAGACAGACAGACAGACAGACAGACAGATAGAATATATTTTCCTTGAAGAGAGTGTGCAGGTGTGTGTGTGTGTGTGTGTTTGTGTGTGTGTGTGTCTTTTAAGGGGGATTAATGGAAGAAGCATGTTTGGAAAAGATCTGAGGTAAACTTGATCAACATCTTTAAACGTTGAACATTTGAACAGGTGGCTTAAAATAGAATTTCCATGGTCAGTGGAAAGCATTTATTATACCTATTTAAACTTTCCTCAGGACCCCTACCAGATGCTACCTTTGACGGAGAGAATAACAAGAAGGTAACAGAACTTCAGGAAAAGGACTTACAGTATCTTGAGATGAGGGTCTTCAGTTCATCTAATATTTTTAAATCTTCTAAGTAGTAGCTTAAATATATCATCCAAAATGCTGCTGTGCTTTTGGTCTAGGTTTATGATTTATAGCCTGCCTTTTGAACCCAGCGCTCTGTAAGTTAAGTGGAGCTCTTTTACCAAACATTACAACCTGTCTTAGTATGCTATAGAACCTCATTAGGCTTTTTTTTTTTTTTTTTGAGTTAAGAAGGAAAGAGTTTGTCAGTCATTTTTTCAACGCGCTACCTTCTGCTGCACATCTTTCCTTTGGTGCAATCCTCACATATGGCATCCATTCAAAGTTCAATAGCAACAAACTAGCAGTTCCTTCTCCTTCTGAAGACGCCTTCCTTAGTCACCCTCCTCTCTTTGTGAATCCCTTTGAACTTAACCCATCAACCTGGCACCAATCGCATCTGTTTTATAGCACTCTTTAACTGAGGAAGCTAATGTGAAAAGGGGGTCAAACTGCACAGTGTCATTATTCCATGGAAGCTATTACTGTTTGAAGCGGGTGAAAGCTGCTCTTCCATTAGAATAGTTTGCACAGGAGGAGATTCCACATTTTTTTTGGTCTTGTTTAATAGTTGTTTTGCTTGTTGTTTTTTGTTAAAAGTTTGTATTTTAACTTCAGAAATAAAATAAAAATGTATTTTAAAAAGGGAAGAGATTCTAGAAAAAATAGCAACATCTTTCCCTCATGTCTTGGACTTGTTCTCAGAAATCTAGTGTGGTGGGAAGAGAAGGCCCTCTTGTCTCTTGACAACTTGTTTGGCTTCCAAACTAGGGTTGCTAAATGTCCAGCAACAGGAAATATATTTTTTATCCTCTGTCCAACAGACATAGCCTTAAAATCGAATATTTTCTGGCTTTTTGAGTGTCTTTTTAAATTGTTTTTACAACAGTAGTCAATCAAACTTTGGTGTACTGTGACCTTGTAAATCCTCTACTACTTTTTCCCCTCTCATCTGCCAACAGCCTAGATTTACATTATTCAATGTATTTCCTGATTTGAGCAATTGGCTTCAACCCAGCCCCTTCAAATCTATAGTAACTCTAGACTGTAGATCACATGTCCTATTTTGATGGTAGTTTGAGAAGCCTGTTATCATCCATTTTATATTATTGCTAGCAAGTTTTTAAATATAAAGATATGTTGGGAAAAAAAACTGTGATTAGAAAAATGATCTTTCTGATGCTGAGAAAAGTTATTTTATGTAGATGTACAAGTACATTTTCGCAATACTTTTTGTTGTAGAAGTCAAGAAAGTTAAACAGTTGGTATGTGTCCCCTCACACACAATTTGTCCTCTTTCCCAGTTGTCCATGTTTTCCTTGTCTCTTCAGATATCAGGTAACCCTATTCCTAACCACTGTTTCCACCCTGTGATTCTTAGACATCACTAGAAATAGATTTCTAGACCCCTGAAATTTATGACAGAATGGTTTCTTCTCGTGACAACTGATTTCCAAAATGAACCTGATTTTATGAAGTTGCTTGAATCTAATCACATTTTTAAAAGGTTAATACTTAAGATGCATATGTAAAAGCATACAATCTTTCTTAAAATGAGGACTTATTACTTTTCTCCAAAGGAACAACCTCAGTTTTCTCTAGCTTTACATAGCTTTGACATGCTTTCTTCTAAAACATTAATCAGGAACTATCTTTCATCTCCCTCACAGCCTACTTCAAACAGATTGCCTATATTATTTAAAAATCATACACATTGGATTAAGTAATATAATGTATATGTGTTAATCTTTATTAGATATGCTTTGGGTTGTATGTTAATGTGAATACCGGTGGAAATTGGGGTCCGTGTATATGCATATAGATACATTTTTCTCTGTGACCTCATAGCCCTTTCTGCAAACTAATACAATGAACAACTAACTTCTACTTCATAGAAACACAATTAATTTCTATGATCTTGGCTACATGGAAATGATCATTTGGTTGAACAAAATGCATGGAATCAGCTTCCAAAGCATTTTCCCCCATCCAAAACTGTCATAATGGGCTGCACCATCAGATCAGCATCAGGAAGGTGAGAATAACATAGGAGACAGTGGGTATATAGGTAGTCCTTAACTTATGAACACAATTGAGCCCAACTTTTTTGTTGTTAAGCAAGACAGTTTTAAGTGAATTTTGCCTCATCTTTTGACCTTTCTTGCCACAGTTGTTAAGTTGTTAAATTCATAACATAGTTGTTAAGTCAATCTGGCTTGACATTAACTTTGCCTGTCAGAAGGTCGCAAAAGGTGATTGCATCTTGGGATACTGCAACTTTCATAAACACATGATAATAGCCAAGCATTTGAATTTAATCAATTGACCACGGGGGTTACTGCAATGGTTGTAAGTGTGAAAAACAGTCATAAGTCACTTTTTTCAGTGTCATCGTAACTTTGAACAATCACTAAATGATTAGTTTCTAAGTCAAGGACCAGTACAATCTGTGCCTACTTGAGCAATGCAGAGGTGGTTCCTACTGGTTCGTCTGGTTTGGTAGAACTGGTAGTGGTTTGGCAGCCTGGATCGCTGGAACTGGCAGCGGCCCAGGCCTGCCATGCCCCCAAACCGGTTCTCCTAGCAGCGCCTTAGGCACCACCATCTTCTTTTTTGGTTCTGCGCATGCACAGAGCAATTTTATTGCATTGTGCATGTGCACAGCTTCCATCAAGCATGCACGGGTGGCGTGGCCACAAGCAAACCACTCCTGGGCAGGGGTGTGAAAACGCAAGGTCCGTGGGCCAGATCTGGCCCATGGGGCCAGCCTGGAAATATCAAAGGACCACTCCTGTGGTGCCTCTGCTGGCCAAAATGTTTTGGCTTGCAAAGTGCTCCAGGAGGCATCCATCCAATCTCTCCCACCAGCCCCCCGGAGGGGAACTACAATGCTGATGTGGCCCTCAAAGAAATCCAGTTTGACACCCCTGCCTTATGCTAACCCTTTGCTCTGGGTAGGATCCTGGCAACTTTTAGTCAGAAGAAATATGCTCCATTTCCAGTCTGTATTTAAAAGCTTGGCAATGGAAAGATTGCTATTCTGGAAGCGCCCCAAGGGCTAAGGCAACAATCATGAAATAGTGTGAAAACAATGGAGGGAAGGAATTGCAAACTCTTGTATATATAAATAGACAGCTTTCATGCCTGCCCCTGCTTTCATCTGCAAAATGTGTGCCAGGAATTCGGTTCAACTATGTATTGAGTGTATTAGCTTAATAATATAGGCAATTCAAGAATGCTACAGCACCCCCCTTGCCCTTTCTTATTTGCAATATCTTGCAGA
The DNA here is from genome assembly GCF_009769535.1 of Thamnophis elegans. Classification (NCBI taxonomy): domain Eukaryota; kingdom Metazoa; phylum Chordata; class Lepidosauria; order Squamata; family Natricidae; genus Thamnophis; species Thamnophis elegans. The sequence continues at coordinate 66,767,641 of NC_045544.1, read as the reverse complement.
TTGTTTTAATGGTCCCATATATTATTCAGACATCTTTTACTACCTTTTTCAAATAATGAATGTATATCATGGTAGAAACAGTTCAAATTAGGCAAACTAATCTCTTACATTTATCCAAAATGCAAGCATTTCAGGGTTTCTATCCCCAGCTTTTTATGTCAGGGACAGGATCCATTTCACGCACATATCTTCACAATAAATTCATGACTCCAGAACTTCAGAATCTTTGCTTTAGCTTTTAATTTTGTATTGTTTTAAACATTATAATTACATTCCATCACCAATGGAAAAGTATTTTATTAACTTTTTTTTTTTTTTAAAAAGAAACACTTTCTATTGCTTCTCTTGCAAACTGAGTTTTCATCACTAGTTAACTCTATAGATTTTAACACATTCTAACCAGACACTTCAGAGATATATTTCTTCAGTCTGTCTAAACATTCGGGTGAATAGACATTTCATATTTTAATAACATGGTGTTATTTTCCTGATGGAAATTTCTCAACATACTGGAAACAAAACCTCTTCATCAAAAAAGGTTGGATTAATCTTGGTGTGTTTAATCTTGGTGAGTTTTCTACATTACATGCCACTTGTGGGGAGAATCTCACCTTCCTGGAAATGTTTCAAACAAAATAATTTGTAAGGAAGAACAAGGGTAGAATGAGAGGAATAGAAAATAAATCTGAGAATTGCAGAAGGCATAGCCACTCCTAGAAAAAGGCTAAATTCTGAAAGCCCTTGTCAACAAATGTCTGGACCCACCAGCTTCAAGGAAATGAGATAGAGAATCACAAACACTTTGACAGTTGTTCAGCTTGCCAATATGTTTTCTACCAGAATAGCAGTAATCATGGGTAGGACTTCTTGGTATGCCCTCCAAACAGCCCCAACTAAGCAGAGAACATATGCTGTGAAGTCACCGACTGTTCAGATGAAGGTTTTGAACAGATGCTCTCCTGCCTGGCAACCAACAGCAAATAAGAGCCCAAAGCATTAGAATTTTAGGAGATAGGAGAGGCTATGAAACCAATAGGTGGAAGGACATATTGCTGTACATTTAAAGAAAGGATTGATCTCTGAATTGTCTTGCTGAATCAATCATTTGTCCTCAGATGCATCAACAATATATAATTGGTCGTAAGTGATCAGATGCTGAAAAAATTGCTACCCTGACCTGGCTTCTATTATGATTGACTCTTATGATCTAAAAGAAAGTGCCCTGTAATATCATCTTAAGAAAAATGTAGAATAAAGAAGATCTCCATTTAAAAGGCTTTTTAAAAAGTTAATTGTAACCAATTTGACAAGTCAGGCAGCAATACATATTATTAAAAAAAATGGCTTCATATTCAATTAATTAAAAAAAAAATGACAGCAGACTCAAAAAGAAGAGCTGCTAGAAGTGGAGCATGCAGTTACATATAGAGGAGAAAAAATAACTATGGAGCAATCAGCATTTTTGAGAACTGTTAACAGCTGCTAAAATAACCGCTGTGCATATTGCATATGTCATCAAGTAAAATCTATTATGGAATGGACAGAATCATACATATGAAACAGATAAAATATGAAGTAACTTCTCAATTTGTCTTCACATATACTTTCTGCATGAATACAATAATAGGTCTGATATGACATTATTTGGCAAGTTCCATAGAGATACCCCTTTTGACTCCTGGAGACTGCCTGGACAAATCATTGCATTTTCTTGGCAAGGATTTGGAAGTGGTTTGCCACTGCTGTCTTTCTAAATGTGAGAGAAAAGTGACTGGTCCAAACTTCTCCACCTAGCTTCATGTCTAATAGAAATTAGAACTCACAATTTTCCAATTTCTAGCCCAGTGTCTTAATCACTATACCAAGCTGACCCTTCCACCTCTGTTAAGGCTGTGCAAATCTTTTGATATATGTCCTTTAAACCCTTGCTTTACTTAGGACAATCATACAGCCATTTCTGCTTCCAGGGCAATGGTTTTGTAACTTTCTCCCAGTGAGACATTGTATGCATAGCCTCTTCCCTGGGGAAAATATGATCATAGGAAGTAAACCGGTGAATTTGGAAAACAAGTGACTGATTTATTAATTTGAGATGAAATATTTTCTGGGTTGTTCTGCAAGTTGCTAAACACGTCTCTGAAAGGATTTGCATTATCCCCATATGCATATCACATTTTTATTCTTCACAGGTAGGGGAATTTAATCTTTTCTTTAAAAATTTCATCCTAACCTGCAATCATTCAAACAATCAAGAAAGTAGCTATAATAAAATGTCACATTTAAACTGAGGGCTGGGTTGAAGCCACAGCAGGCCCTTAAATGAAATCATTTTGGAAGATTTCCTATATTTTAAAATATAGTTTTAAGGACAAACAGTAAAATCATGAGTTTAAAAATAAAGCCCAGAGGAAACCACCTGTTCAAAAGTGATTTAAAAAAGACGTGCAGGTTTTGAACAGGCAACATTTGTTTTGCTAAGCAAAGATCCTAACCACTCTGTTCTTACTCCACCACTGAGAAAGGGGGCTGGAAACCATTAGACACACCAGCTCATTAAAAGGATGGTCCTTCTACAAAAAAGCCAGTGAGTTGCTGAGGTTGTCTGCCACAAATTCATGCATTCAAATCCAAATGGACAGGAGCACTCAAAGCAGTGGTGGGTTCTGGATCCTGTTGCAACTGGTATGGTGAAATGAGGCCAGGTGTCTACCACGTGCACACACGCATGTGTACTTACCACCCACGACGCTCCAGCTGCTCGGGGGAGCATTGCACAGGCGACATACACTCCATGCATGTGCGTGAAATCCCCGATTGGCTCAAATACAGGTAAGGAGGACGGGCAGGCGGGTGGGCCCTCCGAAGCACCATACTGGAATGGTACCTGATGCTCCCAGAAGGCTCCGGTACACCCGTACCGGGTTGTACCGGTCATATCCGACCACTGGCTCAAAGAGGTATAAAAATGTACTTTGGAAGTACAACAGAGGTGCAGGTCCTAAACTCAGTTTGAAAGTTTCTGTCTATTGTCTATTTCTATCTTCCAGGAACAGCTATATGCCCATTCTTCTGATGGTACAAACCAATAGTAAAATTAAATACAAATCTAAGCTAGAAAATGTCCTGATTAATGCCATAAAATCATACTCAACTCTTAGTGATTACATAGATAAATCTTTTCCATGTTGCTCTGTCTCTAACATCCTTCAGCTCATCCTGTGACACTCTAATTATCAATTGTCCCAAAGATGCTTTTTCAGGGGGCTACTGACTTTGGGTTTTTTTGTTTTTTTTTGAAGACAGTTCACTTCTCATTCAAGAAGCATCTTCAGCTCAGACTGGATGGTAGGGAATGGAAGGATTTATACTCCATTTATACTCCTTGCTGGTCATTTGCATTCTTTTAGAGAGTCATTGAGCCACATGGAGATTTATCTGTGTCATGAGGGTCACCTGAGTAGTGCAAATGGGTGTGGAGTTTGTTTGGAATTGCTGAAAGGACAATTGTAGACAGTGCTTTCTGCTGCAGGATGTTTTTTGCCCTGTTTCCCTTCCCTGTTTAACACAAGCACAGGCGGTTGGGGATGAGTCTGTGTTACCTGCATCTCAAACTGAAGTGCTAATGGTTCCTATAGTCTGCATTCCCCTACCCTCCCCAGAAATCTGTTCATACTCCCACACCATTCGAAGGGATGTTGATCCCAAAGTGAATAGCTAAAAGTCTATGGAGATTCTCAGGCATCCAGATGAGGGATATCACAAAGTGCTTTTCAGGACGCAACTGGATTTTCCTGTTTTTTCTTTGAAAGGCGTTTCACTTCTCATCCAAGAAACTTCTTCAACTCTGACTCCAGAGTTGAATTCTCTCCATAGACTTCTAATTACCAATGTATTCAAATTGCTGCTGGTTGTCCTCTTCTTCAAAAGCTCAAAAGTGACGACACTCTTCCTACCTTGCTTGTTCAATGACCAACTTTTGCTTCAGTAGAGCAAGAGACAACTTGTGGCATTTGTCCTAGTGCCTTAATTCAATTTGCTTTGGATCATCACCAGTTTGTATTGTTAATAATAATTATTTATACATGTTCAAATTTCCTTCTCCACATTATCTGTTATATTATTAGTTTGAACACAGTGTTGTCATTATTTCAGTTTAAGAGCATCTATTACACAACTATCTACTTTTGATATTGCTGTTGCTTCCTCTTTGTGAATCACAAACTATGACATGCTTGGCTGCTCATTTTATCATGTCTTCCAGATTCCAAATTTGTCATATTATAATCTTACTAGCTCCGATATTTCTCTATTTAGTTATATTTACCTACACTTTCTATATCATTCAGCTGTGTGTTTCTTAAAGCTTTTTCCTTTATTGCATCATAAATCTTCATAAACTGTGTGTATTCATGCTTCATAGTACACTGATATAATATCAGCCAGGAATTTCTTCCCTGTGTTTTCCTTTCTAAGCCATTTTATGATTCAATTTTTTGACATGAAATGTGATTTATAATTCCTTGGAATTATAGTACATTTTTAATACTGACTACCATTTTTTTTGTTCATACTACTTGGTTGTGGTATTTGCCTCCACATTCTTTTTAATAGAGGCTGCAGTTGAGTAGCAGTCAGTTCTGTGCCAAAAACTATCATCACCTTGCTGATCCATGAAGATAAACAATACAAAACCCTTACTTTGATACATTTTTTCTAGGACTGTGCAACTTTTATTATCTTCAGAACAGCTGGATTGTAATAGATGAAAAATATTTGGAAAATTGATTGTGGATTAAAAGATCAAAATGAGCAAATAGCTCCATACCTATTCAAGAAGGGAAGAAAGAGGATCCAAGAAACAACAGTCAAGTTAGAAAGGGTACTAGAACAACTCGTCAATGTTTTGAAGATAAAGAATTTTGACAAAGCATTAAAAGAGACTGTCAAACAATACATAGGTGAGAAAAAAATGCTGTCCTTATAAGAACTATGACAGGTTACTCAAAATTGTGTCATTTCAAACTAACCATATCTCATGAGAGAATGACTTCATTGATGGAACAAGCAAATATTGTGCTGCAGATGTAACTTAGCAAAATATTAATAGAGTCTTATAACAGAGTGGACAAGAGAAATGAATATGAGTAGTATAGTGTAGTACACTCCAGTGAATTCCCTCCCCTCCCAGATTCAGTAATCACATAGAAAGGATCCTTTGAAATAGTTTTTGCATGAACCTGGAAATATTTGGTAGCATTCTTCAGAGTTCTGTCATCAGCATGTATTATTCACCATCTTTGCAAATGTCTTAACCTCATTGTATCCAGATAACATTCAGAAGAGACGTAAGGAGATATCACTTTAATTCACTTGGATCATAAAAGGAGGAGGTACAGCACAATTAGATTTGCATGTTGTTGTTGTTATTGCCAACCCTCGTGTTTTAGTTTTTGCAGGGAGTTTCATGGTCTGATCTACCTAATAGTGCTGACACTTGGGAAGTTGGTTAATACACAGAGAACACAATCACAATTTGGAATAATCTCAATTGTCTAGGACAAATCAAATAGGACAGTGTTCAACAAGTTATGATCCTGCATCATAAAAATCAACTGCTAGATACAGAATGGAGAAACCTGGGTTGATAAAGAATGCATTCAGTGGTGGGTTTCTATTTTTTTCCTACCGGTTTGCTCATGCGCGTGTGCACATGCAACACTTCTGCGCATGTGCAGAAGCATGTGGTGGCAGGTGGGTGAAGCCTCCTCCTATCAGTTCGCCTGATCCAGCCCAAACTGGAGCAACCCACCTCTGAATGCATTTGAGAAAAATCTAGGAACCCTACTGAAACATCAGCTCAGCATGAACAAATAGAGTGTGTAGTGTGCATATTGGGCTACATTAACACAACCATAGTGTCTGGCTTATGAAAAGTAACTCTTCTACTATACATAGTTAAGACTTGTATGTGGACTCCTAGTTTCAATTCTGGGTATCTCAATTTAGTCATTACCCTGGCATTCTAAATGTATTATCAAATCGGTTTGCAAAGCAAAAAGATCAACACAGAATATTAACTCTGAACGAACCAAAAGGACATCTCCAATCAATAGCAATTTAATTCCCCTCTGCTTGTTCCCATCTTCTACTGTTTTCCGTGTGACTTCTCATCTGATCTCTTGACCCTCGCTTCAGCAGGGTGAGGCGTAAAATTTCATTATATAACCCTAAAGTGGCTGCTGTTATCTCTAAGCTTCTGTCTTCTTTTTAAGTTTCTAAGTACAATCTGAATGTGGCACCATCTTTGCTATATTCAAGGCTCTCTTCTTTGGGTTTCTGATTTTTGTTTTTGTTTTTTAAAAAGCTAGTTTTTCAGGTATTGGAGTGTTTACAAAGAGTAATTTTAAGAGAATCCATTCAGACACCTTTGCCTCAAGGAAGCAGATACCCCCTTCAACAGCACTGAACAGTGCTGATAATCTTCAGAAGTCTGGGACACTACAGCTAGACAGGTTATTATAAGCCCTAATCAAGGTATCGGATCATACCCAAACAAGTATTTCTTCCACCTTTTCCTTCCTCAACAGAAATGATTAATGGCTTAACCCAAGCATGTTACATTTAGGAATTCCTTGTTAGGAATTCATAGAATCATTCAAGTCTTCTGAGGTTAGTCCATGCTGACAAAGATGGACTTTGTATTGCCAGAGTGATGGATGGGTGAAGCAGTGCAGAAATCCTCATTATCAGTTTCTCTGGGATAGAAAACATGAAAACACTGTTGCATCCTGTGTGAAAAAAACTGATAAGAAACACGCAGAGTCACTGAAATGCTAATCTAAACTGAAATGCAGAAACACACATGAGCAAAACGTAAATTCAGAGAGAAAACTTTCAAAATTAACAGAACAATTACTTCTGTGATTTTATCATTTTTCCATGGCATTGCTTGTATAGCTATTGTGGAACATAAGTAATCAAGGTACGGTAGTCATTGACTTACATTCATTCATTTAGTGACTGTTCAAAGTTACAACAGAACTAAAAAAAGGACATACAACCAGTCCTTGCAGTTGCAACTGTCACAGCATTCCCACAATCATATGATCCACATTCAGTCACTTGGTGACTGGCATGTATTTATGATGCTTCCTTACAAAATCCCAGATTAATGTGATTGCCATTAATTACCTAGTTACCTTCTGACAAACAAAGTCAATGGGAGAAGCCAGATTTGCTTAAAGTCTGGGTGATCCACAATAACCACAATGATTTGCATGACAACCGTGGCAAGAAAAGGAAGTAAAATCTGGGACAACTCCCTTAAGAACTGCCTCGCATAAAATGGAATGAAAATTCTGATTCCATTTGTGGTCATAAGTCAAGGACTATCGGGCACTAATTTCATCAGTCCATACCCTTCATTCCTGGGCAGATATTGAAAATACACAGATCTGCCTTCAACAAATCCGTTCTCATTTCACCTGAACTGTGAGGACTTTCAGAGGTTAGTCCTTAAACAGTACCCTGACCTATTTCTGGATCTTGGCAGAAAAGGAATTTTCCCATCATCTTGTTCTATTTATGTAAGAATTAGGCTGGGTTTGGGAGCTGGGAGTAGGAAAGTATCGGTAACATAAAGTGAGTGATACTAAGTGTCTATGGAGATTCTCAGTCATCCCGGTCATGGTAGTGTTGTGGCCCGCCGGCAGCCAGCTGAGCTGGCAGCAGAATTGGACAGTGAGAAGGTTGGGGAGGAACAAGGGTCAGTCCTGGCGGCTGAAGAAAGCTCAGATGATGGTTCTGCTTCAGAGGCAGACGGGAGCTAGACAACAGTGAGGCAGAGGAACAGCTGGAGCCTGTTCTCCATGTGTGCATGCACGGAGCTGCCAGAAGACCAAAACAACTAAGAAAGCAGGGTAGACTTAGGAGTACAGCCACACCTTGGAGGTGATTGGCCCCTCCCATAGGAAACAAAAGAGGAGTGAATGGGGAGTGAGCTTTTGCCGAATGAATTTGTTCATTCGGTTGTTTCAAGAATGGAAAGTTCTGTTTGCGACTTTGTGCCAAGTTTTGTCTTGCCCTGTGCTTGGAAACTAGTTATCTGGCAGCTCTCCAAATGAGATAAGGTTCATGTTGGTAAATATTCCTCTAAAAGACTGTTTGCTAAGTCTTGCTGACTTTGAATGAAAGGAATTCACAGTCCTGTAAATAAAAGGGATTTTGCTGGGACCAAGACTCTGCTTACTGCTTTTTAAGGAAGCCTAGGTCAGAACAGATTGTCCTAAAGATGCACTTTGCTGGACTTTCTGGTTTTTTAAAAAAGATATTTTGCTTCTTATCCAAGAAGCTTCTTCAGCTCTCTTCAGCTTCTTGGATGAGAAGCAAAATGTCTTCAAAGAAAATCCAGTTGCCTCTTTAAAAAGCACCTTTGGGAGTGAAACTAAAGTTTTCCACATTTCTTTTGTTTTGCAGAAGGTAAGTTTTGATAATTTATTTCTTTATATTTTTACTTATTTATTCAATTTCTATAGCTCCATACCTCAACCAAATGACTTACAAGTGGCTTACAGCTCTAATACTATAATACAGTTAAAACAATTAATAACAGTAAAAATGTCTCCTTAACATTTATATGCTCCAGTATTCTCACCTCAGATGGAAGAAATCGTGTGTCGCATCATTTCAGCACTACAAATGCCATAAATGGGCAATGTCATCAGAGTAAGTTTTAAAAATTGCAAAAGAAAAGAGTGCTTTGCATGCCATATGTGGCTTTGTGGTTGTAAATTGCCTATTTGTGGGGCAATTGGCTAAGACTCACAAATGGAAAGGGCTCCATCACAGATACAGTTCAAATGAACAGATTTTCAGTGCTGTAAAACTAATCAATTAAAACTTAATCCCAAGATCTTATTTCAATAGAGATGCTGAAAATGGGTTTTGGGCTAATCTGCATTCCAAGCAGATTTCAAGTAAAACTGAGCTTAAATGCTTTCCAGCCTTTGCCTTTCCCAGAATATGCCTGCAAACTCAAATCGGTTAATACAAACTCTTTTTTTCCTCCCTTCTGCCTGTCAATTTTCCTTGAGAAACACACAGCAAGCATATGCACTTTTCCAACATAAAAACATCCTTCTAGGAAACTATATTGCTGGAAAGTACTGTGTAGTCTTTCTTTTGGAGTTTTGGATACTACATATCATGCCAGTCTCTTTGGGGTCAAGCAATGTTATGTAAAGCGCAGAAAACCATTTCTGCTTCCCTATAATTGCATTTTATTTTTATTTTGTTCTTTGCATTTCCCATGTCTCTCTTTCAGATTTACTTCAACAGCTATATTTTTTCTGTGCAATCACTTATGCATTGTTTTTTGTTTGGTATACTTCACTTATGCATTAAAAAAATAAAAAACCCTCCTTCTGAAGATCTTGTAAATTTAATTGTATAATTACTTTCTTGGTCTTTTTCTTGACTCATAAATGCTGTGTTAATGGATTTGTTTTGCAATTCATCTTTATTCTCAGGGATCAAATCATTTCATATATTTCTTTAATACTGGCACTCACTTTTTTTTTATTCGGTTCACATAAATTATGTTCAACTTAGTTTTATATTTTCCTGACATACTTAAATGGTAAAATGGGCTAAAACATACTTTTTCCCATTTATTTTAACAAACTTTCATTCCTTGCACAAACCTCTTAGTACATATTACCTTCTAAGATTTGTGAGTCTGAAGATTTTTCCATCCGTTCCCAATTTTACTAAACATTCTACCAAAGTGCATACATCAGTGTTTGCCCCAGTTTTGTGATAACTTCAAATCATTAATTCAGTTTTGTTTATCAGAAATAACTACCTTGATTACATAAAGTTTCAGATCTATTTTCCACATAGCATCATAAATTCTAACATTCACTGCAAATACCTTAAGTAGGTTCTCAACCAACAGCATAGCAGTATCTACTTATGAAAATATACCACCAAGACACCTCTATGATCATCACAAATATTTGTATACATTTAGCCATAATTACATTAATCTGGCAAGGGGACAGTACAGAACTTTGGTATATTCCTTACTCAATATTCAACAATTCACGAAGCATACCAATTATTTTCCTGTATGTTTTATTTCATCAACTACTGCTGTTTCTGGATTCAGCTGTCAGCCTTCATATGCATACAAACATTTCATAATTCTATTCTATTTCATGTATCATGTACCTTTCTCAATAACATGCACAAGTGAAATAAAATGTTATTTTTCTCAATGACTTGTTTATTTGAATTTATTAGCCACCAAGTTACAATGGATTTGCTAAAGAGCAGAAGTCTGGTCTGAATATCCATGCCCAACTCATGCTGCCCTTTTTGAATGTTGTTTCTTATTTTCTCTAATTTCAGTCAGAATTCAGCAAGTTACCTGCCCACACATTTAATAAAGGAGTATCATCTCTTTCTCCTCCCCCTTGCTCCTCCCTCCCACAATTGTGTTTATACTTTTTCTGACTACCTTTCCTCCTCCATATATAGTCAATCATGTTCCAAATCTTTGATACACACAACCACTTAGTTCTGCAAAAAAAGAACTTCTGAATTTGCCATTCAGTCAAGAACCCACTGTCTTGCTATTGTGATCCAGGATAATAGGCTTTATTCAAATGAGCCACACCAAAGAACCCAGGTAGAAACCTAATCGTCCATATTCTAATGACATTGTCTGTCTCTGTATGACGTATAAATGGTTGCCTGCTAAATGACAGGCCTGCCTTGGCTGTTTTTTTACAAGAACAAGAATACAAATTTTCCTCAGGGGCTTAATGGAATGAACCTATTGTTTTCAGTAATAAATGCTGATATCTTTTAAATAATCTTCTTTTCAAACCAAACAACACCAGTTCTATGCAGTTGGATGAATATTGTGGGTTTTTTTTTCTTGTGACATTTATGCTAAGATCCTTCTTGAGTTCCAAAATTGCTGCAGTTTGGGGCAGATATGCTATACCATTTTAAAAAAGATATTGTTTACTATTAATCAATTGGACTATTATTGATTTAATTTCATTTTCTTTGACTTTGCCACATTTCAGAAAATAGGTGTTCAGGGCCATCTGTAAACAGCAAAAACCCATCATAGCTGCATCCAGTATTTTCTTGAACTAAAATATACCTTTTTTTCCTTCTATATACTATAGGTTTAGTTCTCTTCAGTAGAGTATTATTATTACTCTATCATTAGTATTTGCCTCACTTCAATCTACATTAGGCAGCAACTTACAACTATAAATAGGCAGCTCCAGCCAAGGAATCAGAAGACCACTCATAATACATGATCTCTCACACTTCCACAGTTTCTTTTTCCCTCATCACATTAAAAAGTGGGGGGGGGGGTCAATGAAATGGAATCACTCAGGAGGAAAGAGAAGAATGGAAAGGAATTTCAGTTGGATGGCATCTCAGTATTTGAATATAAAGCCCTTCTGATGTAGATGTGAAGTAGAAAATAGGCTTGCTTTTGTATAAACAAAGGAAAATGGATGGGAATGAAGGTCTAAACATCACTGGTCTGTGCTGTTCATTTTGTATTTCCCTCACAATTTTTTTTTACACAGAAGGCATTTAAAGTAAAGTATAAATTTACTCCTTTTGTGGACGCCTTTCTCACACTTTCCTTCTCTGTTTATATTCATTGTCTTTGCTGTTGCAACAAATAACAGGGGATAATTCATGTTTCCAACTCTTCAGCCTATAAAAGCTGAAAGACCACAGTACCCTAGTTTTGATATTTATATGTTTTAGTGTCTCCTGAAACATCTAATGAACTGATCCAATGTCAAAGAGCCCTGAGTAGAATTTTTCCCCAAAGAGCTTCAGGCATGTATTTTTACAGCTACTAAGGCAGAACTGGAAAAAAAACAAAAAAAAAAACAAGGTTCTACAAGTCTCTTAAGTGTTTTTACGAAAGTAAATATAAGAGTCTAGATCAGGGGTTGTCCAATCTTGACAACTTTAAGGTTTGTGGACTTCAGCTCTCGGAATGCCTCAGCCAACCATAGCTGGCAAGTGAATTCTGGGATTTGAAGTCCACAAATCTTCAGGTTGTCAAGGTTGGACAACCCTGGTCTACATATTTTCTGATTTGCTGGCTAGGTCCAGGACATCAGAAAAAGGCCCTTGTCCTTCCAAAGAATCTGGCTTTTGTTCACTCACAGATTATGAGCTTTACTTTCATATCTTTCCAGGGATGAACAGCTGAGTGTCCTTTCGTGACAGAAACTAATGTTAGCCTAAGGAAAAGTATGGATCAATTTACAATTTCATGATAGAATACTTTTCAGATCCATCAATTTATTTGCCAATAGAGATTTAAATGTCCTTTAGAATGGGGGGGTGGGGACGGAGGGGGGGTGATTAGTGTAAATTTCCGTTCTTCATAAACCTCCCTTCCCCATTCATCTGCATGAATCCTCTTAGTTCTGCTATTGGTTCTAACCTTTATTTCTCTCTCGCTTTGCCAACATTTTGTTTCAGAGGTGGTCAAAATCTACAGCACTTGGATGTAGGAAAGGATAAGTCTTTCCAATGAAGCAATTAAACAATTGGTGAATGAGGGCTTTTGGAGTATGTGAGAGGTGAGAGAGGGGAGGCAGAGCAGAGGTGGTATTCAGCCAGTTCTGACAGATTCTGGTAGCGGAAATTTTGAGTAGTTTGGAGAAAAAGCAAATAGCATGGTCCTGTCCCTGCTGCCTCCCAGCTGATCTTTTGTTGCCCTGAACAGGAGAATGGAGCTGGAAAGCAGATTAGTAGGGTGGGGAGGGAATAATCTTCCTCCAGAAGTGGGGAGGGAATGGGGATTTTGCAGTATCCTTCCACAAAACCACACCCACAAAGCCACATCACGCCTACAAAACCACACCCACAGAACCAGTAGTAAAAAAAATTGAATCTCACCACTGAGGCAGAGCTATATATTTACTTCACTTATGAAGCCCATAGACAACTTTTCTCCTCTGTGGCTCTTTTTTTTATAATGACTTCTGCATTTCTGATTTATTAGAGCAAATATACACAAATATATACATAAAAACACGGATGGCAGTTTTGTATTTTTTCTCATTTCATTTTTGCTATTATCACAACTACAGAAATGAAGCACAGATGCCATATCTTTCCCCAATACTAGCTCTGTTTACCTGAAAATATAACTTTGTTAGGGAGAAAAATAATTTTAATGCAGGAATTAACAAAACATATATGCTTTGCAGCTCCATGATTAACATTGTGTTTGTGTGTACACACATATGGACAATGATTAACATTGATCCTATTAATACCATTTGTTCTTATCTCATCCACTTCTTTAGCAAAAATGGTTTATCAGTATAATCTTGCCTTATCCTAAAGAAATACACACTTTTTCACTCATCAACCATTTCTAGAGTATCACATCTGAATTGTATATAAAATTGTCCTGCATACAAAGAGTTATATTGGCCTTCCCCAAATTGGATATTATCCTAATGCAAATTTCACTTCCCAGAATTCCCTATTACTGCAAATTTCAGATTCAAATTCCTCTATCTCTGGAAAGTGTCTAAACTGAAAAATATTGTTAGTGCTTCACAATTTCCATTTCTCAATGTGTCAAACGTGGTTTTGGTGTAATTAATTATCTATTTTTATGCTTTTGCCAATTCAGAAATGCCGAGGACAAGCATATCACTTTTATTCCATGCAAAAGAAAAGAAATAAAAGGAGGAAAAATCCAAGCAGTACAGCACAGATTAGTCAATTTCACTCACCTTTCCTGGCTTTGAAAGGTGAACTGCAAAACCGTTAAACCAGCATTCCACTTACAAGACCTGCTTAGTATAGCTCAAGTTTAAGAGCCATTCAGACATGACTTTCAAACAGCCTCCTCTTTCAAAAATTCCATTGTTTCCAATTCAACCAATTCCTCTTCCATCACAGCTGAGGCAGAAGTAAATCTGCTCAGCTGCTGAAGAGAGATTAAAAATGTGAGATCGGAGTGGTACAGAGCTGATCCTGGAGCAATGCAGAATAAGGTGCCATGAGGTACATCTTGAAATTCTCTAGGTAATACTTTCAAATCCTCACTTTAAACAATCTGAACCTGAATTTTGCATTTTGTACCATTCAGTCAGCCCCATATTTAGTTTTTCTGACCCCACACGTGAAAATACTTTATGAAAGACGTGAAAAATGTTGATCTATGCACTTTTTTTAAAAAATTTTTTAAATACCCACCTAACTTAAAGGAAGTTTAAACTGGATAATTGTGGTAGATGCTATTGGATTGCTGCAAGGCATCCCTTAAATAATAGACTGATTGGGAAATGAAGCTCATCTGCAGCAAATAGTTTTCTTAATGAAGCAGGTAAAATCTCCTTTGAATTGTGCTCAGTGTTTAATGTTTTTTATGAACTTTTCTTGACAACAATATACTGGTGACTTGGAACTGTCTTCTGGGATGTCTTTTGACTACAGTATTTAGTGTACCCTACAGATCTGGTAGACTAACCAAACCTGACACTTAAAACCTCATACAAGGTCATCTGGATGCTACTAAGCTTTAATTATAGCAAAGTGTTTTTCAATGATGCTGGCATATATAAATATGTACTTGCATAATTCTTAAATTCAGGGGCTTACAGTAGCTTCCAAGAATACTGTATTATCAGACCCCAGGGGCATAGAAATGGAAGGTTTCATTTTGGGATATAATTATTCTAAAGAGACTAATGGGTATTTATTTCCTTACTAAGCTTCCTAAGGACTGAGGATTTTGTTTCTCCTTTATCTGAGAACATTATATGCATTGGATCTATCAATCCAAGTCTTTTTCCATGGATCTTGGCAAACTAAATATTGCACAGTGAGCAATGGGAGTTGACAAGGATACTGTTTTCCCATAGTTATTCTAATGTCTTGTTTAATTTCTTACTTTCTGTTATACTTTGAAAGAAATTATTTAAAATCAGGAGCTCAATGTTTTTCCCCACTGTTAAAAAAAAGGCAGGGGAGGAAGGTGGGTGAAAAACAATTTTCATTAAATTATTAGTTTTATATAAATCTATGCAGTGACTTACCTTTGGACTATAGTATGTCATCCTAGCAATATTGTAAGGGCTGGAAAAAGAAACAAAACTCATCAAGTATAAATCAACTACTTTAAAGAAAAATCTTCTTGGTTTCCTACCATCAAAGTTCATTCCAATCCTACAGTCTACATTTTCTATGTCTACGATTACTTATTTTCAGGGTTCAAAAGATATTAAAGAGAGACAAGACAGAAATTAATCATTGTAAGGTGATCTGACAAAACTTGAGGTCATCATCTCTGGACAGTAAATCCCATCAGCTTGGGAGCTACATTTGGTGGCTTCTAGGTGGTGGGCCTTTTTGGCTGTGGCTCCCGGTTTGTGGACTATCCTTAACTCCAAAATAATTTCTCAACATTTGACCTGCCAAAGATCCTTTAAAACATGGTTGGGCCATTAGGGGTGGGGACTTCAAGGGATTGGGCAATTATTAAAGTGGCTTCCCTGTTACTAAGATCTCCTCGTTGACATTTGTCTTTAGTTTTGTCTTTTACATTTATAAAATAATGTAATAATTTAAATTAGTATTGTTTTATATTTATTTAACTGTTACTTAGCCTTGCTGCATGCTGCCCAGAGTCACTTGTTTTTGAGATGGGTGGCTATATGAATCTGACAAATAATTGTGACTATATTTATTATAAATACTTCTTCCCGCATTGCAGAGCTGTTGCAATATGCAATACGCTACCGTCAAACATTTTTCTCTACTCTGATGGTGCATATGCATAATGCCCACAGAAAAGTTTTCTCTGAATGACTAAATGCATTGCCCTACAAATAGGGTCTAAGTACTTGATTTGCCCAGAAGGATAATTTGGGTGGTGTGGCAGTGTTGGCAGGTGGGATATGACGATCAGACAAGAATACCTGCAATCAGGTGAACAGCTTAGGAAATCAAGGAACATCCCTAGGTATGCAATAAGAAAGAAAAATTGGCAGGTATACAAGATTTAAATCATATTTAATGATAACATGACAAACAACAAACTGACAAGGCCTTCTGACAAATAAATAAATAATGAAGGCGCCATCCTGTTATTAGCCTAAGAGACAGAGCGAGAGACACTCTGTATTCTGCATTCACAGCCAAACATTTCCTTAAGGAATAAGACCGTTGAAGGTGTAAAATGATATGAATCATCTAATCTTCTGCAAGTACCCACTTCTCCTGATTGTCAGCTATATGACTCAAAGGCTGTTGATATAACAATAAAGCTGTTGTACTATATATACATCACTGTCATGGGCTTTGATACATTCACACCATTACAGAGAATGGTAAATGAGGAGATGGAATGTGTTGTGAGTCCCAGAATGGTACACTCCCATCATTCTATTCCTTCACTTTTAATGTTCACAAAAAGTAAAGTCTTGGTTATTCAAAACAGGCTCTTCTGGCATGGGAAGTCTGGCTTTTAATTAATGTTTAAATTGATTGTATTTTACTCACAAGATCTTACCTAAGTGATCTTATGGATTTGATGGAGATTAATATGCTTTACATTTTGTTTTTTTATAGTTAGGAAATTGTTTGCCATTCAGAACAGTCTATAGCAGGTGTGTCAAACTCAAGACCTGAGGGCCGGATCCAGCCTGTGGAGTGCTTAGATCAGGCCTTGGAAACAGCAAAGGACTGGCCTGCAGTGCCTCTGCCAGTGAAAATGGAACTCAGGAAGGCCGCGTGCAGCCCTCCTGTTTTCACTGACAGAGGGTTTGCATCTGAAAATGGAGGGCTGCAGGTGGCATTCCCAAGCTCTGTGCTCTCTTGCAAATGGTTGCCGGAGGCTGTCGCAGCCAAAAGTGGAGCTCAGGAGTCTGTTTTCTCTGGCAGTGTGCTTGGGCCACCACTGGGACACTGGCCATGCCTACCCTGGCCACACTCACACTCTGGCCTCCCAAGGTAAAACACAACCCTGATGTGGCCCTCAATGAAATTGAGTTTGACACCCCTGGCCTATAGGGTAAGTCTAGCTAGCATTGGGGTGTAAGCTTTAAGGTCATAAACATAAAAGAAATTAACATATGTCAGATAATGCATGCTCTCTCTCTCTCTTTTCTTTTCTTTTCTTTTCTTCTTTTCTTTCAAGCTCAGTGAGATTTTTGGCCTTGCCACATAAATACATTTATAGTCATTGGCTATTTTCTTCCTACATTTTCTGGAAAAAACTTTGCATTGCTCACAACTATGGAGGAAAGAGTCATTCCAGCGACTCTCATAAAGCTTATGTCTGGTAAGGAATTCCTGAGACTGAACAAGTTGTAGAATACAGAGTAGAGATTTTGTGACCCTTCAAATATTGCTGAACTATAAACCCTAGCAACCCAGCTACCATGCTAGGTGATAAGGAATGCTAATAGTAACTTGCCATTCCGTGACATTTGGAGAAACACAGGTTCCTCATTTGGGTTTAAAAGGACAAGTAAGAAGCAGAAAATATTGATTAATGGGTTATACATAAGGTGACCAGACGTCCCGCTTTCAGCAGGACCGCCCCACTTTTGAACAATTTGTCCCACGTCCGTTTTTTTTTAAAGTCCCAATTTTTTTTAAAGTTACGAAAAAGCCTCCAGCCGCTGAGGCTCTCCTAGCAACTGGGAGCGTATATTCTTCTTTGAGATGAGCGCATTCCCGCCCGTGCGTCCCTGGGAGCTGTTGCCAATGGCTGAGGGAGGAGAAGACTTACTCCATGTGGAGACCATGGGCTTCCCTCACGGATTTTTTCTTTTTCTGTTGCTTTGAGCAGCCCCTCCCTCCCCCCTCTCTCTTTCTCTCTCGGAGCTAGCAGCTGCCTCCGAGGCTGTCCAAGGACTGCTGCTTTGCCTCGGCTGCTCGGGGCTTCTAAATTGGCATTGCGTGTTGTTTGGGGAGGGGATTACTGTGCCATAGAAACACAGCGTATGTCTCACGTGGCTGATAACTTGGTCTCTACAGAAGAGGTAATTTTAAAAACTTCAGAGCGAATCCAGAAAGAGGGGAGAAAGAGGCTGAAGGAGTGTGCACGGAGGGGGGATTTTCTAAACCCCATTGAATCTAGAGGAGGGGGGAGAGAGAGAGAAAGAGAGAGAGAGAGAGAGAGAGAGGGAAAGAGGGAGTGTGTGCACGGAGGGGAGATTTTCTAAACCCCATTGAATCCAGAGGAGGGGAGAGAGAGAGAGAGAGAGAGAGAAAGAGGGAGTGTGTGCACAGGAGTGGGGATTTTCTAAAAGTCCCATTGAATCCAGAGGAGGAGTGTCTGTGTGTGTGTTTGTGTGTGTGTGTGTGTGTGTGTGTGTGTGAGAGAGAGAGAGAGAGAGAGAGATAGAGAGAGAGACTATCACTAAGTGTTGTAGCTTATGATTCTTGATGAATGTATTCTATTTTTTTTATGTACACCGAAGACAAATTCCTTGTGTGTCCAATCACACTTGGCTAATAAATTATTCTACTCTACTCTACTCTACTCTACTCTACTCTACTCTACTCTACTCTACTCTACTCTACTCTACTCTACTCTACTCTACTCATTTCTATTTCAATTCTAATAAGGAGTTTAGCTTCTCTCTCTTGAAAATGTAAGCTAGCATAAGGCATTATAATGCAAGCTAGCTTTAGCTTTCAAACAGTTCATTTAGTGACCAAAGTTACAATGGCATTGAAAAAAGTGACTGATGACCATTTTTCACACTTAGCGACCATTTTTCACACTTAGTGACCATTGCAGCATCCTCATGGTCACATGATCAAAATTTTGATGTTTGGCAACAGATTCATATTTATGATGCTTTCAGTGTCCTGGGGTCATGTAATTGCCTTGTGTGACCTTTTGACAAAATATAAAATTTTTAATCAAGGCCCCCCCGCCCCCGGTCAATGGTGTCCCTCTTTACCAATCTGAAAATCTGGTCACCTTAGTTATACATGCTGCTGAAGAACTATTAGATAACATATGGCAAGAATCACATGGAACATAAGTTAGAGGAAAGTAAAGGGGGGCTCAGGTAGGTGGACTATGTAGCTTACAAAGTGGCAATTGCCACTTCCTGTGCTGAAAGATTTCACCTGCAATGATTGACATGACCTGTAGTGGTCATCACAATTTTCAGGCCTGAGTAGTGCTGGGTCCAAGGATAGCAAAATTGGCTATTTACCATGGAAGAAATCCCATAGAAGATCTACTAGCTTAATACCCGTTACACCCTATTTTGAGTAACTAAGATCTATTGTACTCTAATTCTTACTAGGCATAGTCCAACCTTTCCACTTTGAAGTGTAGCAGGTAGGTGCTGGTACTACATTTGGAGACCCCTTTCCTAATTTTTATATGTATAAAAGTTGGAGGTGGAGAACTATGGCCTTTTTATGACATATGTTCTTCAATTCCCAGAATTCTTCAGCCAGCATGGTTGGCTCAGGAATTCTGGGAGTTGAAGTCCACAGGTCATAAAGGGACCATAGTTCCCTCCCCCTAAAATAAGTGATATATAGTGATTCTGTTTCTGCAACCAATAATATAATTGTTGATGGAGTTTGAGGAAATAGAGAAATAATAATAGGAGCCGAGGTGGCGCAGTGGTTAAATGCAGCACTGCAGGCTACTTCAGCTGACTGCAGTTCTGCAGTTCGCTGTTCAAATCTCACTGGCTCAGGGTTGACTCAGCCTTCCATCCTTCCGAGGTGGGTAAAATGAGGACCCGGATTGTTGTTGGGGGCAATATGCTGACTCTGTAAACCGCTTAGAGAGGGCTGAAAGCCCTATGAAGCGGTATATAAGTCTAACTGCTATAATTCTCATTCTGATAGATCAAGTTTGGAAGTGCTATGGATACAACCTCAGAATGAATGCAAGGACCATGGCCAATCCCAGAATGACTACCATTCCCAAAATGGTATGAAGTAAATCTGGTTATCTCTCGATGACCATGTAGTCCAGAAATTTCCAACAACAATCCTCTCTTCTTGGTATTCCCAAAAGTTAAGATTTAGTTACTAACTTTCATATAGCAAAAGGCCTCTGGCACTTGAGATACATGTTCTATATTATTCAAAGCATTGAGCTCTTGATGGACAGCAAAAGAAAAATATGTAATTACATAATCAATAAAGAAGCTTAAATAAACTCTTGCTGTCAAAGTAAAGGGGAAGTGAACAAAATAGACTTACTATGGCCACATGGCTGATTATATTCTGATGATGGTTCTCTAGAACTGTGTTCCACTGGAGATGAATATAATGCAGTGTATCGCTCCACTGGAATGCACACTGAAGCTGAACTTTTTAATTAAAACCCTCATTCTTTTTAATTCCCTTCCTAAACTTTTTGATTAAAAACACAGCACATTTCTTTATCTTAAAAATGCAGTCAGGTGGCTGAGCTGAATTTTGATAAATACTACTTGTCACTGAGATCTACTTCTGTTTTTCAAGTTATTCAGGGCCCAAGTATTTTGGAACACTGTTCTGTAGTAAAACTGTATACATCTTAGCAATTACATGCTCATCATGTGTACACAATTATATTTCAAAATCAATCTTACAATGTTCAAAGCCATAAACTCTTTTGGCTACTTTAACATTTTCTATTAACTGTAGATATGAAAACCATTGACAACTATATCCATTGTCAGACCTGCAGTTATATTCCTTTTAAGATCTTTGGCCTGCCACACTTTCTTTCTCTTTCCTTACTATGCTGTTCGTTAGTGGAGAAGTGGGAGTGGGGAATAGTAAGGAGTAGAATGTATTTGTTTTCAACAAAAACTCCTTTCTAGAAATCAAGGTCATTCTTTGTCTCTGCACCTCTGCATTTGACTGGAACTAGATGGGTGGAAATGCCAGCGTGGCAGAGGAAGATTGGACCATGTGATGAACTTCTGGGTGTGGGGGCAAGATCATGAACTTTCAACTGGGTGGAGATCTAGGAAGCTTTCAGATTTGGGTTTTCACAGATGTACCAACATGTCTGTCTTATTAAATTGGAACTGTGATGAAAGTTATGTCTTGAACTCTGATTTAATTCTGGATGATGTTTGGAATGCTGACATCCATCTTCCCCCAGTTTTTATCTTCATTTTATTTTGTAGTCCTCTTGACAAAATTCTAGTATCTCATGATATAGTTAGCCATTTGTGTTTGCCTATTATTCTTGTCTATAAAATGCTTCCTGGGCTAGGGAACCACAAACATGTTTTTAGGCTCAATCTGGATTTGGAATTATTCCCCAATTTTATTGTGGCATGTCTAATATAATGATTTATATTAGAAGAACCATGGTGGTGCAGTGGTTAGAACGCAGCACAGCAGGGCTAATTCACTGTTCACTGCAGAAGTTCGATTCCAACCGGCTCTAGGTTGACTCAGCCTTCCATCCTTCTGAGGTGGGTAAAATGAGGATCCAGATTGTTGGAGGACAATATGCTGAATATGCTTAGAAACGGCTATAAAGCACTGTGAAGTGGTATATAAGTCTAAGTGCTATTGCTATTTTTTTAAAAATTCACAATAACCTTGACTTTGTCATACTAGAAATAGCCATGCCAGTCAAATCTCATGTCATGTCCTTCTAACTCTAAAAGCCTTCTACACCTATTAGCTTATTTTAAAAAAAAACTTTCCCAAATGTATGCAAATGTTATGGAAGTTAATGTTCTTATAAAACCCCTAATTTCATCACAAATAAGAGAGGACAGCATATTCCTGTGATGGTGAACCTATGGCATGCATGCCGGAAATGGCATGCAGAGCAATCCCTCTGGCCATGCCAGCCATCACCTGTTGCTCTTCCATGTTCTGGCGCACACATGCGTGCCAGCCAGCTGATCTTCACACATGCAGGAATGCTGGAAACAGGAAGAGTAGGTGACTGGCGTACATGTGAATGCTAGAAACCAGAAGCTCAGCTTCCCAGCACGCACATGTGTGCCGGGGAGCTGCTCTTCCAGTTTCTGGTGCTCCCCCCCTGCACGCACTCCAGTTTCGCACTCGGTGCCAAAAAGATTTGCCAACAC
The DNA here is from genome assembly GCF_009769535.1 of Thamnophis elegans. NCBI lineage: Eukaryota > Metazoa > Chordata > Lepidosauria > Squamata > Natricidae > Thamnophis > Thamnophis elegans. The sequence continues at coordinate 66,745,526 of NC_045544.1, read as the reverse complement.
TTGCACATTTGCATATTTCATTGAAAATTGTAGTACAGACAAGGGTGTTAAGACAGATCAGGGAATTGTGTGTTTTAAAATAGAACACTTCCGGTCACCCTTGTTAATATACAGGATGATTTTCCTTGGGACAACAGCTGAGAAGGAAGTTGAATCTCCTCTACATGCCAGGTCCCAATGAAAACCTTGTAAAAAATATTGTTGGAAATCATGTTCATTCTTACACTGCTTTTTTCCTGCTGGTCACAGAGGATTGCTTAAAACTATCCCCATGACTTTTGCAAACAGCTTTTCAACAGTTTAAATTAGTTCAAGGATAAAAATACAGAACACCACACCCAGTTTGTGAATAGAGAGTTTTCAAATGAAGTAGAATGTAGTCCCTCTAATAGAAATCACTTTGCAAATGGCAATTGTTTTTCTTTCTATACAGTAAGCTACAATATTTGTAATGAAACCTTACCAGCCTTCAGCCTTCAAAGCTAAGACATAACAGGGGAAACTACACAGGCTTCATATCTTTGGTTTGAAATTCTCGAATGTGAGTGGAGGATAAAGCTTCATTTAGTTTAGTTAATAAGCTCCTATTTTTGTGATTTTTCAGTGAGTCCTATTCTGGATGAGAATTAACTCCGGTGCTCTGCTGATGCGAGGCACTTTCAGCTAATCCTGGAATCTTAATATCTAAGAAAAGCAGGATATTTTGTATAAAATCCAATAGAGTGGAATTTTAATGTGTTAATTATTCATCCTCAGCTGGTGTTCTTAGAATGTCTTCCTGTTCTGAACATGTATTATGAATGGTTTCAGCTATACATAGAAAGGTCAAAGGGGCCACTGCTTCAATTACCTGCCATAAATTAGCTGCCTGCTGTCTTGGGAAGGGATTACCCACCCTGGTGCATGCAAAGGAAACATATGGGTGATGAGGAGCAACAGCCTTTCAAAAGGGAAGCATCCTTAATACAGCTCAGCTTAGATATTGAAATGGGTTATCACATATAAGCACAAAGGTTTCAAAATGCCTCTTATGATCAGAAATGTAAATGCTTTGCCATTATAGAGGAAAGGCTTGCCTTTGTTTCTCAGACTCAGCAGTTCATCCGACAACCATTTTGCCCGCATCATCTGGCACCTTTCAGTCCTAGTGCCTCAGGCTAGAAAATTAGTTAATTGGCAGCAAGTCACCAATTAACAAGACAGGTGGCAACTCAAGAGCAGATCCACCTGACAATTCACTTGCCTGACACCCAGCTGAAGTTTCCCATTTAACTGCCCTGCTGTACTGACAGGGAGGGGAGGGGAGAAATGCCTGATCTTTGTACAATCTGCCTATCCCTCAATATTTGTCTCTACTTAGGCAAATAGCAAACTGTCTTTCACCAAAGGAGATCATTGGTCAAGCTATTCTCATACTGTGGATGTTGAGAAGAAGGTATCTGGAGTTCCACCCCCAAACTTTCTTAGGAGATACAAACCTGTGACTTCTAGTGTCTTCTTCAGTCAGGTTCATAAGATTATAGGAAGGCCAATCATCTTACAAATATATATTCTTAAAAATAATTAGCCATTATTACAGCACTGATGTTGTTACCTAGTTTGCATAATGAAACATCTGCAAGAAAGACACCAAGCTCAGAGAGCACCAAGAATCCCTTCAATTAGCCATTAGTCTGTTTCTACTTGCATACTTACCTGCATATCTTTCTTTGCCCAGTGATTACCATCCAGTGATGTGCAGTGAAGCTTATAGCTGGTGAGGCAAAAAGAAAAAAAGTGGCTTGACAGCGGGCAAAAAGAGATTTAAAGGAGGAGAAGCTACTGGGAGGGGGAGGGCTGGTGCGGGGAAAAGGACCAGTAGACGATGCGGCGCTGCACAGGCTCTGGGATGAGCTCAAATCGCTCCTCCACCCGCTGGAAGGGCCACTTCTCTGCCACATGCTGCGCCACGATGTATAGCAGGGTCTCCAGGCTCTGCGTCTTGCCCAAGGACAGCACTCTGAATGTTGCATAAGCCACGGCCAGGGCAGAGGGGAAGGCGGCAGCAGCGGAGGAAATGGCAGTGGCGGCCGATGAAGTTCCCGTGGCCCAAAGTGCCCCACCGCCGCCAATGCCGCTGCCTCCGCTGCCCCGGCCTGCAGCCAGCGCAGCATGGTGCTGAGCTGGCTACAGGCCAGGGCAGCAGGCAGGCGGCGGCATCGGCAGCAGCATGATTGTCGGCCGCGGCGGCAGCTGGGCACTTTGCATCGCGGGAGCTGCCAAGCCCCTTTGCTGCAGACCCGGGTATGGTGCTGGGCTGGTTGCAGGCCGGGGGAGCAGGTGGGCGGCATGCCGCCCCCGATGCCGCTGCCCGCCCGCTACCCTGGCCTGCATCCAGCCCTGCACCATACCCGGGTCTGCAGCAAAGGTGCTTGGTGGCTCCCGTGATCCAAAGTGCCCCGCAGCCCCCGATGCCGCCGCTTGCCCGCTGCCCCAGCCTGCAACCAGCCCAGCACCATGCCTGGGACTGCAGCAAAGGCACTTGGCGGCTCCCATGATGCAAAGTGCCCCGCCACCCCTGATGCTGCCGCCTGCCTGCTGCCCCGGCCTACAGCCAGCCCAGCACCATACTCGGGTCTGCAGCAAAGGCGCTTGGCGGCTTCCGCGATGCAAAGTGGAGAGTTGAACTTGCTCAGAGCATGAACTTTTCCAACACAGGCGCGTTTTACAAGCAGGATCCTGCTGCTAGATTGCACAGTCACTCAACTGCAAGGCATGATTCGCTGCTCCCAGATCAGGAAGCGGGAGAATCACGTGCCTCCTTTGCATACAAAATTTTTCGCTTTTTAACCCTTGCTTAACTCTTAAAAGGCGAAAAATTCCTTATGCAAAGGAGGCCCATAGTTCTCTAGCCTCCCCCTACAGTTAACACTAAGCAGACTCAAAGTCACTGTGACTTGGAGCCTGGAAGCAACTACCTTGGCCTTTTTAATTATTTTTAAAAAATTCTTTAAAATTCTTTCCTTTTCCTCATGACTGGTGAGGCCACACCTCCCCTACCTTTAGTGACTGCACGCCCTTGCTACCATCACTTAAGCCTGTTGCAGGTAGCCTATCCCTTTCACAGGGGTGTCCAACTGGTGGCCCATGAGCCAGATGCATCACGTGCAGGCCACATCCACCCCAGCTCCTCAAATGGGAAAAATGTCATGAACTGTCACATTACAGCAATGTGACACTGCAAATTTGACACCTGTGCTTTACAACAGAGTTGGGGAACTATGGCTCCTTTATGATTTGTGGACTTCAACTCCCAGAATTCCTGAGCCAGCATCGCTGGTTGTCTTAGGAATTCTGGGAGTTGAAGTCCAGAAGTTATAAAAGGGCCATACTTCCCCATCTCTGCTCTACAAGACCACTATCACCAACTGCTCTATGGGAAGGAGAGGAAAGGAAGCAGTCAAATGCCATTCCATAAGCCTAATGAACTCTTCTAGCTGTCACTATCAGTTGTCCTGTAAAAAAGATCTCAGAAATATTTTTTTTAAAAAAATTACTTATTGTTGATGATGCTTATAAGATTTGTATCCTGAAAAGCAAGACATATTAACAATATCAATAAGAACAACAACAATAAAAATGATAGATATGTTAATGCAAGAGTCAGCATGAAGATGTGCTAGATATGATAGCTAAATGGTAGCCACAGATTTTGGAATAGTGTTCAGTTTTTTAGTTATGCCTTAATCAGGAGCAATAACTGAAGAGACTGAGCATTTTCATATTTTGGATTGGATTGAGACTGAATAATAATGAGGAGTCCTGCTTCCTTTCACTGAAGGCCCAATCAGTCCAGAGCTATATTCTCACAATGTATATTGAATTATCTCTGGAAAGTCCATAAACACTTTCTTTTGTTCCATTCTTATTTCTCATCTTTTTAGTGCCATTTCCTACAGAAAGCAGTAATGGCTTCTGCTAGGAAGTCAGAATATAAAAGGAGCATCACGATGTTCTGATGTGATCTGCACCCTTTCTCTATGTGTGTGTGGTGATGTGTCATGTGTGTCTCACAGGAACAAAGCTGTGATATCAACATGCCAATTTTATTACTCCAATGAAGTAACAAGAACGCACAGATGTCTTAAGTTGGTCATCGTCTGTTTGTCATTTATTCTATTGTTAGGCTATTTGTTTGCAGCTATTGATTACTTTTCTGAAAATATATAGTGCAGTCATTTTCCTCTGCTTTCTGAGCCACTGTTACTCTGACTTAGATAAGTATTTCATTCCAGTCGTTGTATAAAGTGTACAACTCCACGGGGTTGTAACTGGTTGAATGGGTACTGGATATAATAATTATATAGATAGAAGTTTACTGAATTTGCAGCAGATAGTTAATGGTAGCATTTCCAAGGTTTAATAAATAGTAACATAACAAATCTTAGTAACTTGACAAAAAACATATAAGGAAGAACAATGTCATGAGCTGGAAAGTAATTCTGCCAGTAAATAAGCACATCCTGGTTGAGGATAGCAGTTCCGCCACTAACAATTACTAGTGGAAGGATATTATTTTCCAGCAATTATAGTACTCAGAGGACTACTTCTAGGAGATCCTAGAAGTAATCTATAGCCTTTACAATGAGTAGCAATTGATACTGATGCTTCATATATTATAATTGGCTATTGACAAAGGATGAAGGACAATATGGGAGGGAGTAAAACTAACCATAGCATTAGTACAATGATTAATACAAATGGGAGAAATAGGCTTAAAGTTATGAAGGTTTAAGTCACAGATTTCACAAAGAGATTGGGTAAAGAAAGCAAATAAATAAAGATAGATGAAGACTGAGAAAGACATGGCTGGGATCATTGCTCCCTAAACCTGGATTAACAAAAACCAATTGCTGTGTCCAATGAACAAGCTAATAACCAAAGAAATACATGGTGCAATTATACAGATTGGGACTGGGCCCCCCAAAATACATTATCACCCCCACCCAAAACTACCCAACTTCATTTTAATCTGATGTTGCTCAATTTTCAAAGTGAGTTTAGGTATACAATGTATTCTATTCATTCTCCTATACTTCTATTGTGTTTCTATTATGATCCGCATCTCTTTCAAACCAAGCATTTCAGTTATCCTATCTTGACTTGCATACAATCTAATAATTGTTTAGAATCCCCTATGCACATTTTAGTTAAACTACTGACATCATGTTAACCTTTTGTGGTTTTCTAAAGTAGACATCCCAATTTTTCCCTGCTGTCTACAGTCAGATGTCCTGTAAGCTTTACTGCTATCTGTGTGTTATTCTGAGAGGTCACTTAGAATAAAGAAGGCAGAATCTGTCAAACTGGTTAACTTCCATCAATCTAAGCCAGTATTTCTCAAACGTAGCAACCTGAAGATGTGTGATCTTCAATTCCATGCTGGCATGCTGGCTGGGAATTCTGGGAATTGAAGTCCACATATCTTCTAACGATTAGACATTGGTCTAATCATCCAAGTACTTGCACCAAATTGAAAAACAATTGTTAGGGAACCCAAAGGTGCTTTTTCAAGAGGCAACTGGACTTTCTGATTTTTCTCTGAAGACTTTTCACTTCCCATCCAAGAAGCTTCTTCGGCTCTAAAGAAGCTTCTTGAAGAACTGAAGAAGCTTCTTGGATGAGAAGCGAAACGCCTTCAAAGAAAAACCAGAAAGTCCAGTTGCCTCTTGAAAAAGCATCCTTGGGATGCTTCCAGGACCTGGATAAGTGAGAATCTCCGTAGACAATTGTTAGGGAAATTGTTCACAGAAATGACAGAGCAGGAAAAGTGACATCCCTTCTGTTTGTGAAGGGTAGAACTGCTATAACATTTGTTCCACAGATAGAACTACAGGGAGAGTTAACTACAGAGAGCCACAAAGTCCTACCGGAAAATGAACCATATTTTAAAATCACTGGTTTGGGGAAAGGACAATAGTGCCTAACTGCAAAAATTAACAATGTCATTGTGGGTTTTATATCCATTCCCTCTGTCTTTGGTTTTAATGATATAAAAAGAAAAATGAACTTGATCCATCCCTTCTAGGAAGTAGCCTCTTTTCTTTTGTATATATTGTATAAGGTGGGTTTTTAAGTTCCCACCCACATGCTTTTTTGTTCATTGTCCAGACAGCTTCACCCTCTTACTCACCATACCAAAGAGAACTCGGTCTACCTCTTGCATCAAAGTATCTTAAACCTATCCTTGAGTCCAAGCACAATGAGCCATGGGCAAAACCATCTTTAAGGCAACTTGATAGTTTGATCTTCTGCTATAACAACAAGAAAGGGAGTGGGGGCAAGGGTGTAATGCTTAGTGAAAGCATCTCATCCCCCATCATTACCTCCCCATTGGCCTCATTTGCAGGTTGTTCATTGTGACTCCTGTCTCTCTGGCTAAGAATCTAATTCATCAGCTTTCCTGCAGATGGGCTCATCTCCTGGGAGTTCAGCTGGCTCTATAATTAGTAGCAGTAGCATCTTTCAAGAAGCAGGGAGAGCAGCTCCAGTGAGGCTCCACCTGTTCTGGTCTCCCCACAGGCATCTCTCTCTCTCTCTCTTCCTCGCTTCCACAGGAGCTCCAGCCCAGGGGGTATCCCCTTTCCATGAAAGTCTTCCCAAAATGCTGAATTTAAGGGTAGCTAAACATGGATCAGCTAAACATGGGCAAACAAGGGAGAAGCTGACATTTCTGCAGGAAGGAAAGAGAAGGCCAGTTGGTTCTGCATTGAGATCACTGCTGTTAGGTGGTGGATGTTTCCTCCTGACACCATTCCTCAGAAGCCATGGCAGCCAATGTGATGCACTGCTGTTTGTTGTGGAGCAAATGGCTCAGCCTTAATTAAACTGCAGGAGGGAATCTCACAGGACATATCTTTGGATTGTGAAAGATTTTGCATGATGTCTTTCTCCTGCTTCCCCTCCACTGATTTAACTCTTTAAGGGCCAGAGAAAAGTGCTTTATCGATTACTAAGAATTGGCATCTTTGGTAACTGTCCCCTTGATAAAACTGGACTGACATCCATGTTTTTTTGTTTCCCTAGTTCCATTATAACATGAGTTTTCTTCTTCTACAACATTTGAAAGAAATGAAATAAGATAGTCCTCATTTAGCAACTGCCTTGTTAGTGACTGTTCACAGTTACAGTGATAATGACCGGTTCTCATATTTATAGCCTTTGCCTATCTGTACAGGAAAGAAAAGCTGAAGTAAGATCATAAGTACAGGCCTGGCTTCATTCAGCAACCAGTTCGCTTAAAAAGATGTCTTTCCAGAGCCAACTCTAAACGTTATTCAGGTGACTGGTTTGGATCCATAAAAGTTTCTGTTTGGAGACCTGAGCCACTTATACTAGAAGTGTGTGGCTTGTGCCATGAAGAGCCTGGTCTTTCCCTTATACCAAACTTCCTCAGGCGTGACAAGTTGATTTTCAACTTGTCACACCTGAGGAAGTGGACAATGCCTTGGGAGCCTTGGGAGTGCCTCCACTTGCGTACTGGACCCATGCCCCTCCTGGCTGGTCGCGAACAGTAGGGAGGTGACACGGGGCTGGATCCAGACGATAGTTACCACCTCTCTTCCGGAGGGAGTCTTCCCACCCCTTTTAAAGGCGGCGGCGGTGAGACCCCTCCTGAAGAAGCCATTTTGGATCCAGCCATTTTAAGTAACTATCGTCCAGTTTCCAACCTCCCCTTTGTTGGGAAGGTTGTTGAGAAAGTGGTGGCCTCTCAGCTCTGGTGGTCCTTGGATGAAACCGATTATCTGGACTCCTTTCAGTCTGGATTCAGGCCTGGCTACAGCACGGAAACTGCTTTGGTCGCACTGATTGATTGTCTCTGGAGAGCCAGGGATGGGGGTCATGCCTCCATCCTAGTGCTCCTTGACCTCTCAGCGGCCTTTGATACTATCGACCATGGTATCCTTCTGCGGCGGTTACATGAGGTGGGAGTGGGAGGCACCGTTCTTCGGTGGTTTTCCTCCTACCTCTCTGACAGGACGCAGTCGGTGTTGGTTGGAGGGCAGAGATCGACCCCCTAGGCCCCTTAAGTATGGGGTGCCACAGGGCTCGGTCCTGTCCCCCCTCCTGTTTAACATCTACATGAAGCCGCTGGGTGAGATCATTCGTCGGCACGGGATAAAGTACCATCAATACGCGGACGATACACAGCTGTATCTGTCCGCACCGTGCCAACTCAGTGAAGTGGTTGAAGTGATGTATCAGTGCCTGGAGGCTGTCAGGGTCTGGATGGGTGTGAACAAGCTTGTACTCAATCCCGACAAGACTGAGTGGCTTGTGTTTTTCCCTCCCAAAGATTGGCCCTGTATTCCATCTCTCAGGCTGGGGGGGTGAAATTATACACCCCTCAGACAGGGTTCGCAATTTGGGAGTCCTCCTGGACCCACAGCTGACTTTAGAACATCATCTGTCGGCTGTGACCAAAGGGATATTTGCCCAGGTTCGCCTGGTGCACCAATTGCGTCCCTACCTGAACCGGGAGGCTCTCAGAACAGTCACTCACGCCCTTGTGACCTCAAGACTGGACTACTGTAA